>NW_006773751.1:4657708-4729139 GCF_000442215.2 Lipotes vexillifer | reverse complement strand
TATCCTGGGTTATAATTCTCTTTCCCGGCAGCTGTGAGTGTTGACTGGTGATCTTCTCTGGGTAATTGTCCACAGCCAGACCGAAGCTGCTTCACCCAAGATGTTAAGCCTTGCCCACCCCTGCCCTAAGGGAAGTCAAAGACTGTTTGAAGGGAGAGCAATGTACAAAAAAGCAACCCCTTCACTTCAAGGTAGAACAACTCCATGGTGTAATTTATGTTCCAGAGCTCCCATGGGATCAAACTGAGACCAAATGCCTGCTTACTTCTTTCCCCTGCCCTATCTGACTTCCCTCACTCACTTTCTCCTCAGAACATCCCTTCTATAAATCATGTGCACTCAGATCCCTGACTTGGGCTCTGATTTTAGGAGACCTAACCTAAGACAGAGAATAATAGCTGCCCCAGAGCACCATGATGAAATATAACTTGGTATCGTTCAGAGGTAAAGGAGTTGTAGTAGTTTTCCTACCACTTCTGACCGTAGCCCACCAAATTATTTTGTACCCTAACTGTCCTGGTTTATGCAGCTGATCTTGCCATTTAAGTTGACTTTTCTTGGTCCACCAGGCTCAAAAGTGTCTCAGACCCCTGCCTCCTATTTAGATGGTCCTGATCTATTCTAAAATAAGCCATATCGTGTTCTGTGGTGACCTGTATCAGCAAAATTCTGGGTCATCAGATAAGTTTTATAGCCTCCAAACAAAGTCATGTGACCTGCAGGGGTCTGTATGTGTGTACAACAGAGAAAGAGAGAAAGAGAACCTGAAACCTGTCCTGCCACAGCAGTGCATATAACCGCAGTAGTTAAAGTAAAGGAAAAATTAATTTACCAGGTTGAGCCTGGGAATAATGTCAGGAAAGACTAGTTGTTCATTGAGACTGCTCTTAGCTTCCCGGTCACTGCCCTTATCTGCTGCTACTACAGCTTATACAACAATCTATGCAGATACTTACTGACAATGCCCCTGGCCATGGCAGTTCCCAGAAAGCTGCCTTCCATCTTCATCGGCACCAATGCCACCATTAATGCTAGGCTGCTGCTTCTGGACAAATCAGCTTCTGCTTTGGTTGCGGAGTCAGTCATTTCTTAACCTATGTAGTTAAATGCTTGGATGTAAGTACCAAACCAGATAGATTCTACCCAACTTTGAGTCATTTTTAATGGTTTTTAGATTTCTATTTCCAGCACCATTCTGAACTCCAAAATAAGTTCATATGACCTTCTTTTTGCCATGATAAATGGCTGGTCCATCCCCAGAACTCATCTTGACTGCCACATTTCTGCCTAAAACCTGCCCTTTTGCCCTCTCTCTACCTTCTCCCAGTTAGCTACCTCTCTCTTGAGTTCAGTTAGCCCATCAGACTCATTTTTCTGACACTTTTGCCATCTAAATAAAGACTATTCTGGGCACAATATACTGAAACTTTCAGTGTGACACTCCAAGTGGCAGCATTTTTTATTAGTTCAGAAGCCATGTCCCCAAAGCCAAACTAGCCAGTGGTGAGCCATGAGAATCTAGCTCACATCAGCAACTTCCTCCCACGCCCACATCCCCCACATCCCCCACATGTGCAAGGACTGTGTTCAGTCTTCACTAGTCAAAGAAGGCAGAGAACTGGCATAATCATCTAGATATTTGGGTCAAGGCCCATCTCTCATATACAGCCATATATTTCCAATAGGGTCTCAATTCAAGCACAAGTAAAATAGCAGCAAAATGGGCATGGAATCACATCCCTTCCATCCTGATAGACTCAGGAAGCATATCTGACTCTTCAGTAGAGTCCAATTTTAGAAGTGCAGAAGCTAGTCACGAAAATGCAAATGCTTCTACTTAGAATGTTCTTTGACTCAACAAGGCAGCATGTGCATATTAGGAGACTTGCTAGCACAAATTTATTTCAGAAGAGAAGAAGAAATTTGTGAGCAATTGGTGCTCAGAGTCTTCTTACTTCCCAGGGCCTCAAATGGAATCAGAGCTGTGGCAAGGAGACAAGTACAGATGCCGCTCCAGTGCTTCCTCATTTAGAACGTTCAAATCATCAGAACACTGAGATGTATTTAGTTGCTGCTCTGAATTGTTGGTTTTTTTCTTTTAATCTAAAAATATTTACTCTTTTGTCAGGCCTCAGAGAATCAAGTTTTGAAAGCCCCTCCTTTCCCCCACCCCCATTTCTATAAACATTCACAACAATTCATGAACAGACAGGGATGAAGAGACAAATGGAATATTCTGTGGAAAACAATGCAGTGACAAAGGTTTCAGATTCTAGTTCTTGTAGTCAAGGAACAGAATTAAATGTAAAACAACCGCCTGCACATCTAGTAACAAGGCAAGGAATTGTCACCAGGGAAGCTGCCTCAGAGGCATCAACATAGAGCAGAAGAGCTTTTCTTTAATCTCATTTTACTTTGGTGTATGAGCATGGCTAATACCCAATTTAAGACATCTATTTATGCCATCGAGAAGAAGACATTTGTCCATATCATCCTGAAAACTAGAATGGTTCATGAAATATTGATGAGATTGTAATATTAGAAGGTGAGAGTCTGTAGAGTTCAGAAAGCAGAAACAGTTGAAGAGTCTGTCCACCACTGTCCAAGAAAAGAGTGATACTGTAAATGTTGAACACCATATTCAGTTCCTGGAGAGCTGTGCTCTAGAGGAAAGCAAGAGCAGTGTACAATCCTTGCACATTTCCTTTGTAATTTCACCCACTCTTGTGACTTCATTTACAGATATATGCTGATGACTCTCAAAGCAAGCTCCAGACCTGCTGGACATTGCCACTTGGATAGCCCATAGACGTTATACAATTCATAAATCTAAAACTAAATTCAGTGCCTTCTCTTCCATGACCAAAATTTGGAGTTTCTTCTCCCTCAACTACCACAGCCAATCAATCAAATTCTGTTAGTTCTTCCTTTGTAATATGGTTCAAACTCCATCTCTAATATAAATCTTTCCATCATAAATGCTACTACCTTCAAGTCTATCTCATGAATTATTTCAACAATTTTCTAAATGGTTTCCCTGCCTCCAACTTAGTTTCCATTAGTTTATTCTTCTTCAAACCTCTCTCCTCCCACCCACCCAAATGATGATGGCTTTGCCGGCAATGATTCATTATTTCCTTCAGGCTAACTCCCAAATGCTTTATAAGCTGTTTCCCCATCATGTCTATCCAAACTGACATCTTATCATTCCCATCCTTGTAGTATATATTCCACCATGCTGGACAATTTGTGGTTCCCTGGAGAAACTACTCATTCTTTTTCTCACCACCTGCTCTGGCCCCTCCTCTTCTCTTTTACCTAACTGGATCTCACTCATCTTTCAAGAGTCAACTCAGGCACACCTGATTTGCAACATCTAGCATTATTTAATATTAAATATCACATATTGAAAAGGTCCTCTCTGACTAGGCTAAGCTTTTGAAAATAGGTATCATGTCTTGGGTGGTGCATAGCAATTGCTCAATAGCAATATGCAAAAATTCTGTCTTTTGTAGAGTATGTGACTTCTCTTCTAAAACTTTTCCACTCCTTTTTAGTCTGTATCCTCTGAGAAACTTCAAATTACTATTCCCGTACCCCGTTACCTTGATATTGGGAAGAAATCTACAGGGTAAAAACATCCCTAATACTATTAATGCATATTTTCAGTATGAAAAATAATCTGAGTTATCAACAAAATCTATGTTTAATCTCTCACCCTAAATCAATTCTAGAATTGCTTCCCTGAGAAGAACGGATGAAGGTGAGAGGCTGAAACATCAAAGGAAAAGTCACACTCTATACCATGGTATACATCCCTAGGATGTAGGCCATGTGGCCTTGCCAGACTGTTTTACTGGTTTGACCTGTGTCCTATGGCTAACTAGCTTTAGGTGGCTGGTATCACAAAAGGTGAGACAACAGAGCAAGCTCTGCTTAAAGTCAAGCAGTGAGGGAAATGGTGGCTGGAAGGGGGAATGAGGCAACAGACTTGCAGAGCCTCCTACCTTTACCTCTGGAAACCATTCAGAGATTTACATTTGATTTCCTGCCGCTACAAATGGGATCTCAAAGTAAACACCTCCCATTCCTCTCACAGATGTTCAGTCAGTGGGAATCTGTCAGGTACAAAGGAAGCCATCTGTCTTTTCCACACATGGCTATTGTTAGGAAATCTTGAGGGTCCTCTTAGCATTTGGCCCACTATGCCCACAACAACATGACAGAGATAGTTTTTCTGGATCTGACCCTGAGCTCTTGGAGAAGGCATTGAAGAAAACCACACAAATAATAAAGACACAAGCTTACATGTGTCAAAAAAGATAATGTCTGCAAAAGTAGCAAATTACCTCACCTACCAAGGCCAAGTCTCAGCCAGGGACTGCAGGTATATACAGACAAGAAACCAAGAGTTTCCAAATCTACCTCTTAGAGAGGCTAAAAGAGAAACATCTTGTATTGAGGATTATTAAATTTTAGAATGATTCATCCAGTGTAAGAAATACAGTCTCTTATTCTGAAAAGCTATAAAAAGAGAAGAGAGCCAGTCTACTTGGGATGCCAATTGTTGACCTGCCTGAGTCATGGGAATGGACTTTATGAGCTCTTAGGTTCCCTCCTGCCCCCATGGTTCTATATAAAACCTTCTAATAGAAGATTTTCAGATATACCAAATGATTTGTTTTTACATTATCCTCTAAGGAAAAAAATGCTAAAAATCACTGGCAGGTGGTTCCTCTGAGAGCCAAGTTTTCAGGAGAAAGGAGGCTTTTCCTTATCTGTATAATATCCAGTGACCATCCTGAAGACTTGACTGACACCTGCAAACGAGAGCCTAGAATAGAATTACAAATCAGGAGAACATATATGGAGCAGCCATTCTTCCTAACAGTGACTAGGAACACACTCATGCCATCAGGCAACCTGGGTTGGTGCATGATAATAACAATAATGTATTTGTTGCTAAAGATTTAACACTAAGACTTTGGAAGTTGAACAGAACCAAATATGAAAGACAATGGGAAAATCAGTAAAAATGCCCAGACTCATAGAAGGAGAAAGGATTATGCCAGATTCTTCTACTCTTAGGGGAAAACAAAAAAGATATTTCCAAGAGAAATCCATTGCGTGAAAGTGTGACTTTCTCATTCTAAAGCTTCATGAGGTAGGCTGTAAAAGGCCAATAAAACATAAAATTCCTAGGGAGAGGGTTCATGATGACAGTGTAGGAAGATCCTGAATTTACCTCCTCCCACAGACACAACAAATCTACAACTACATATGGAATAATTCCCTCAGAAAGGGAATGAAAACTGGATGAACAGAGCCTCCACAGCAAAGGGTAAAAAGATAGCATCAAGATGGGTAGGAGAGGCAGAGATATGGGCTTCCCAAGGAAAAGCCCACACCCTAGCTGCAGGGATCCACAAAGGTACAGATCTTTTCCCTGAAGAGTAAGAGATGCGTCCCACATCAAGCATCTCAACCTTTTGATCCTTTATTGGATAGACGAACCCCTAGGGCATCTGACTCCGAAAAGCAACAGAGAATATGCCCAGGAAAACTACAGAAATGCAGGGAAGAGAAAACCTGCTCTTAAAGGGTTCACGTGCAGACTGAACCCCAAAACCAGTGCAAAACACCAGATTGAAAAGCACACAGACCATAGGTGAAGGGGACACACTTACAATTTTGAAGTGTCTGCCAAAGAGGCAGGAGCCATGTGGGTCACTCCCCAGGGAATGAGTCACTGGTGGGGGCCACTTATGCACTCTCAGGCTACTTGTTAATACTGGCACTAACAAGATCCTTTTTGGAATTCTCCATCTAAACTACTATGCCAGTGGAGGCACCCTGCTGAGAGCCCTGCCCACCAGCACTCTGTGGCAGCTGCTGCTGGACCCCACAGCTGGTCTGGGCCAGCCCCATCCACCAGTGCTCCATGACAGTTGCAGCTTCATAACAACAGGAGGGCACATGAAGCCCACATAGGGGACAGACCTTGAGTGCCTGGCTGTGGTGGATAAGCAGGATTGAGCTTCTGAGCCCCACAGGTCATCTCCTAATAAGGCCACTCTTTCAAGATTGGAAGATAGTTGATATACCTAATAATAGAAAAAAAAACCTTGAGAATTAAGCAAAGTGAGGAGACAGAGGAATATGTTCCAATCAAAAGAACAAGACAAAACCTGTCTCCAAAATGGAGACAAGCAGTCCCTCTGATAGAGTTCAAAGTGATGGTCGTAAAGATGCTCACTGAACTCAGGAGAAGAATGAATGAATACAGTGAGCACTTGAACAAAGAGACAGAAAATATGAGAAAGTACCAAACACAAGTTGTAACGAAACTGAAAAGCACACTAGAGGGGTTCAGTAGCAGACTGGATGAGATAGAAGACTAAGTCAGTGAGCTGGAAGACAAAACAATGGAACCCATCCATGCAGAGCAGCAAATTTTTTTCAGTTTTTAAAAAGTGAAGAAAACTTAAGGGACCTTTGGGACAACATCAGGTAGAATAACATTCACATTATAGGAGTCCCAGAAGGAGAAGAAGGGAATGGCCATAAAAATTATTTGAAATGATGATGGCTGAAAACTTACCTAATCTGGGGAAAGAAACAAACATCCAGGTCCAGGAAGCCAAGAGAGTTCCAATAAAATGAACCCAAAGAGACAGACAACAAGACATATTATAATTAAAATAGTAAAAGTTAAGGATAAAGAGAGAATCCTAAAAGAAGCAAGAGAAAAACAACTTGTTATGTACAAAGGAAATGCCATAAGGCTACCAGCAGATTTTCATCAGAAACTTTACAGGCCAGAAGGGAGTGGCATGATGTATTCAAAGTGCCAAAAGAAAAAAAAAAACTTCCAACCAAGAATTCTCTACCAAGCAAGGTTATCATTCAGAATTGAAGGAGAGAGCAAGAGTTTCCCAAATAACAAAAGCTAGAGGAGTTCATCAGCACTAAACCAGCTCTACATGAAATATTAGAGACTTCTTTAAGCTGAAAATAAATGTCACTAATTAATAGTAAGAAAACACAAAAGTAAAAATCTTACTGGGAAAGGTAAATATATGATAATGGTAGTTGATCAGTCACTTATAAGACAAGCAGGGTGGTTAAAAGACAAAAGTAGTAAAGATAACATTTACAACAATCAGTTAAGAGATGTATAAAATAAAAAGAAGTAAAATGTGTCATCAAAAGCATAAAACATAAGTATAGAGCTTTAGAATGTGTTCATATTTAAGTTGCAAGAAACTTAAAACAGGCTACTACTTACATAGGATATCATATGTGAACCTCACAGTAACCACAAGGAAAAACTTTATAGTAAATACACAAAAGAAAATAAGAAAGGAATCTAAACGTAACACTAAAGAAAACCACCAAAACACAAGGAAAGTGAGAAAAAGAAGAAAGAAACAGAGAGGAACTACAAAAATAATTAACAAAATATCAATAAGTACATACCTACTAATAATTACTTTAAGAGTGAATGGACAACATCCACCAATTAAAAGACATAGAATGGCCAAATAGATTAAAAAAAATTAAGATCCATCTATATGCTGCTTATAAGAGACTTCAGAAGAAAAAACACAGACTGAAAGTGAAGGGATGGAAAAAGATATTCCATAAGCAAATGGAATGAAAAGAAAGTTGGAGTAGCAATACTTACATCAGACTTAATAGACTTTAAAAATAAGACTGTAATAAAAGACAAAAAAGAGCTTTACATAATGAGAAAGGGGTCAATCCAGCAAAAGATACAACATTTATATATGTGTGTGTGTGTGTGTGTGTGTGTGTGTGTGTGTGCACCCAAGAGATGATCATCAAGATATATAAAGCAAATATTAATAGACTTAAAATTGAAAGCAATACAATAACGATAGGGGACTTTAACATCCCACACATCAATGGACAGATAATTCTACACAGAAAATAAGAAAACACTGGCTGTAAGTAACACATTAGATCAGATAGACTTAGTAGATCTATACAGAACATTTCATCCAAAAGCAGCATAACATGTTCTTTGCCAGTGGACATGGAACATTCTCCAGGATAGATCACGTGTTAGGCTGCAAAACAAGTCTCAATAAATCCAAGAAAACTGAAATTATATCAAGAATTTTCTCCCACCACAATGGTATGAAATTAGAAATCAATCACAAGGAAAAAAAAACCCAGGAAAACCCACAAAAAACATAGAGATTATACAACATGCTACTGAATAACCAATGGATCATCTAAAAAATCAAAGGAGAAATCAGAAAATGCCTACAGGAACTTCCCTGGTGGCACAGTGGTTAAGAATCCACCTGCCAGTGCAGGGGACATGGGTTTGATCACTGGCCCAGGAAGAACCCACATGCCATGGAACAGCTAAGCCCATGTGCCACAGCTACTGAGCCTGTACTCTAGAGCCCACGAGGCACAACTACTGAAGCCTGTGTGCTCTAGAGCCCACGCGCCACAACTACTGAGCCCATGCGGTGCAACTACCAAAGCCTGCATGCTCCAGGGCCCGAGTGCCGCAACTACTGAGCCCATGGGCTTTGCTTTCATGCCTAGAGCCTGTGCTCTGCAACAAGAGAAGCCACTGCAATGAGAAGCCTGTGCACCACACTGCAACGAAGAGTAGCCCCTATTTGCCGCAACTAGAGAAAGCCTGCATGCAGCAATGAAGACCCAGTGCAGCCAAAAACAAAAACACAAAAATACTTACAGACAAATGAAAAACAGAAATTTTACATACCAAAATCTAAGAAGGAAGTTTATAGCAATACAGGCCTACCTCAAAAAGTAAAAATTCTAAATAAATAATCTAACTTTATATCTAAAGAATAGAAATAAAAGCTCAAAATTAGTAGAAGAAAATAACAAAGGTCAGAGCGTAAATAAAGACTTACAAAAGATCAGTGAAACTAAGAACTGTTTTTTTTGAAAAGAAAAACAAAATTGATAAATCTTTAGCCGGACTCATCAAGAAAAAAAGAGGACTCAAATAAATAGAATCAGAGATGAAAGAGAAGTTCAACTGATACCACAAAAAATACAAATGATCATGAGACTACTAAAAATTATATGCCAATATATTAGACACTAAAGAAATGGATAAATTCCTGGAAATACATAATCTTCTAAGACTGAATCATGAAGGAATAGAAAACCTGAATTGACTGATTACTAGTAAGGACATTGAAACAGTAATAAAAATCCCCCCAAAAAGAAAAGCCCAGGACCAGATGGCTTCATTGGTGAATTCTACAAAACACTCAAAGAAGATTTACTTCCTGTCCTTCAAAAGCTCTTTAAAAACTGAAGAGAAGAGAGACCTACCAAACTTTTATGAAGCCGGTATTACCCTGATACCAAAACCAGATGAGGATACCACAAAAAAGAAAATGGCAGGTTAATATTCTTGATTAGCATAGATGCAAAAATCCTCAATAAAATATTAGCAAACCAAATCCAGTAAGACATTAAAAGGATCATATACCACAACAGAGTAGGATTTATTCCAGGGATGAAAGCATGGTTCAACATCCACAAATCAATCAACATAATACATCACATTAACAAAATGAAGGAAAAAATCATACGATCATCTTAATAGAAGCAGAAAAAGCATTTGACAAAATTCAACCTCCATTTATGATAAAAACTCAACAAAGTGGGTATAGATGAAACCTACCTCAACATAATACCTCAACATAATAAAGGCCATGTATAAAAACCCCACAGAGATTTACTACAAAAATTAACTCAAAATGTATTAAAGATTCGAATGTAAGACCTGAAACAATAAAATTTCTATGAGAAAACATAAGTGATGACTTTGACTTTGGTCTTAGTGATTCTTTTGTGGAACTGACTCCAACCTACTAAATGGGAGAAGATATTTATAAATGTATATCCAATAAGGGGTTAATATCTAAAATATATAAACAACATATAAACAATATATAAACAACTACAACTCAACAACAACAAAAAGACAAAAAATGATTAAAAATGGGCAGAGGATCTAAAAAGACATGCCAAGTGATATGTCAGATAAAAAAACAGATTATTATTTCACTCATATGTGGAATCTGAAAAAACAAGACAAACAAAATAAAACAAATAAACTCAGAAAACAGATTAGTGGTTACTAATCTTAGTTGGAAGGGGGTTAGAGTATGGGCAAAATGAATGAAGGGGGTCAATTGTATGGTGATGGATGGCAACTAGACTTGTGGTGTATACAGATGCCAATTTATAATGCTCTACCACCTGGAATCTCTATTTTAAAATTCTTAGAATTAGGAGGAGGAGCTCACTAAATTTTAAGATATATTTATAGATGTTTGACCATGATGACTAAAGTCCTACAAAATGTGAAATCATTAATGTATTCTGTACTAAGCATTTTTAATATGTATTTTTAATATTGCATGTAGTTATTTGGATACCCTTACATCTATTCAGTAATTACTGGCAATGAGGCAAAGCATCACCAGAAAAATATCCAGCTGTTATGAAGATGTATTACTTTAAAAACATAAATTAGAGGTTAACATATATGTATCTGACAAATATACATGAAATATTATATCTAACTGGTAAGGGAATTTGTTTTAATAAATCCTTGAGGGACTTCCCTGGTGGCGCAGTGGTTAAGAAACCACCTGCCAATGCAGGGGACACGGGTTCGAGCCCTGGTCCGGGAAGATCCCACATGCTGTGGAGCAACTGAGCCCGTGCACCACAACTACTGACTCTGTGCTCTAGAGCCCACAAGCCACAACCACTGAGCTCATGTGCCACAACTACTGAAGCCCGCGTGCCTAGAGCCCATGCTCCGCAACAAGAGAAGCCACTGCAATGAGAAGACCGCGCACGGCAATGAAGAGAAGCTCCCACTTGCTGCAACTAGAGAAAGCCTGCACAGCAACGAAGACCCAATGCAGCCAAAAATAAATAAATTTAAAATAAATCCTTCAGTTTGTAGTAAATCTCCGTTTCAAGATTTTTGAAGTACTTTTCTAACATTACTGGTTAATTGCCACAAAACCAAAATTTGGAAGAAGGAAAGAATTAACTTCAGTTTTTAGGTGAGAAAACTGTGTTGATCTGAATTCACTGGCTTTGTTCTACCTCAGTAAAATGGGGCTTTGAAGAAAAATTAACTAGAGGTTGAAGAAGACAACACTCCCCCTAGGGGACCCCCCCCCCCCCCCCCCATCTCTGTGTACTTACAACCCAGTCTTGGAGTGCACCAGGGGTTCAGAAATTCTGGATAAGTTCTTAATTGGTCCAGAAGGCATAGCCCTATTTAAGAGAGCTGTGCCAAACCTTGCCATCTCTCACAGTCTAACTGAGCCCAGTCATCATGCTATTCCACAGCTGCTGAAAACCCGTCAGCCACAGAAGGGCTAAACAAATTCTAGGAACACTGGACTGTGGAAGTCTATGCAGCAGTTATAAATAAACAAATCGAAGTGTATTGACATACAAAGATCTCTTGAGACATTGCCGGGTGAGAAAAAGCAAGTTACAGTATGATATATATATTATGACATTAGTAATGTTAAAAACAACACAAGATCCTTCTGCACATACCTGGTTTATTGAAAAATCCAATTCATTGGGATACAAATATGGGATTGCTTTATTTTTTTCAATAACTATCTTTAATGATGTTGAATCTCTGTGTTCAAACCTTTAATGATACGCAGGATAGAACACATAGCTTTCTGATCGTTTTCACATATTAATATTCCAGTTTAGTCTTATACCTGTATCCCAGTTTACTTTTTTTACTTTTTTCTTTCAAGATTCAAACAATTTAATTAGCAATTTTGAACTCCCCAAATAGAGATTATTTCTTGTACTAGTTTGTAAACCTTTGAAGTTGAGTGTATCTTATTATTAAGATTTATATTCCTGAGTGTACCTAGCATGTTTATTTTAATGGGTGGGAGACCTAAATAGACATTCCTCCAAAGAAGACATACAGATGGACAAGAGGCACATGAAAAGATGTTCAACATCACTAATTATTAGAGAAATGCAAATCAAAAGTACAATGAGGTATCACCTCACACCAGTCAGAATGGCTATCATCAAAAAATCTACAAACAATAAATGCTGGAGAGGGTGTAGAGAGAAGGGAACCCTCCTGCACTGTTAGTGGGAATGTAAATTGGTGCAGTCACTATGGAGAACAGTATGGAGGTTCCTTAAGAAATTAAAGATAGAGCTACCATATGATCCTGCAATCCCACTCCTGGGCATATACCCAGAGAAAAACATGGTCCAAAAGGATACATGCACCCCAGTGTTCATCGCAGTACTGTTTACAAAAGCCATCCTGTCCATTGACAGATGAATGTATAAAGAATACACAATGGCATATTACTAAGCCACTAAAAAGAATGAAATAATGCCATTTGCAACAACATGGATGGTCCTAGAGATTGTCATACTGAGTGAAGTGAGAAAGAGAAATATCATACGCTATCGCTTATATGTGGAATCTAAAAAAAAGATACAAGTGAACTTATTTACAAAACAGAAACAGACTTACTGACTTTGAGAATGAACTTATGTATCCCAGTTTAAATCATCAATCTCACACCTTTCCTTCTACCTCATTTAGCTTGACCCTGGCTGGGGAACTTAGAGTGGGGAGGATGCCTGGTCTCTTATTTTGCTTCTTCCCCTCCTCCTCCCTCTTCTCGGTCTCGTATTTCAGCTCCAGTATACAGAAGTAGAGAGCTAGAATTAGAGTTTCTGTGCCTTTGAAATCTTCCCTTGGTTGACACAGTCTGGCCTCTGAGGCCATTGTGCTGACAGGCATCTTTCTTGAGAAACATGTGTGACTTTTTCCTGAAAGAGATGAAAGGCTCTGATTTGACCCCTACTGACCCACCTTCCAAGTGGTCCAGACCACCTTCTCTTGTTGACAGGGTCTCCTCTTGTGGAAGTCAGCACCTCGGTCAGAGTAACAACAAGAGTGTTCCAGTCGCCTTCCTCCATGTCCACTTGAGGCATAGAAAACTCTTTTATCCTTTGCCAAACCAAACAACACGAACTGCTTCCTTTTGCCCTCTCTAGCCAATTTTCTTTTCACCTGGCCCAAATAAGTGCTGAGTGAATATCATCAAGTCCATTCCCTGAGATGTCCAGTCAGGGAATTAGAAGTTAGACTCCTCTTCTTATAGATACCCTCAAGATATAAAAGTGGTTTTCTTGGAGCTTTCCTCCTTTGACTTGAGGATTAGGCTAAAACACCTCCTCTGATTCCCCATAGAGATGAAAGGGAAAACCCACAGTACTCTCTCTAAACCAACAAATCACAACTCCACTTCCATTCTTAAACATCTTGAGGAGGGACTTACAGGGTGATGGTAGCAGGGTCAGTTCTGTTTCTTAAAAAAGCCTGCAAGGAGGTTCCCAGTAACACCTCAGCTGCACGCCCATTTATCATCCTGTAACATACAGCTATATGTTTGTAAAAACTAATTGATTTACAGTGTTCTCCTCTGGATAGGAACATGGCATGTGGTAAATTGGCTTTAGTTTGTCTGTATTATTTGGGTTTTTGCAAAGAAGAATGTTTTTATGCATTTCATTAAATCATTCAAAAGAAAATTGGCTTGCCTCTAACCATACCATGGATGGTTTAACCAAGGAAGCTGAGGCTGGAGTCTCAAACCTGACTACCATATTATGCTAAGTACTATTGACTCTGCACTGATAAGATTTTCTCAAAGTTTGATGGAGGAGTTGCACTTTCCCCAAGAGTGTAAACGGGCAAGTAGAGCCGTGGAACACAGCACAGACTCTGTTCACCCACGTTGCTAAAGGGACACAGACTACAAGTCAATGTTGCCCTGCATGTTCCACCTGCTATAATTCTGTGTGATCATCTGCTAGACTCTGGCTAACGAGAGCAGCAGGAACCCTGCAGGATGGAAGGGGCAGTCTGGCAAGAGCATACAGAGGGAGAAGACAGCCTTGTTCTGCCATGCTGAGTGCCACATGGAGTTTTACCACTTGTTAGGGCTTCTGACAAGCATTTAGAGGAGGGCTGGGAGGGGATTTAGTTAGCATGCAAGAGGCCTGGGATGCTCTCCTGTGTGTTATTCTGCACATCCAAAGTGAGAGAAGGTCCCCAAGGCACCTCTGTTGGCAAGGAGAGGAA
Source organism: Lipotes vexillifer (assembly GCF_000442215.2). Taxonomy (NCBI): domain Eukaryota; kingdom Metazoa; phylum Chordata; class Mammalia; order Artiodactyla; family Lipotidae; genus Lipotes; species Lipotes vexillifer. The sequence goes on along the minus strand of NW_006773751.1, from coordinate 4,714,933 downwards.
GTAATACAGCCAGCTTCTACCAGGGTGACAGTGGTCACATGAAAACATAGTTTTTACATCTTTGCCCTTTGACTCTCCAATCTCAGTTGGTGTCTGGAATGGAGAGGAGTCTGATATCACTAGCAAGTTTCATTGACATTGGACAGAAGAAGAGAGAGAGAAAAACAGAAATCTGAGAGTTTCAGATAATAGCACAAGTAATGTGATTTTAGTTCAAGACAAGTTTACCCTAGAGAGTACAGATCTCTAAAAACTGTTCCAAAATTTCTCCCATGAACTTGTCCTTTAACATCAGATTACAAGAGAGCTGTGGATGTTTTTGCTTTAGAAATTACAACATGTGCTCTTTCATCGCTATCTTACTATCTAGGTTTCCATTATGATACCTCTTTGATCTAAGACATACAAAATTTGGTGCTGGAAAGAATTTTAGAGATAACCCAGTACAGCCATCTCATTCTGCAGATATGAAAAGGGGAGATGTTAGGTTAGCTGCCCGAGGGCTCACTGTGTTATAGCAGGAGAGGCGGCTAATCAAATCCAGCTCCTCAGATTCCCAGGTCCATCATCTTTCACCACAAAAGTCTGCCTCTAGTAGCACAAAGGAGTAGTTCTGAAAGGTATAATTTACCTTCAGGATTACTGTTCAAAATCAATGCAGATGGTAGAGAAATAATGAGTATCTTAAATGTTTACAGATCATCACAATTATAATACTTTAACATACAAAACCTCATTTGATTGCAACTCTGAGAGTCAAGCAGCACCACCATGATTAGGCCCATTTTACAAATATGGTGACTGAGTTCAAGAGATTATATGGTTTGCCTAAAATGATGCAGAAACTGTCAGTTCTAACTCTTAGTTTAACTTCACTTCCAGATTATCAATCACAAGTCTTTGTATTTTCCACAAATTTTTAACAGCATAATTGACTACTTCACACCTGAACTTGATGTTTTATTCATCTTCACATGGATAAGCATAAGACCAACCATGTGTTTATTTTCCAGTGTGTCTGCTAGGATTTTATTATGAGAATATGGTATATTGAAATTAACACTCAGAAGCCACACTGACTCAAAGAAGTTCAATATTTTGTACTACTTTTCATTTTCTTAACTTGGGCTGGACATCTTTGGGGAAACATTTCAGTCTATGCAGACTCAGAGATACGATAGGAAGAGCAACGTCAATGACCCACAGAGAGTACTCCCAGCCCCTCTCCTCCTGCTTCACCCCAAAGGCTTCTGCCTATTTTCCACTCATTGCCCCCAACAAACATCCACAAAAGCACCCTCAGTTGGCCCTGTGAACAGTAAAGCAGGTTAGCTACACCAGGCAGAACTTGACACATGGCTTGCTCAGCCTCTGGTGCCTCTTGCTTCTTCCCTTCAATATATACCACTTGGCCATATTAATTTCTGTCACGGGGTGGGGGGAGATTGGTCAGTGAAATCTAAATGGGCTTTTTCTATTTACTGATAGAATTTTGTAGCAAGAGCAATTTTCAGAGCTTATTTTCCACTCCATTGAATCCCATGTTACTGCAAATGAATATATTCCTCGGTCAGTGCAGTGGCAAAACAGTTGTAAGTGCTTTATGCTTCATTTGGATAAAAGGTTCAGGATATTACCAAATATAAAAGGAAGTTCAGGGCCATTATTCATTAGAAAGCTGTCTCCGCTGTTAATAAAACCTGATGTTGGTGGTAGATGTGTAAAAAACCAGAGCAGAAACTTGTGGCTCTGACTGGTATTTAGTAAGGCAGTACAGTGGTTGCAAACAACACATGAGGAGCACACCACATCTCCAGTCAAACCAATATCAATACTCCAGCCCAGGAATCAGGAAGGAACTGGATTGTAAATTGGATGTTTCATAGAAAATTGAAAATCCCACCCCAAGGGCAAGTTATGTTCTTCATCAGGTGATAGCTTTTATTTATTTTTTTTAATATTCAAGAGAATTTAATCATAATAAATGCCACATGAAAACAAAAGACAAACTGATTTCAACCAAAAGCTCTAAATCCATTGTCATTGAATAATCCAGTCATTCTTTTTTTTCTTTTACATCTTTATTGGAGTATAATTGCTTTACAATGGTGTGTTAGTTTCTGCTTTATAACAAAGTGAATCAGCTATACATATACATATATTGCCATATCTGCTCCCTCTCGTGTCTCCCTCCCACCCTCTCTATCCCACTGAGCTAGGTGGTCACAAAGCACCAAGCTGTTCTCCCTGTGCTATGCAGCTGCTTCCCACTAGATATCTATTTTACATTTGGTAATATATATAAGTCCATGCAACTCTTTCACTTCGTCCCAGCTTACACTTCGCCCTCCCGTGTCCTCAAGTCCATTCTCTACATCTGCTTCTTTATTCCTGTCCTGCCCCTAAGTTCTTCAGAACCACATTTTTTTTTATATTCCATATATATGTGTTAGCATATGGTATTTGTTTTTCTCTTTTTTTAAAAAAAATAATTTTTTTCATGTCTTTTAAAAAAATTTTTTTACACCTTTATTGGAATATATTTGCATTACGATGGTGTGTTAGTTTCTGCTTTATAACAAAGTGAATCAGTTACACATATGTTCCCATATCTCTTCCCTTTTGTGTCTCCCTCCCTCCCATCCTCCCTATACCACCCCTCTAGGTGGTCACAAAGCACCGAGTTGATCTCCTTGTGCTATGCAGCTGCTTCCCACTAGCTATCTACCTTACATTTGGTAGTGTAGTGTATATAAGTCCATGCCACTCTCTCACTTCGTCCCAGCTTACCCTTCGCCCTCCCCATATCCTCAAGTCCATTCTCTAGTAGGTCTGTGTCTTTATTCCTGTCTTACCCCTAGGTTCTTCATGACATTTTTTTTTTAAGATTCTTTATATATGTGTTAGCATACGGTATTTGTCTTTCTCTTTCTGAGTTACTTCACTCTGTATGACAGGCTCTAGGTCTCTCCACCTCACTACAAGTAACTCGTTTTCGTTTCTTTTTATGGCTGAGTGATATTCCATTGTATATATGTGCAACATCTTCTTTATCCATTCATCCATTGATGGACACTTAGGTTGCTTCCATATCCTGGCTATTGTAAATAGAGTAGCAATGAACATTTTGGTACATGACTCCTTTTTAATTATGGTTTTCTCAGGGTATATGCCCAGTAGTGGGATTGCTGGGTCGTATGGTCGTACTAAATTTCTATTTTTAGTTTTTTAAGGAAGCTCCATACTGTTCTCCATAGTGGCTGTAACAATTCACATTCCCACCAGCAGTGCATGAGTGTTCCCTTTTCTCCACACCCTCTCCAGCATTTATTGTTTATAGATTTTTTGATGATGGCCATTCTGACTGGTGTGAGATGATATCTCATTGTAGTTTTGATTTGCATTTCTCTAATGATTAATGATGTTGAACATTCTTTCATGTGTTTGTTGGCAGTCTGTATATCTTCTTTGGAGAAATGTCTATTTAGGTCTTCTGCCCATTTTTGGATTGGGTTGTTTGTTTTTTTTGTTATTGTGCTGCATGAGCTGCTTGCAAATTTTGGGAATTAACCCTTTGTCAGTTGCTTCATTTGCAAATATTTTCTCCCATTCTGAGGGTTGTCTTTTGGTCTTGTTTATGGTTTGCTTTGCTGTGCAAAAGCTTTTAAGTTTCATTAGGTCCCATTTGTTATTTTTGTTTTTATCTCCATTACTCTAGGAGATGGGTCAAGAAGGATCTTGCTGTGATTTATGTCATAGAGTGTTCTGCCTATGTTTTCCTCTAAGAGTTTGATAGTTTCTGGCCTTACATTTAGGTCTTTAATCCATTTTGAGCTTATTTTTGTGTATGGTGTTAGGGAGTGATCTAATCTCATACTTTTACATGTACCTGTCCAGTTTTCCCAGCACCACTTATTGAAGAGGCTGTCCTTTCTCCACTGTATATTCCTGCCACCTTTATCAAAGATAAGGTGACCATATGTGCATGGGTTTATCTCTGGGCTTTCTATCCTATTCCATTGATCTATCTTTCTGTTTTTGTGCCAGTACCATACTGTCTTGATTACTGTAGCTTTGTAGTATAGTCTGAAGTCAGGCAGCCTGATTCCTCCAGCTCCATTTTTTGTTCTCAAGATTGCTTTGGCTATTCGGGGTCTTTTGTGTTTCCATACAAATTGTGAAATTTTTTGTTCTAGTTCTGTGAAAAATGCCAGTGGTAGTTTGATAGGGATTGCATTGAATCTATAGATTGCTTTGGGAAGTAGAGTCATTTTCACAATGTTGATTCTTCCAATCCAAGAACATGGTATATCTCTCCATCTGTTTGTATCATCTTTAATTTCTTTCATCAGTGTCTTATAATTTTCTGCATACAGGTCTTTTGTCTCCTTAGGTAGGTTTATTCCTAGATATTTTATTCTTTTTGTTGCAATGGTAAATGGGAGTGTTTTCTTGATTTCACTTTCAGATTTTTCATCGTTAGTATATAGGAATGCCAGAGATTTCTGTGCATTAATTTTGTATCCTGCTACTTTACCAAATTCATTGATTAGCTCTAGTAGTTTTCTGGTAGCATCTTTAGGATTCTCTATGTATAGTATCATGTCATCTGCAAACAGTGACAGCTTTACTTCTTCTTTTCCGATTTGGATTCCTTTTATTTCCTTTTCTTCTCTGATTGCTGTGGCTAAAACTTCCAAAACTATGTTGAATAAGAGTGGTGAGAGTGGGCAACCTTGTCTTGTTCCTGACCTTAGTGGAAATGCTTTCAGTTTTTCACCATTGAGGATGATGTTGGCTGTGGGCTTGTCATATACGGCCTTTTATTATGTTGAGGAAAGTTCCCTCTACGCCTACTTTCTGCAGGGTTTTTATCATAAATGGGTGCTGAATTTTGTCGAAAGCTTTCTCAGCATCTATTGAGATGACCATATCGTTTTTCTCATTCAATTTGTTAATATGGTGTATCACGTTGACTGATTTGCGTGTATTGAAGAATTCTTGCATTTCTGGAATAAACCCCACTTGATCGTGGTGTATGATCCTTTTAGTGTGCTGTTGGATTCCGTTTGCTATTATTTTGTTGAGGATTTTGCATCTATGTTCATCAGTGATATTGGCCTGTAGTTTTCTTTCTTTGTGACATCCTTGTCTGGTTTTGGTATCAAGGTGACGGTGGCCTCGTAGAATGAGTTTGGGAGTGTTCCTCCCTCTGCTATATTTTGGAAGAGTTTGAGAAGGATAGGTGTTAGCTCTTCTCTAAATGTTTGATAGAATTCGCCTGCGAAGCCATCTGGTCTTGGGCTTTTGTTTGTTGGAAGATTTTTAATCACAGTTTCAATTTCAGTGCTTGTGATTGGTCTGTTCATTTTTTCTGTTTCTTCCTGATTCAGTCTTCGGAGGTTGTGCATTTCTAAGAATTTGTCCATTTCTTCCAGGTTGTCCAATTTATTGGCATAGAGTTGCTTGTAGTAACCCCTCATGATTTTTTGTATTTCTGTAGTGTCAGTTGTTACTTCTCCTTTTTCATTTCTAATTCTATTGATTTGAGTCTCCTCCCTTTTCTTCCTGATGAGTCTGGCTAATGGTTTATCAATTTTGTTTATCTTCTCAAAGAACCAGGTTTTAGTTTTATTGATCTTTGCTATTGTTTTCTTCATCTCTTTTTCATTTATTTCTTATCTGATCTTTATGATTTCTTTCCTTCTGCTAAGTTTGGGGTAGATTTGTTCTTCTTTCTCTTATTGCTATAGGTGCAAGTTTAGGTTGTTTATTCAAGATGTTTCCTGTTTCTTAAGGTAGGATTGTATTGCTATAAATTTCCCTCTTAGAACTGCTTTTGCTGCATCCCATAGGTTTTGGATCATCGTGTCTCCATTGTCATTTGTTTCTAGGTATGTTTTGATTTCCTCTTTGATTTCTTCAGTGGTCACTTCGTTATTAAGTAGTGTAGTGTTTAGCCTCCATGTGTTTGTATTTTTTACAGATCTTTTCCTGTAATTGATATCTAGTCTCATAGCATTGTGGTCAGAAAAGTTACTTGATACAATTTCAATTTTCTTAAATTTACCGAGGCTTGATTTGTGACGATATGATCTATCCTGGAGAATGATCCATGAGCACTTGAGAAAAATGTGTATTCTGTTGTTTTGGATGGAATGTCCTATAAATATCAGTTAAGTCCATCTTGTTTAATGTATCATTTAAAGCTTGTGTTTCCTTATTTATTTTCATTTTGGATGATCTGTCCATTGGTGAAAGTGGGGTGTTAAAGTCCCCTACTATGAATGTGTTACTGTCGATTTCCCCTTTTATGGCTGTTAGTGTTTGCCTTATGTATTGAGGTGCTCCTATGTTGGGTGCATAAATATTTACAATTGTTATATCTTCTTCTTGGATCGATCCCTTGATCATTGTGTAGTGTCCTTCTTTTTCTCTTGTAATAGTCTTTATTTTATTTTATTTTATTTTACTTTTTTGCGGTACGTGGGCCTCTCACTGCAGTGGCCTCTCCCGTTGCGGAGCACAGGCTCTGGACGCGCAGGCTCAGCGGCCATGGCCCACGGGCCCAGCCGCTCCTCGGCATGTGGGATCCTCCCGGACTGGGGCACAAACCTGTGTCCCCTGCATCGGCAGGTGGACTCTCAACCACTGCGCCACCAGGGAAGCCTCTAGTCTTTATTTTAAAGTCTATTTTGTCTGATATGAGAATTGCTACCCCAGCTTTCTTTTTGTTTCCTTTTGCATGGAATATCTTTTTCCATCCCCTCACTTTCAGTCTATATGTGTCCGTAGGTCTGAAGTGGGTCTCTTGTAGACAGCATATATATGGGTCTTGTTTGTGTATCCATTCAGCCAGTCTGTGTCTTTTGGTGGGAGCATTTAATCCATTTACATTTAAGGTAATTATTGATATGTACGTTCCTATTCCCATTTTCTTAATTGTTTTGGGTTTGTTATTGTAGGCCTTTTCCTTCTCTTGTGTTTCTTCCCTAGACAAGTTCCTTTAGCATTTGTTGTAAAGGTGGTTTGGTAGTGCTGAACTAATTCAGCTTTTGCTTGTCTATGAAGGTTTTAATTTCTCCATCAAATCTGAATGAGATCCTTGCTGGGTAGAGTAATCTTGCTTGTAGGTTTTTCTCCTTCATCAATTTAAGTATGTCCTGCCAGTTCCTTCTGGCTTGCAGTTTCTGTTGAAAGATCAGCTATTAACCTTATGGGGATTCCCTTGTGTGTTATTTGTTGTTTTTCCCTTGCTGCTTTTAATATATTTGCTTTGTATTTAATTTTTGACAGTTTGATTAATATGCGTCTTGGCGTGTTTCTCCTTGGATTTATCCTGTATGGAACTCTGTGCTTCCTGGACTTGATTAACTAGTTCCTTTCCCATATTAGGGAAGTTTTCAAGTATAATCTCTTCAAATATTTTCTCAGTCCCATTCTTTTTCTCTTCTTCTTCTGAGACCCCTATAATTCAAATGTTGGTGCTTTTAATGTTGTCCCAGAGGTCTCTGTGACTGTCCTCAGCTCTTCTCATTCTTTTTTCTTTATTCTGCTCTGCAGTAGTTATTTCCACTGTTTTATCTTTCAGGTCACTTATCCGTTCTTCTGCCTCAGTTATTCTGCTATTGATCCCTTCTAGAGTATTTTTAATTTCATTTATTGTGTTGTTCATCGTTGCTTGTGTCCTGTTTAGTTCTTCTAGGTCCTTGTTAAATGTTTCTTACATTTTGTCTATTCTATTTCCAAGATTTTGGATCATCTTTACTATCATTATTCTGAATTTTTTTTCAGATAGACTGCCTGTTTCCTCTTCATTTGTTGGGTCTTGTAGGTTTTTACCTTGCTGCTTCATCTGCTGTGTGTTTTTGTGTCTTCTCATTTTGAGTATCTTACTGTTTTGGGGGTCTCCTTTTCACAGGCTGCAGGTTCGTAGTTCCCGTTGTTTTTTGGTGTCTGTCCCCAGTGGCTCAAGTTGGTTCAGTGGGTTGTGTAGGCTTCCTGGTGGAGTGGAATAGTGCCTGTGTTCTGGTGGATGAGGCTGGATCTTGTCTTTCTGGTGGGCAGGTCCACGTCTGGTGGTGTGTTTTGGGGTGTCTGTGGACTTATTATGATTTTATGCAGCCTCTCTGCCAATGGGTGGGGTTGTGTTCCTGTCTTGCTAGTTGTTTGGCATAGGGTGTCCAGCACTGTAGCTTGCTGGTCGTTGAGTGAAGCTGTGTGTTGGTGTTGAGATGGAGTTCTCTGGGAGATTTTTGCCATTTAATATTACGTGGAGCTGGGAGGTCTCTTGTGGACCAGTGTCCTGAAGTTGGCTCTCCCACCTCAGAGGCACAGCATGAGTCCTGGCTGGAGCACCAAGAGCCTTTCATCCACACAGCTCAGAATAAAGGGGAGAAAAAATAGATAGAAAGAGGATAAAATAAAATAAAATAAAGTACAATAAAGTAAAATAAAGTTATTAAAATAAAAAATAATTATTAAGAAAAATATTTTTTTCAAAGTAAAAAAACCCCCAAAAAACAGACGGACAGAACCCTAGGACAAATGGTGAAAGCAAAGCTGTACAGGCAAAATCTCACGCAGAAGCATAAACACACACACTCACAAAAAGAGGAAAAGGGGGAAAAATAATAAATCTTGCTCTCAAAGTCCACCTCCTCAGTTTGGGATAATTCATTGTCTATTCATGTATTCCACAGATGCAGGGTACATCAAGTTGATTGTGGAGATTTAATCCGCTGCTCCTGAGGCTGCTGGGAGAGATTTCCCTCTCTCTTCTTCGTTCACACAGCTCCCGGGGTTCAGCTTTGGATTGGGCCCCGCCTCTGCATGTTGTTCTCCGGAGGGCGTCTGTTCTTCACTCAGACAGGACGGGGTTAAATGAGCTGCTGATTCCGGGGCTCTGGCTCACTCAGGCCGTGTTGAGGGAGGGGTACGGAGTGCGGGGCGAGCCTGTGGTGGCAGAGGCCAGCGTGACGTTGCCCCAGCCTGAGGTGCGCTGTGCGTTCTCCCGGGGAAGTTCTCCCTGGATCCTGGGACCTAGGCAGTGGCGGGCTGCACAGGCTCCCCGGAAGGGAGGCGTGGAGAGTGACCTGTGCTTGCATACAGGCTTTTTGGTGGCGGCAGCAGCAGCCTTAGCATCTCATGCCCATCTTGGGGGTCCGCGCTGTTAGCCACGGCTGGCGCCCATCTCTGGAGCTCCTTTAAGCAGCGCTCTTAATCCCCTCTCCTTGTGCACCAGGAAACAAAGAGGGAAGAAAAAGTCTCTTGCCTCTTAGGCAGGTCCAGACCTTTTCCAGGACTCCCTCCCGGCTAGCCGTGGTGCACTGACCCCTTCAGGCTGTGTTCAGGCAGCCAACCCCAGTCCTCTCCCTGCGCTTCGACCGAAGCCCAAGCCTCAGCTCCCAGCCCCGCCCGCCTCGGCGGGTGAGCAGAGAAGCCTCTCGGGCTGGTGAGTGCTGGTCGGCACCGATCCTCTGTGCGGGAATGTCTCTGCTTTGCCCTCTGCACCCTTGTTGCTGCACCCTCCTCCACGGCGTCGAAGCTCCCCCGCTCCGCCACCCGCAGTCTCTACCCGCGAAGGGCCTTCCTAGTGCGAGGAAACCTTTCCTCCTTCACGACTCCCTCCCACTGGTGCAGGTCCCGTCCCTATTCTTTTGGTCTCTGTTTATTCTTTTTTCTTTTGCGCTACCCAGGAACGTGGGGAGTTTCTTGCCTTGCGGGAGGTCTGAGGTCTTCTGCCAGCATTCAGTGGGTGTTCTGTAGGAGTTGTTCCACGTGTAGATGTATTTATGATGTATCTGTGGGGAGGAAGGTGATCTCCGCGTCTTACTCTTCCGCCATCTTCCCCCTCCACTCGTTTTTCTCTTTCTGATGTACTTCACTCTGTATGACAGACTCTAGGTCCCTCCACTCCACTACAAATAACTCAGTTTCGTTTCCTTTTATGGCTGAGTAATATTCCATTTATATATGTGCCACATCTTCTTTATCCATTCATCCATTGATGGGCACTTAGGTTGCTTCCATGTCCTGGTTATTGTAAATAGTGCTGCAATGAACATTGTGGTACATGACTCTTTTTGAATTATGGTTTTCTCAGGGTATATACCTAGTAGTGGGATTGCTGGGTCATATGATAGTTCTATTTTTAGTTTTTTAAGGAACCTCCATACTGTTCTCCACAGTGGCTGTATCAATTTACATTCCCACCAGCAGTGCAGCAGGGTTCCCATTTCTCCACTCCCTCTCCACCATTTATTGTTTGTGGATTTTTTGATGATGGCCATTCTGACTGGTGTGAGGTGATACCTCACTGTAGTTTTGATTTGCATTTCTCTAATGATTACTGATGTTGAGCATCCTTTCATGTGTTTGTTGGCAATCTGTATATCTTCTTTGTAGAAATGTCTGTTTAGGTCTTCTGCCCAGTTTTGGATTGGATTGTTTGTTTTCTTGATATTGAGCTGCATGAGCTGCTTGTAAATTTTGGAAATTAACCCTTTGTTAGTTGCTTCATTTGCAAATACTTTCTCCCATTCTGAGTGTTGTCTTTTCATCTTGTTTAGGTTTTCCTTTGCTGTGCAAAAGCTTTTAAGTTTCATTAGGTCCCATTTATTTATTTTTGTTTCAATTTCCATTTCTCTAGGAGGTGGGTCAGAAAGGATCTTGCTGTGATTTATGTCATAGAATGTTCTGCCTATATTTTCCTTTAAGAGTTTTATAGTGTCTGGTCTTCCATTTATATCTTTAATCCATGTTGAGTTTATTTTTGTGTATGGTGTTAGGGAGTATTCTAATTTCATTCTTTTACATGTAGCTGTCCCGTTTTCACAGCACCACTCATTCAAGAGTCTGTCTTTTCTCTTGATAAAGAATTGTATATTCTTGCCTCCTTTATCAAAAATAAGGTGACCATATATGCCTGGGTTTCTCTCTGGGCTTTGTCTCTTGTTTCATTGATCTATGTTTTGGTTTTTGTGCCAGTACCATACTGTCTTGATTACTGTTGCTTTTATAGTCTGAAGTCCAGGAGCCTGATTCCTCTAGCTCCATTTTTCTTTCTCAAGATTGCTTTCGCTATTCAGGGTCTTTTGTGTTTCCATGCAAAGTGTGAAATTTTTGGTTCTATTTCTGTGAAAAATGCCATTGATAGTTTGATAGGGATTGCATTGAATCTGTAGATTGCTTTGGGTAGTAGAGTCATTTTCACAATGTTGATTCTTCCAAACCAAGAACATGGTATATCTCTCCATCTGTTGGTATCATCTTTAATTTTTTTCAGCAGTGTCTTATAGTTTTCTGTGTACAGGTCTTTTGTCTCCCTAGGTAGGTTTATTCCTAGGTATTTTATTCTTTTTGTTGCAGTGGTAAATGGGAGTGTTTCCTTAATTTCTCTTCCAGATTTTTCATCATTAGTGTATGGGAATGCAAGAGATTTCTATGCATTAATTTTGTATCCTGCTACTTTACCAAATTCATTGATTAGCTCTAGTGGTTTTCTGGTGGCATCTTTAGGCTTCTCTATGTATAGTATCATGTCATCTGCAAACAGTGACAGGCTTACTTCTTCTTTTCTGATTTGGACTTCTTTTACTAAAACTCAAGGGACAATATCACGATAAACTATCTTACCTATGGAAGGATACAAATTTTCCCAAACGTTGGTTTTAAATCTAAATCTGGATGAGATCTAGCTACAAGCTGGTTTTGATGTGAATGCTTCCAAACTACTACACTTTGAATGAAATTCACTAAATCCTGAAGTCCAGAAGATTCATTTCTGGCTGGTTTTTCTCTGGTGAATTGTGACTCTGGGAGGAAATGGTATCAGAGAGTTAGCATGAGCAACTATGCTTGAACTCTAAGCAAAGACCAGGTAGAATATTCAGGGTAAAGGGAAGGAAATAATGTTTATCTGGTCCCGATTAAGAACCGGGCGTCTTAAGTTATCTCCTTTTTTTTTTTTTTTTTTTTTAGCGATACACTGGCCTCTCACTGTCGTGGCCTCTCCCGTTGTGGAGCACAGGCTCCAGACGCGCAGGCTCAGCGGCCTTGGCTCACGGGTCCAGCTGCCCCACGGCATGTGGGATCTTCCCGGACCGGGGCACGAACCCGTGTCCCCTGCATCGGCAGGCGGACTCTCAACCACTGCGCCACCAGGGAAGCTCTATCTCCTTCTTAAATAGCTGTATACGATAGGTATTATTATACCCATTTTACACATGGGGAAAATAAGGGTCAGAGAGTTGAGAAAACTTTCTCAGAGCTAGGTTTTGCACCTGAGGTCACCGTGTGGAGGGTTTGGATGTGCTGAGAGTCATGGCAAGGGCTGAGATCCTAAGTTGGAAGGGCTTGCTTGATGTTCAGACAGCCCAGTTGGACATTCCTTAACTTGAAGACTCTATCTCTGTGGGGGAAACCAAGATGTAAGAGAACTTTCATGCCATTCATTAAATGTAACAGGACTGTAAAATGACTCTTTGATGTAGGCATCTGGAGAGTTGTCTGTTTTTCAGGTGAAGCCCCGAGTCACACCTTAGGGGCTGATAGTTTATACTCCCAGTCATCAACTATCATATGTAATGAATCCAGTATTTTCCCGAAGAACTGCAATATGTTGAAAAGCCTAATGAGAAAAGGGCATTCATGTGAGTGTCTTGAAGGAGACTTTTCATGAAAGAAGGATGGGGCTTCGACCATGATGGGAGTGTGAGCATCAGCAGAGGAGCAGTGGGTACAGCGGCAGATGAATTCCTCCTCAGCAATGGTGAGCAAGATCAGGGAAGAGCCATAGACAAAAAAATACCAGGAACCATTTGAGTGCTTGACATTTAGACCTCCTTTCAATTAAGGGAGAGGAAAACATCCTAAACTGACTGAATATTTATCCAAAAAACTTGAGGGGAAGAAAAATGGTGGAAGTGACTTTGTTATCTTAAGTAGGTAAAATTAAAATTTCTCCCATTGGTGGAATTTGAGATTTATGAATTGAGGTAAATTCAGATATTAGGAAATTAAGTTGCATTTACTCGGTAGAGTCTGTAACCATGAAATTCATGCCATCTACATAATCATAGTGGGTTTTTGTTTGTTTGTTTGTTTGTTTTTTACTGTACTATACTGTGAGCTCCTTGGAAGAAAGACTTAGATTTGTTCATCTTTTGAAGAGTGCGCAAAGTATGGATTTTAGGAATAAGTCAGGTGTTTTGAGTTTTAGCTGTGTCCTGTATTTTCTGTATAAACTTTTGGAGTCTCTGTTTCCTCATCTCCAAACTGCAGAGCATGTAAGTTACCATGTATTAAAGAAGTTGTGAAAATTTAATTAAATAATGTGCAGAAGGTACCTGGCACTCAGGTGCTCAATTAATATTTTTTTTCCCTGTATGTCCTCTTTTCCTCGGCACACAGCAAAGAACATAATACATACCAGACACTCAAGAAACATGTGGCTTTCCCCTGCTTGTAGCACCCTCCCCACTTGCATTGCCCAGCATGATCCTGGAACAGCATCTCTTTTTTTTCTCCCCTAGTACATTTCAAGTGGATCTAAATTAGATTCACTATGTCCTCCCAGCAACTAAATGAAGTTGTTAATGTTACTATCCCCATGTTTCAGTTCCAGAAATTGAGGCACAGTATGGTTCAGTAACATAAGTCACACAGCTATTAAGATAACAGAAACAAGGCATTTCCAACTCTAGAGCCTATATCTCTAATTACTTTCCTCTCCTGATTCCTGGTCCATCCAATTCCAAGCTCATATTTTTCCACACTACCACAGTCCTCCCTTTCACAGATCAGTTTTTCTTCTTATAAATTCCTCATTTGGTTTAAGACAGCTTTGTTGAAGTTAAACTTTAAACTCCATGGGAAAGAATTTTGTGATTCTGAGCTCCACAGAGCACTTTGGCATGCAGGCACCCTTTTAAATTTCTGCTAAATCAGCCAGTAAGCTCTTAGTGAGACCCAATATTTGGTCTTAAATTCTGAAGGCTTCTGGAACTCCAACTGAGGATCTTGAGCCATGAAGACAGATGGGACAATGAAATTAGCCTAATCAATGACATGCAGTTCTTTTAGATTTCTGTTTTCTCCATGGAGAGTGAAGCACCAGCTCAGGTGCTGTGCTGTGATAGTGCTTGGCAGGCCAATTCAAGGAGAGAGAAGCATCCAAAGACAATTCCCTTCTCAGACAAAAACTTCCTTGGATCTTCTCTCTTAGGAGATGACAATCAGCAGTGTTTCCTTGTGTACCTTGAATGTCAAAGTGAGGATCCCTCGTCCACTAAGGCAGCCATTACCAGCACATTGCAAGCTCTAAGAGAGCAGGGCCCATTCTCAAGTACCTCAAGTGCCTAGCATAGGGCTTAGCACACTGTAGTTCTCAATATTCATTGGATTAATAGATGAATTAAAATGGCAGCATCTAGTGACTGAGCAGAGTGGTCATCAGTGAAATGATAAAACTTGGTGTGATTAACAACTGTTAAGTCTTCTTTAAAAATTAAGAAAACTAGTCTATCATCTGAAACATTCCAAACAGTGATTACACTGAGAAGATAAAAAGCATGGCCATATCACCAATTAGTCTGTATATATGAAAGGGTCAGAACTTACCCAATTCAAACCAGTCCAGAATTTGCCAGAGTTACTTTGCTGGTGATGAATGTCTAGGATGTGATGACTTGGTTCAGAGGTACCCTTCACTGCAGTGGCTGGTCTTTGGCAGCCCTTGGGCTGATCCTAGTAGACATTCAATATAGGTGGGTTTTGGAGAGAAGGTGTAGCAAAGTGTTTAAGAGCTTTGGAGCTGGAATGACACTGCCTAGATATGAAATGTAGACCCACTGCCTATTAGATATATGATTTTAAATAAGTTGGTTGTGCTTGAATTTCCCATTCATTGTCCATAAGATGGGAACAATAATATCACTAACCTCAGAAGGATGTTGAAATAATTAAATATATTAATATATATAAAGCATTAGAACAATGCCTGGCACATAGTAAGTGCTAAAAAATGTTACACCTACTGTTAATCATAATTTGATTAAACTGTCTAATAACACAGTTGAAGAGGGAGCAAACCATGAAAATTAATGTATTAGCCTTCATGAGAACTGTTCCACAAGTACAATGGAAAAATCATTGACTTAGAAATTACTTCCAGCTGTGCTGTCTTGGACTCACTACCTTACCTCTGTGAGATCCGGTTTCTTATCTGTAAAACAGAGTGGTAATATCTACCTCATGGAGTTGCTAAGAGGACTAAATAACATCCTGTACAGGAAACATTGTGATTGATACACAATGACCAATTGATGTCACTTGCCTTCCCCTGCCCAGCCCAATTGAGCCACTCTGCTCAAAGTCACTAGATGCTGCCATTTTAAGAAACTTCAGAGAGTCAATGACACAGCTCAACCCACTGACACAATGTACTATAAAATGGCTCAAGATGTGAATCAGACAGAATAGTTAAAATTTCAGATGCATAAAATATGGGAGCAAAATCCTCTGGGTAAATAAGAGAAGACCAGAGTTAGGTGGAGATGAATCAAAGTGCAGAAGAATCTCCATTCAATTTCTTCAGCTGTGCACCTCCATAAAAACTCCTGCTGTGTCCTCAAAGCTAAAAATGAGAGTAATTCTTAAGTAGGAGACTGAAATTTAATTTTCTGGTGACCTATTATGTGAATATAATAAATAAAATTTTTATTTTTATTGTAACCATCTGATAAACATGAGGAATAGTATTTTTCATTAAATTCTCTAGTGACCTGAAGATTTAACTAAATTATGCTGGGAATGGGTCTAAAAACATTTTTTTCCCATAGAGAGCAGCTGCTTTTTGAAATTAAGGGCACTGACAAGCAGATGAAGTCTCTGCAATTAGCCTGAAATTAAAGAAGATTATCTAGCACATAATAGGCAAGCTTTTCCTTTTAAGCCATTCCTATTCCTGGGTCAGGTCAAACAGGAGCTATAATGAAGGGATTCTTCTTCATGTCTGTTCTTGTAACACAGCTGGAACAAGGAATAGGCATTCTCTGCCACTAAGGGTTAATTCTCCCTGGTCCACAAAGACCTTGTTCTCTTTTCATTTTCTTTTTGCTCCCTCCCTCCCCTCAGCTATTACCACTCCCCCCTCCACCAACCCAAGGCAATGCACTCAGATAACCCGCATTCTAGAATGACAACAAAGACCCTCTAGGGTTCTCAAAGACTGTCTTAATTCCAGGCATCTTTGAGGTTGGAGTCAGTGAACCACAGTTTCACAAATACTCAGAAAGAAACTTTAGAAATATTGCTCCCAGTGAATAGAACAAGCCAAAACCTGACAAGTCTAAAAAACCAGCCATATCCTCTCTTCTAGCATCCACAAATCAGGTTGAATTGGACATAAAGAAGCACCATTCCTGTGTTAAGTAACCAGATGACCTCGGACAAGCCACTTCACTTCTCTGGGTCTCCACTTCCTGATCTGTAATGAGAGGACAATGGATTATTAGATTAGAGGGATGATCATGGATTTGTCTTCCTCAAGCATACTATAATTCTAAAGGTAGGCACATTGCTTCATATTTGTAGATTCAAAAATTCATATTTATTCACATAACTGGAGGACCCTAAGCCATTTTATTTTTTAGCAAAAACATGCCTATACACTCCAATGTATCTAAGCATTAGGGATCACGTTCTTGGTGGCAGATAGGGTTAAATTTAGATTTTGTGTTTTTATACTGGGTGATGAGTAAGATTCTTTAAAAACAATGTGATACATTTGGAAACAGGGGTGGTTTGGAAGGATGGATGAAGGAGATATTCTTGGTGCAAATGTCCAGGAAGGAAGCTTATAGTTGACAGTGGCAGGTGACCTATATTTACAATTTATTATTTACTACTGATGTTCATCCAACCTGTTGGAAGCAGGTGCATGCATTCCTATCCTAAGGAGCAGATCAAGGACAGTGATAAATAACATTGACTTATGTCAGTGTCATCAGTTCTAACTAAAACATGAGCACTGGGTCCATTTAACAAGCACATCGACCAACACAGTACAATGTCTGCACAGAGGGACTTGGTGCGATTATGAAAGGATAGAAATTTTTCCTGAAGCTTTGCTGAGCTTTACAAGAGATGGTTTATGGGCAGAGGAGAGAGCTAGCTTTGCTGAATATACAAGATACATGCTACGTTGAATACAGGTTTCTTCTTACCACATTACCAATGTTGCTTACATAAGTTTGGGAAGATTGGAAGGTTCATTGAGTTAATATCAAGAATTATGAAAGTAGTTGAACCCAACAAGTAGACCATAAATATGGACACAGCTATTCTGAAGTCTAGACTATATTGCTGCAGTGGTCCCTAGTGTGCTATTTGGTATTCCTTTTAATTTCCCTCCAGGTGTAATGAGATAACCAAGGTTTATAATACAGTAAATGTATAATTAAATGCAGATAATACAGTATTCCTGGCAGTACAATTCAAGATGCTGGGTTTATACTACAAAATATCATGATCACTTTGAGAACAGATTTGTTGTTCAAAGAAATAAAATCTCTAGTAAATGGGTCACTTAGAAAAGCCCACGCTATTAACCTTGGTGTTGATTGGGAAATTTAGCCATTTTCAAGCATCTTTCATTGATTAATTCACTTAATATTCACTGGACACCTACTATGTGTCAGTCTCTGTGCTGGGCCCTGAGCATGGAACAGTATATACCCACTTGCACCTTACATTCTATCAGGGAGACAGACAGTAAACAAATATATTAATACACAGAAAAGTTACATATCAGGATAAGTTCTATACAGAAGATAAGCAAGGAGATACGATAGGAATAATGGAGAAAGGCAGTGTTTCCAACCTGTGCTACCAAACCAAATTGGATGACTAAGGAAATTATCTAAGGAAACTGGTACAAGCTTTTTGGCTCCCGTATCTGAATCACTGAGAATACAGTACTGGTAGATGCCACAATGGCTGCCATGAGGGCTGGGGTAAGGCCTGAAATATAGTCAGCTTTCACAGAGAAGTAGCAAGACACCCAGGGTTATGAATCAAAATACCTGGACCCAATTTTTTTTTTTTGCCACACCGTGCAGCATGTGGGATCTTCGTTCCCCTACCAGGGATTGAACCCACGCCCCCTGAAGTGGAAGGGTGGAGGCCTAACCACTGGATTGCCAGGGAAGTCCCCGTGGACTCAGTTCTTGGTTCTGCCATTTGTTAACTGTGATTTAGGGCAAGTCAACTGCTTCAATTATTGCTTTTCTCAGTGCAAGGTGGATAACACCTGTTTCGCTTATTTCTTTCATGGTGGAAGAGAGGAGCAAATTAACATGAAACTATAAAGTGGTATACAAATATTAGTTTGCTATTATTAATCAACCCTAGGAATCTCACATCCTTTCTCATACCTTCCAGATGCCAGCCATGAAGACATTATCCTGTTCTTTTCCTTCTCTCTTTCTACATAAAATGCCGGGAATATAACTTTGCCTTCTGGTAAAATGCACCCTCTGACATACCGTGTGTGCAAACTTCAATCTGCAAGTAAGAGAGGCGTCTTAAGTGCTCTGCACCTCAGGAGTTGGGAACATGTTTGTGAGTCAGTTGTTTTAGATCTTGGCGGTAACTTCTTTTTAGTGATCAGGTTATATAAGGAAATAATCAGTAAACAGAAAGATTGCCTCATTATGCAAAGTGAAATACAATCTGCCTTAGAAAGGAGAATCATGTGGAGAAGCTTGCCTAACAGACTCTGCCTCCAATTAAGCTTCTATTACAGAGCTGTACTTTACTTGAAAATCCATTCTCCAGAATGGCTTAGATTTCAAGGGACATGGTCAACATGATAATAATGATGATATCATGCCGTTTTCTATAATTCCTTTTCCCAAGGAACTCAGAGTAGCATCCTGACATTGTCTTAGCTTTTATCTTCAAACCCAGTTGGGAGAATGAGGGGCAGAGATTCTTTTCTCTATGCTTCCAGACAGAACCAATGGGGGGAAAACTCCTGTGGGGTTTGCCTGGGGAGCCAGCTTAGGAATTGAGGCCAGGTTCCAGGTGCTTCCTCACCAGTCTTATTGGTTAGTATCTTTGAAGTACTGATGGGTATGTGGTGTTATACCAAAAGTTATAAACAACAGTAAAGCTGGTTTGGTCTTTGAGACAACAGAGATGTTAGTGGGAAAAAAAGCACCTGAATTAACATTGAACAAAAACACAAATGAATCCTGGAGCATACAAGAGGCATCACATAAACATTATTGCTGTGTCCTACCAACGATGGTCCAAAAGGCCAACAATATATCAATACCATGTTTCATGAAACTGAAGGTGACAGTCAAGACACACAATTATCTTTCTTTACCACCAAGGAAAAAAAATTCTGCAACTGGAACTTTGACACATTGCTTTCTGAACATTAATTGTAGGACACATATTGATTTTAGAGATGTTAAAACGTGGGGGAAATGTGTCTTAGATAATTTGATAAATTTGTTGTTTTTAGCATACCCCTAGAAAGACACACAAGAGCTAGGGAAAAATCTCAGGAAATTGTGTAGGTAATTTGGTAACAAAATTTGAGGGTCTTCTCTATAAGGAAAAACAAGGACTCTTCAGAAAATAATAGGAACTTGAGGGTGGATATGAAAGACACCTGCAAAATCATGCAGGGTACATGTAAGGCACACAACACAAGGACCTACTCACCAAGTCCTAGAAACCCAGAATTAGTGGGAATTCCTATAAGCTTAAAGAAAGAAATTTCAGAAGCAAAAGGATGTGTTATTCCACATATCAGGCAGTCCACATAAGGAACTCATTACTCCAAGAGATAGTGCAAACTACAAAAAGATAATTTGGTTCAACATGGTTTTAGGTAAATTCATGGATGATAGATCCATAATGGAGTTCATTCTCTATACACTTAAATACTCTTATTAAGTCATCACTTCAGCTTTTTCTTTCTGTGCTAAATAATAGTGCTTCCTCTAGCTCTCCCAAATAGCTCCCATTTTCCAGTCCTTCAATTTTACCTGTCCTCCTTTAAATCAGTGGTCCCTTTGAATGAATTTTCCCCCTTTTAAATGAGTCCTTGCAAACATCATGGGTAGTTCACGTATCCCAAATCACTATCAGAGTTTAAAGCTCGTTGAAGGCAGAGGCATATCATCTTTATCTTCAAAACTTCACAGCACCCAGCACAGTGCCTGGGATAAATTCCCCTTGGATGGATAAGCAAATGAATGAGTGGTTGTGTGTAACTTCAGTTCTCTGGAACCCTTATTGAGACCTAGGTTGCCTAGGTGTCCCCATGCTCTGTGTGGATTGTTTATGTGTGTGACGGCAGATGTCTGGGGTGGTTGTTGTGGGGAGGGGAGGGAAAATAGGTTTAAATTAAGAGGGATTTGAGTCTGCTGCCATATGCCCTGGATTCCCAAGTTTGGTTATAACTTCTACTACAGCCATCTTAAGGGGAGCTTAGGGAATATGGGAGCTCAACCTAAGCCTCATAGTCAGGTGTCTGTTCTTGCCATAGGACTCAAGTTAAAAGAACACAGTAGATAGACAAGGGGTAGATTAGATGTGAGAAAGGGTTAAAAACACTAGGAGATAATAGACTTAGAAGATTGGCTTCACTTCCTCTTCAAGAAGAGGGTGTCCCTTTTTTTTTTTTTTTGGCGGTACGCAGGCCTCTCACCATTGCGGCCTCTCTCCTTGCAGAGCACAGGCTCTGGACGCGCAGGCCCAGCGGCCATGGCTCACGGGCCCAGCCGCTCTGCAGCATGCGGGACCCTCCTGGACCGGGGCACGAACCTGTGTCTCCTGCATCGGCAGGCGGACCCTCAACCACTGCGCCACCAGGGAAGCCCGAGGGTGTCCCTTTTGTTCACGGGCATGGAGTGTTGATGGAAGTTCTCTTAATTAGAAAGACCATCAGTAACCCAAAGGTGACTTGGTGACCTGGACAAGAGTCTTCCAACAAGCCTGAAGTAGTACCCAGTAGTACCCAGGTGTGGCCTGCTATAAGCACATCAGTGATATCATTTAGGACACACATAAAGAAAAAAATAGCTAACGCTTCTGTGAACTCAAGGATCATGTCCCTTTGGCCTCCTTATTCAGGAGTATAGATTTCTGCTGATGGGGAAAAACTGAAGGAAAAATAATTATTCATGTATATACATGCATATGTGTATATTTATTTCTTCAAAGCAGTTTTGTGATATCCTTTTGAGACAAGTTCTAAAACCTCACCTTGACAACAAAAGCTCCTTTATGAACACAATTTGTCTTTTCCCCAGTGACCTGAGTTAGTACTCATCATTGTTGTCTTTATATACCATATTTATGGAAATGACATCATGTGAGAATGAAGTGCTTTATGGCTGGTAATCTCTGTCTTGTTACATAGGATTTATGAGACCAGAGAGGCAGCCCTCCTCACTGGCCTCGGAGCCTGAAGTCGATGTTTTATGCATTTTCCTTTCTTCCTTGTTAAGGAATTGATTCATTTTATCTCATGTTATCTATTGATTTTCCTTTCCTTCTTCCATATTTGCTGAATATTTTTTATAATAGATGAATACTGCTTATGCACATCTTTTGTGATGTGTACATGGGTCAGTGTGCATGTCTGTCCCTGTGCACCTGTGTTGTGTGTGTGCACACACTTGCCTGAGAACTTGCATGTCTGTGTATCTAAGTGGTTCAGACTACTTGGGGCCACACAAGGGACAAATACTAGTGCCAGATTTAAAAAAAAAATCATTTCCTCTAAGCACCCATCCCTTTCATCCACTGTACACCTGAAGCAGGTTTACATTCTTCAGGAAGCACAGAAGCAGCACCTCCTTCTTTATACACTGGCCACATTTGTGAGTTTCCTAAACCTTCCTGCACACTGAGTACCATTTATCTTCACAGACATTTTGCCTCCACTATCACTCTTTGAACATCCTTGTTGCTGTCAGTTTCTGCATCTTTTATAGGGCAATCCCAGATCATTGGGTGTTCCGGAGCTTCTAGACATAAGGTTTGTCTTCTGTTAGGGCCAAAGATGGCTAGGGCTCAGTCTAGTAGACCAGAACAAGGAACTGTTCAAGACATTCATATTTATGGAATATCCTTCAAATATAGTGTGAAGAAAGAGGGAAGAGACAGAAAAAATATGGAGACCTGTTGAGTTCCAACCTCTTAACTGCTTGCCTTGACAATCATCATAGGGACAAAACCAAACTTCCTACAGTGTGCAAGGAACTGTTATACATTCTCAGAGAGCTTCCATATTTACTACTATACTAATATAAAATGGCATTTTTAGTCCTCAATTTCTGCATCTATATTTTCTTACCTACATGTTATAGATGAAGAAACTGAAGTGCAGAAAAGTTGAATGACTGGCCCAACAGCAATAATGGAGAATAATGGCAGAGTGTGGATTCAGTCCCAGTCAAATCCCAGTCAAAATGATAGCTAGGAGCATGGCATCCAGAATCCAATGTGCTCAGATGCCACAAGTGCTTTCTATTCACTTCTTCCCTAATGGGAGGTCTCTGAGTCTCAGTTACCTGGTAAGTGGAATCACTAATGAGAATAGTTTCCACCTCATATGAGCTAAAGAAATAACTGAATGAGACAGTGAATGTAGCATCTTAAGCAGAGTGCCCAACCCATATTAAATTTACAGTAATAGTTATTGATATTTTATATTGTTATTCTCAAAGAGAACCTTTGAAAGTTTCACATTATCCCAAGATATCAGATGTTCATTTTGATAAAGTACATAGAATTTGCAGATTACTCAGAAGAAATGGGAAGGTAATTTTTCTGTGATAAATAAGCTTAGCATAAGGTGCTTATGAGCTGAAAATGTTTAATAAAGAGGTAATAGGCAAAAATCACCAAGTCAATTGTTACCTGGGGAGATAAAAAATTAAAGGAATATCTTTAATTACATCTGTAAGCTTCTAAATTCTAAAGGTTACTGGGGTCTAGCCTTCTTTGCATCCCTTAAAAATTAATCCTGTTGTGTTCTACATTCCAAACAGTGATGGTTTGATCATTTTCCTCTGCTTTCATTAAATTTTCTACTCTGCTCTAATGCATGGAACATTTTTACTTTAAAATTTGGCATCACCCAGCTTCAGGGGAGGCCTAAGGAGGTTTCTAGAAAAATAAAGACCAAAATACTTATCCTTCAGATTTAGATCATGCTTCAGTTAGCTTTCAATGCACAATCAACCACCCCCAAAATCAGAGGCTTAGAAACATCAACATTTATCTAACTCATGATCCTCCTAGGTGGTTCTTTTAGCCTGGGCTGGGGTAGGTTCAGTGAATCTGAGCTATGATTGCCACATTATACTCAAATGAATGATCTCTTACCATGCCTCACCTCTCACAATGCCTGAGGGATATAAATTGAAAGCTGGTAGATGGTTTTGAGTTAATAAATTAATGAGTTAATGAATTAGTGGATGAATAAGCAAAGTTATCTGTACTTGGCTCTTCTTGGACACTGTGTGGTATAGGCCTCTCTCTTGGAGAATTGCAAAGAATTTATTTTCCCCAGCAACTTCCCAATGCTCTTTATCTCCCAGGTTGATCCAGTATATTCTGTCTCCCACTTAGACACATGCCTAGACCTGCCATCCCTGAGTGCTGTGCCAAGTAAATCACAAACTACTCCCAATCATGACTTCTCCCAAGTATTCCCTTCCTTCTTTCCCTTTAAAATTCCCATTCTTTCAGTTCTGTGAGAAAAAGTCTTCCCTGCTTTATGGGAGGAACCACTAGGTCACATTGCAAGGAAATGGATACTAAGAGGACACTGGGGCCATTTCTGTAATCCACCACAGGTCACAATTTATGGATTCCAAAGTGCACCATGCCATCCCAGATCACCAGGTAGCATGGAAATGTTGCTGTGTAAAAGAGAGCAGGTATCTCTCTCTGATACTCTTCTTGCTATTAAAAATAATAAAGCTCTCCTGGATGTCAGCAATTCTCAACCTAACATAGATGCCTCAGCCCCAAACAGCCTTTAAGCTCTTTAAAATGCATTCATCACAGACCGGAGAAGTGACAGACACACTCTGGAAAGGAAATCCCAACACCCAAAGAGTTACCTGTCACTTCTGACAGAGCATGGCATGATGCTGGGAGGGAGAGCATAAGTTGAAGAGGATGACCCTATGGAGAAGTCTGTTCCAGGTCACTGCCCACTGCTCTATGAGGGAAGCAGAGTGGCGAACCTGTGGCCTTGCAGAGAATGTGAGAAATTGGAGACCCTGTGCTTTGAAAGTCTGCTTTAAATGAGCTCAGTTTCTTAGAGTAAATAATGGACTGGGCATGATTGATGGTGAGATTGGTCCTTTATTTAACTGACTGGAACTGGAGATAATGCTTGGTCACCCTCCCAGAACCTGAAAGTAGGTAGACCATCAACAGCTACCTATACTAGGAAGGTTTTAATAGAAGGAGTCAAGTGACCAAGCTCAGATGATCTGTACTTTTCAGCTTCTGAGAGGCATTCTCAGAAGTATGTCACACACACACTTCTATATTCAGTCATAAAGGTCCATACTATCAACTTTTGCAGACTCTGTTAGCTCTGCTCCCTTCTCTGCATCCCCATTGCTAGCCCACTGTCTTACTTCATGCCCTCATAGCTGCTGTTCACACTTCTAACTGAGCTTCCTGCCTCCAGACCTCTTTCCTATGAATTCAGCACTCTTTCTAAATTGTAGTTCTGACCATGTAACTGTCACCCTGTTTTCAGGTCCCACATAGCTCTCAGGATCAAGTTCAGATATTTTGCCTATGCCTTCCCCAGTTTCTCTCTACCCGCCACCCCCACACTCACCTCTCTTCCTTCCACCCATCCTTCACCACACATTTTCAAAACAGTCATTTGAAACTACTTGTGATTCCTTAAAATACAACAGGCTGCTTCAGGCTTCCAAGTCTTTGCACATATTGTTCCCTCTTCCAGGAAAACACTGTCTCTGCCTCCACGTCATCTAAGACTAATTCATTCTTCTAAATTCAGCTCAGGCATCACCTCTTCCAAGAAATCTTTCTCGAGATTCCTATTCCGATATAGATACTCCTCCTCTGTGCTCCTTTCATAGCCTTGCTACCTCTGTCACAGCTTTAACACATTATACTGAAATGGATGTTCTGTTGGCCTGTCTCAGAACACCAGAACACCAGAACACCATTCTGGGTGATTTTGCCTTATTCAAGTTTCCTGGGGTGGAGCACAAAGTGAAAGCTGGCTAAATGTTTTTTAATGAATGAATGAATGAATGAGTGAAGTCACTAGCGCTTGGATCTTTTAGACACTGTATGTATGGTCTACGGATCTCTCTTGGAGAACTGCAAGGTAATTAATTTACTGTTTCCAGATTCTCCACCACCAATGCATTATCTCTCGAATTTATCCAGTATAATCCCCCTCCCAGTTAGGCACATGTTCAGACTTACCCTTGATGCTAAATCATGTAATTATTCCCAAATTATCCTGTCCTTTCTTTCCTTTAAAACTTTCATTCTTTCAGTATCCCAAAATAAAGAAAGAAAATTGACAGGTAATATCATTAACAATATTTACAATGAGGTGGGAAAAGCTGAAAATAATAACCCTTACAATTATATAGCATTTTATAGTTTATGAAATTTTCACATTCATTGCCTTTATCTTTATTATTTTTATTTAACATCTTCATTGGAGTATAATTGCTTTACAATGTTGCATTAGTTTCTGCTGTATAACAA
Source organism: Lipotes vexillifer (assembly GCF_000442215.2). Taxonomy (NCBI): domain Eukaryota; kingdom Metazoa; phylum Chordata; class Mammalia; order Artiodactyla; family Lipotidae; genus Lipotes; species Lipotes vexillifer. Next base: position 4,689,121 of record NW_006773751.1, on the reverse strand, counting down.
AATGAATCAGCTATATGAATACATATATCCCCATATACACTCCCTCTTGCGTCTCCCTCTCACCCTCCCTATCCAACCCCTCTAGGTGGTCACAAAGCACTGAACTGATCTCCCTGTGCTGTGCAGCTGCTTCCCCCCGTCTGTTTTACATTTGGTAGTGTGTATATGTCAGTGTTACTCTCTCACTTCGTCCCAACTTATCCTTCCCTCTCCCCATGTCCCCAAATCCATTCTCTATGTCTACGACTTTATTCCTGTCCTGCCCCTAGGTTCTTCAGAACCATTTTTTTATTCCATATATATGTGTTAGCATACGGTATTTGTTTTTCTCTTTCTGACTTCACTCTATATGACAGACTCTGTGTCCACCCACCTCACTACAAATAACTCAATTTTGTTTCTTAGTATGGCTGAGTAATATTCCATTGTGTATATGTGCCACATCTTCTTTATCCATTCATCTGTCGATGGACACTTAGGTTGCTTCCATGTCCTGGCTATTGTAAATAGTGCTGCAGTGAACATTGTGGTACATGACTCTTTTTGAATTATGGTTTTCTCAGGGTATATGCCCAGTAGTGGGATTGCTGGGTGATACAGAAGTTCTGTTTTTAGTTTTTTAAGGAACCTCCATACTGTTCTCCAAAGTGGCCGTATCAGTTTACATTCCCACCAACAGTGCAAGAGGTTTCCCTTTTCTCCACACCCTCTCCAGCATTTATTGTTTGTAGATTTTTTGGTGATGGCCATTCTGACCGGTGTGAGGTGATACCTCACTGTAGTTTTGATTTGCATTTCTCTAATGATTAGTGATGTTGAGCATTCTTTCATGTGTTTGTTGGCAATCTGTATATCTTCTTTGGAGAAATATGTATTTCTATCTTCTGCCCATTTTTGGATTGGGTTGGTTGTTTTTTTTTTTTTTTTCATTTTGAGCTGCATGAGCTACTTGTAAATTTTGGAGATTAATCCTTTGTCAGTTGCTTTGTTTGCAAATATTTTCTCCCATTCTGAGGGTTGTCTTTTCAACTTGTTTATGGTTTCCTTTGCTGTGCAAAAGCTTCCAGGTTTCATTAAGTCCCATTTGTTTATTTTTGTGTTTTTATATCCATTTCTCTAGGAGGTGGGTCAAAAAGGATCTTGCTGTGATGTCTGTCATAGAGTATTCTGCCTATGTTTTCCTCTAAGAGTTTTATAGTATCCAGCCTTACATTTAGGTCTCTAATCCATGTTGAGTTTACTTTTGTGTATGCTGTTAGGAAGTGTTCTAATTTCATTCTTTTATATGTAGCTGCCCAGTTTTCGAAGCACCACTTACTGAGGAGGCTGTCTTTTCTCCATTGTATATTCTTGCCTCCTTTATCAAAGATAAGGTGACTATATGTGCGAGGGTTATCTCTGGGCTTTCTATCCTGTTCCACTGATGTATATTTCTGTTTTTGTGTCAGTAACGTACTGTCTTGATTACTGTAGCTTTGTAGTATAGTCTGAAGTCATGGGGCCTGATTCTTCCAGCTCTGTTTTTGTTTCTCAAGATTGCTTTGGCTATTCGGGGTCTTTTGTATTTCCATACAAATTGTGCAATGTTTTGTTCCAGTTCTGTGAAAAATGCCATTGGTAGTTTGATAGGGGTTGTAGATTGTTTTGGGTAGAAGAGTCATTTTCACAATGTTGATTCTTCCAATCCAAGAACATGGTATATCTCTCCATCTGTTTTTATCATCTTTAATTTCCTTCATCAGTGTCTTATAGTTTCCTGCATACAGGTCTTTTGTCTCCTTAGGTAGGTTTATTCCTAGGTATTTTATTCTTTTTGTTGCAGTGGTAAATAGGAGTGTTTCCTTAATTTCTCTTTCAGATTTTTCATCGTTGTATAGGAATGCAAGAGATTTCTGTACATTAATTTTGTATCCTGCTACTTTACCAAATTCATTGATTAGCTCTAGTAGTTTTCTGGTAGCATCTTTAGGATTCTCTATGTATAGTATCATGTCATCTGCAAACAGTGATAGTTTTATTTCTTCTTTTCAGATTTGGATTTCTTTTATTTCTTTTTCTTCTCTGAGTGCTATGGCTAAAACTCCAAAACTATGTTGAATAAGAGTGGTGAGAGTGGGCCACCTTGTCTTGTTCCTGATCTTAGTGGAAATGGTTTCAGTTTTTCACAACTGAGAACAATGTTGGCTCTGGGTTTGTCATATATGGCCTTTATTATGTTGAGGTAAGTTTCCTCCATGCCTACTTTCTAGAGGGTTTTTATCATAAATGGGTATTGAACTTTGTCAAAATCTTTTTCTGCATCTGTTGAGATGATGATATGGTTTTCATCCTTCAGTTTGTTAATATGGTGTATCACATTGATTGATTTGCATATATTGAAGAATCCTTGCATTCCTGGGATAAACCCCACTTGATGATGGTGTATGATCCTTTTAATGTGCTGTTGGATTCTGTTTGCTAGTGTTTTGTTGAGGATTTTTGCATCTATGTTCATCAGTGATACTGGCCTGTAGTTTTCTGGGGTTTTTGGACATCTTTGTCTGGTTTTGGTATCAGGATGATGGTGGCCCCTTAGAATGAGATTGGGAGTGTTCCTCCCTCTCCTATATTTTGGAAGAGTTTGAGGTTAGGTGTTGGCTCTTCGCTAACTGATAGAACTTACCTGTGAAGCCATCTGGTCCTGGGGTTTTGTTTGTTGGTAGATTTTTAATCACAGTTTCAATTTCAGTGCTTGTGATTGGTCTGTTTATATTTTCTATTTCTTCTGGGTTCAGTCTCAGAAGGTTGTGCTTTTCTGTGAATTTTTCCATTTCTTCCAGGTTGTCCATTTTGTTGGCCGATAGGTGCTTGTAGTAATCTCATGATACTTTGTATTTCTGTAGTGTCAGTGGTTACTTCTTTTTCATTTCTAATTCCATCGATTTGAGTTTTCTCCCTTTTTTTCCTGGTGAGTCTGTCTAATGGTTTATCAATTTTGTTTATCTTCTCAAAGAACCAGCTTTTAGTTTTATTGATCATTGCTATTGTTTATCTTATTTCTTTTTCATTTATTTCTGATCTGATTTTTAGGATTCCTTTCCTTCTGCTAACTTTGGGGGATTTTTGTTCTTCTTTCTCTAATTGTTTAAGGTGTAAGGTTAGGTTGTTTGAGATTTTTCTTGTTTCTTGAGGTAGGATTGTATTGGCTATAAACTTCCCTCTTAGAACTGCTTTTGCTGCATCCCATAGGTTTTGGGTTGTCGTGTTTTCACTGTCATTTGTTCTAGGTATTTTTCAATTTCCTCTTTGATTTCTTCAGTGATCTCTTGATTATTTAGTTGTGTATTGTTTAGCCTCCATGTGTTTGTATTTTTTACAGTTTTTTTCCTGTAGTTCATATCTAGTCTCATATCATTGTGGTTGGAAAAGATATGTGATATGATTTCAATTTTCTTAAAGTTACCAAGGCTTGATTTGTGATCAAGACATGATCTATCCTGGAGAATGTTCCATGAGCACTTGAGAAGAAAGTGAATTCTGTTGTTTTTGAATGGAATGTTCTATAAATAACAGTTAAGTCCATCTTGCCTACTGTGTCTTTTAAAGCTTGAGTTTCCTTATTTATTTTCATTTTGGATGATCTTTCCATTGGTGAGAGTGGGGTGTTAAAATTCCCTACTATTATTGTCTTACTGTTGATTTCCCATTTTATCGCTGTTAACATTTGCCTTACATATTGAGGTGCTCCTATGTTGGGTGCAGCAATACTTACAATTGTTATATCCTCTTGGATTGATCCTTTGACCATCATGTAGTATCCTTCTTTGTCTCTTGTAATAGTCTATTTTATTTATTTATTTATTTATTTATTTTTTGCGGTATGCAGGCTTCTCACTGTTGTGGCCTCTCCCGTTGTGGAGCACAGGCTCCGGACGCGCAGGCTCAGTGGCCATGGCTCACGGGCCCAGCCGCTCCGCAGCATGTGGGATCTTTCCGGACCGGGGCACGAACCCGTGTCCCCTGCATCGGCAGGCAGACTCTCAACCACTGCACAACCAGGGAAGCCCGGTCTATATTTTATAGTCTATTGTATCTGTTATGAGAATTGCTACTCCAGCTTTCTTTTGGTTTCCATTTGCATGGAATATCTTTTTCAATCCCCTCACTGTCAGTCTGTATGTGTCTGTAAGTCTGAAGTGGGTCTCTCGTAGACAGGATGTATACAGGTCTTATTTTTGTATCCATTCAAACAGCCTGTGTCTTTTGCTTGGAACAGTTAATACATTCACATTGAAGGTAATTATCGATAAGTATGTTCCTATTGCCATTTTCTTAACTGTTTTTGGTTTGTTTTTGTAGGTCTTTTCCTTCTCTTGTGTTTCCAGCCTAGAGAATATCCTTTAGCATTTGCTGTAAAGCTGGTTTGGTGGTGCTGAATTCTCTTATCTTTTGCTTTTTTTAAAGGTCTTAATTTCTCCCTCGAATCTGAATGAGATCCTTGCTGGGTAGAGTAATCTTGCTTGTATGTTTTTCCCTTTTATCACTTTAAATATGTCCTGCCACTCCCCTTCCGGCTTGCAGAATTTTTGCTAAAGATCAGCTGTTAAATTGTATATTATTTGTTGCTTTTCCCTTGCTGCTTTAATATTTTTTCTTCTTTTTTTCCTTTTTCATCATTTATTTTTCCACCTTTGGAATATAAGCTACATGAAGGCAGTACTTTATTGGTCTTTTTTTTTTTTACATCTTTATTGGAGTATAATTGCTTTACAATGGTGTGTTAGTGTCTGCTTTGTAACAGAGTGAATCAGTTATACATATACATATGTTCCCATATCTCTTCCCTCTTGCGTCTCCCACCCTCCTTATCTCACCCTCCTTATCCCACCCCTCCACGTGGTCACAAAGCACCGAGCTGATCTCCCTGTGCTATGCAGCTGCGTCCCACTAGCTATCTACCTTACATTTGGTAGTGTATATATATCCATGCCTCTCTCTCACTTCGTCCCAGCTTATCCTTCCCTCTCCCCATGTCCCCAAATCCATTCTCTATGTCTACGACTTTATTCCTGTCCTGCCCCTAGGTTCTTCAGAACCATTTTTTTATTCCATATATATGTGTTAGCATACGGTATTTGTTTTTCTCTTTCTGACTTCACTCTATATGACAGACTCTGTGTCCACCCACCTCACTACAAATAACTCAATTTTGTTTCTTAGTATGGCTGAGTAATATTCCATTGTATATATGTGCCACATCTTCTTTATCCATTCATCTGTCGATGGACACTTAGGTTGCTTCCATGTCCTGGCTACTGTAAATAGTGCTGCAGTGAACATTGTGGTACATGACTCTTTTTGAATTATGGTTTTCTCAGGATATATGCCCAATAGTGGGATTGCTGGGTCATATGGTAGTTCTATTTGTAGATTTTTAAGGAACCTCCATACTGTTCTCCACAGTGGCTGTATCAATTCACATTCCCACCAGCAATGCAAGAGTGTTCCCTTTTCTCCACACCCTCTCCAGCATTTATTGTTTGTAGATTTTTTGATGATGGCCATTCTGACTGGTGTGAGATGATATCTCATTGTAGTTTTGATTTGCATTTCTCTAATAATTAATGATGTTGAGCATTCTTACATGTGTTTGTTGGCAGTCTGTATGTCTTCTTTGGAGAAATGTCTGTTTAGGTCTTCTGCCCATTTTTGGATTGAATTGTTTGTTTTTTTGTTATTGAGCTGCATGAGCTGCTTGCAAATTTTCGAGATTAATCCTTTGTCAGTTGATTCATTTGCAAATATTTTCTCCCATTCTGAGGGCTGTCTTTTGGTCTTGTTTATGGTTTCCTTTGCTGTGCAAAAGCTTTGAAGTTTCATTAGGTCCCATTTGTTTATTTTTGTTTTTATCTCCATTACTCTAGGAGATGGGTCAAGAAGGATCTTGCTGTGATTTATGTCATAGAGTGTTCTGCCTATGTTTTCCTCTAAGAGTTTGATAGTTTCTGGCCTTACATTTAGGTCTTTAATCCATTTTGAGCTTATTTTTGTGTATGGTGTTAGGGAGTGATCTAATCTCATACTTTTACATGTACCTGTCCAGTTTTCCCAGCACCACTTATTGAAGAGGCTGTCCTTTCTCCACTGTACATTCCTGCCACCTTTATCAAAGATAAGGTGACCATATGTGCATGGGTTTATCTCTGGGCTTTCTATCCTATTCCATTGATCTATCTTTCTGTTTTTGTGCCAGTACCATACTGTCTTGATTACTGTAGCTTTGTAGTATAGTCTGAAGTCAGGCAGCCTGATTCCTCCAGCTCCATTTTTTGTTCTCAAGATTGCTTTGGCTATTCGGGGTCTTTTGTGTTTCCATACAAATTGTGAAATTTTTTGTTCTAGTTCTGTGAAAAATGCCAGTGGTAGTTTGATAGGGATTGCATTGAATCTATAGATTGCTTTGGGTAGTAGAGTCATTTTCACAATGTTGATTCTTCCAATCCAAGAACATGGTATATCTCTCCATCTGTTTGTATCATCTTTAATTTCTTTCATCAGTGTCTTATAATTTTCTGCATACAGGTCTTTTGTCTCCTTAGGTAGGTTTATTCCTAGATATTTTATTCTTTTTGTTGCAATGGTAAATGGGAGTGTTTTCTTGATTTCACTTTCAGATTTTTCATCATTAGTGTATAGGAATGCCAGAGATTTCTGTGCATTAATTTTGTATCCTGCTACTTTACCAAATTCATTGATTAGCTCTAGTAGTTTTCTGGTAGCATCTTTAGGATTCTCTATGTATAGTATCATGTCATCTGCAAACAGTGACAGTTTTACTTCTTCTTTTCCAATTTGGATTCCTTTTATTTCCTTTTCTTCTCTGATTGCTGTGGCTAAAACTTCCAAAACTATGTTGAATAATAGTGGTGAGCGTAGGCAACCTTGTCTTTTTTCTGATCTTAGTGGAAATGCTTTCAGTTTTTCACCATTGTGGACGATGTTGGCTGTGGGTTTGTCATATATGGTCTTTATTATGTTGAGGAAAATTCCCTCTACGCCTACTTTCTGCAGGGTTTTTATCATAAATGGGTGTTGAATTTTGTCAAAAGCTTTCTCTGCATCTATTGAGATGATCATATGGTTTTTCTCATTCAGTTTTTTAATATGGTGTATCACATTGATTGATTTGTGTATATTGAAGAATTCTTGCATTCCTGGAATAAATCCCACTTGATCATGGTGTATGATCCTTTTAATGTGCTGTTGGATTCTGTTTGCTAGTATTTTGTTGAGGATTTTTGCATCTATGTTCATCAGTGATATCGGCCTGTAGTTTTCTTTCTTTGTGACATCCTTGTCTGGTTTGTGTATCAAGGTGATGGTGGGCTCATAGAATGAGTTTCGGAGTGTTCCTCTCTCTGCTATATTTTGGAAGAGTTTGAGAAGGATAGGTGTTAGCTCTTCTGTAAATGTTTGATAGAATTCGCCCATGAAGCTATCTGGTCCTGGGCTTTTGTTTGTTGGTAGATTTTTAATCACAGTTTCAGTTTCAGTGTTTGTGATTGGTCTGTTCATATTTTCTTTCTTCCTGATTCAGTCTTGGTAGATTGTGCATTTCTAACAATTTGTCCATTTAATATTTTTTCTTCATATTTAATTTTTGATAGTTTTATTAATATGTGCCTTGGCATGTTTCTCCTTGGATTTTTCCTGTATGGGACTCTCTGAGCTTCCTGGACTTGATTAACTATTTCCTTTCCCATGTTAGGGAAATTTTCAACTATAATCTCTTCAAATGTTTTCTCAGTTCCTTTCTTTTTCTCCTCTTCTTTTAGGACCCCTATAATTAAAATGTTGGTGTGTTTAATGTTGTCCCAGAGGTCTTTGAGACTGTCCTCAGTTCTTTTCTTTCTTTTTCTTTATTCTGCTCTGTGGTAGTTATTTCCACTATTTTATATTCCAGGTCACTTATCTGTTCCTCTGCCTCAGTTATTCTGCTATTGATTCTGTCTAGAAAAATTTTAATTTCTTTTATTGTGCTTTTCATCATTGTTTCTTTGCTCTTTAGTTCTTCTGGTTCATTCTTAAACCTTTCTTGTATTTTCTCCATTCTATTTCCAAGATTTTGGATAATCTTTACTATCATTACTCTGAATTCTTTTTCAGGTAGACTGCCTATTTCCTCTTCATTTGTTAGGTCTGGTGGGTTTTTGCCTTACTCCTTCATCTGCTGCATATTTCTCTGTCTTCTCATTTTGCTTAACTTACTGTGTTTGGGGTCTCCTTTTCTCAGGCTGCAGCTTCGTAGTTCCTGTTGTTTTTGGTGTCTGCCCCCAGTGGGTAAGGTTGGTTCACTGGGTTGTGTAGGCTTCCTGGTGAAGGGGACTGGTGCCTGTGTTCTGGTGTGTGGGCCTGGATCTTGTCTTTCTGTTGGGCAGGGCTGCATCTGGCAGTGTTTTTGGGGTGTCTGTGAACTTGGTATGATTTTAGGCAGCCTCTCTACTAATGGGTGAGGTTGTGTTCCTGCATTGCTAGTTATTTGGCATGGAACATCCAGCACTGGAGCTTGCTGGCCATTGGGTGTAGCTGCGTCTTAGCCCTCAGTCGGATCTCTGGGTGAGCTCTTGCTGGTTGATATTATGTGGGGCCAGGAGGTGTCTGGTGGTCCAGTGTCCTCTACTTGGCTCTCCCACCTCAGAGTCTCAAGCCTGACACCAGGCCAGAGCACCAAGAGCCTGTCAGCCACACGGCTCAGAAGAAAAGGGGAAAAAAAAAGGAAGAAAATAAATTTTTAAAAATTTAAATTAAGTTATTAAAATAAAAATAGAAAAACATTATTAAAATTAAAAAGTAATAGTAATTAAAAAAAGAGAGCATGCATACTGTTAAACAAATCCACTAATGATAGCAGCACTAAAAACTATACTAAATTAAACATAAAAATCAGAAACAAATCAGTTGCAGCCAGCACACCCCAAGTCTACAGTTGTTCCCAAGTCTACTGCCTTAATTTTGTCATGATTCATTGTCTATTCAGGTATTCCACAGATGCAGAGTACATCAAGTAGATTATGGGGATTTAATCCACTGCTCCTGAGACTGTATGGAGAAACTTCCCTTTCTCTTCTTTGTTTGCACAGCTCCTGGGGTTCAGCTTTGGTTTGGGCTCCTCCTCTGCATGTATGTCACCCTCAGGCATCTGTTTCCTGCCCAGACAGGATGGGGTTAATGCAGGGACTGTTAGGGAGCTGTTGCTCACTCATTCCTGGGGTTGGGTGCGGTACAGTAGTTATAATTGGAATGCAGGGCGGGCGAGCCTGTGGCAGCAGAAGCTGTTGTGACCTTGCAACAACCTGAGGCACTCCATGTGTTCTCTTGGGGAAGTTTTCTCTGTATTATGGGACCCTGGCAGTGGTGGGTTGCACAGGCTCCTGGGGTGGGGTGGTGTGGGTAGTGACCTGTGCTTGCATGCAGGATTCTTGGTGGCTGCAGCAGCAGTGTTAGTATTTCATGCCCATCTCTGTGGTCTGAGCTGATAGCCGCAGTTCGCACCCGTCACTGGAGCTCATTTAGGCAGTGCTCTGCCTTCTGTGGGCAGACAGGGAAGGAATCCCCTCTCCTCGCACACCTGAAATAATGGTCTCTTGCTTCTTAGGCAGGTCCAGACTTTTTCCTGGACTCCCTCTCAGCTAGCTATGATGCATTATCCCCCTTTAGGCTGTGTTCAAGCAGCCAACCCCAGTCCTCTCCCTGGGATCTGACCTCCGAAGCCCGAGCCTCAGCTCCCAGCCCTGCCCTGCCCTGCCCTGGCAGGTAAGCAGACAAGCCTCTCAGGCTGGTGAGTGCTGGTCGGCACCAATCCTCTGTGCAGGAATCTCTCCACTTTGCCCTCTGCACCCCTATTGCTGCACTTTCCTCCGTGGCTCCAAACCTTCCCCTCCACCCACCCGCCTTCTCTGCCAGTGAAGGGGCTTCCAAGTGTGTGGAAACTTTTTCTCCTTCACAGCTCCCTCCCAGAGGTGCAGGACCCATCCATATCTTTTGTCTCTGTTTTTTTCTTTTTTCTTCTGCCCTACCCAGGTACGTGGGGAGTTTCTTGCCTTTTGGGAAGTCTGAGGTCTTCTGCCAGCGTTCAGTAGGTGTTCTGTAGGAGTTGTTCCACATGTAGGTGTATTTTTGATGTATTTTGGGGGAGGCAGATGATCTCCATGTCTTACTCCTCCACCATCTTGAAGGTACCCCCTCCATTGCCTTTATCTTTACAACTATTTTTGTGAGGTGGGCCACTCAGGTACTCTCATTTCATTTTATACCTAAGAAAACTTAAGCTCACAGTTGTTTTGTAACTTTGCCAGAACCATATAGGTAATAAGCAGTAGAACTTCAATTCATACTCTATTTTTCTATTTCATTTTTCAAAAAATGTATATAGTGAGAGTTAGTCTTTAAGCAGTGTTCATGGAATATGAAGAGATGTTGGAAACGCTTTACAAAACCACATTAATATGTTGATTAAGCGTCTTGACTGATGCTCTGAGGTCCATGGCCTGCTCATCAAAAACCCACAACTTCTCATCATGCATAGATTTCTCCCAGAGCCTGCATCCATGTCCATGACACAGATATGCTGGGAGGCCACCCTAACCCTCAGGCCAAGTGTATGTGCAGTAAGAACCAGGGGGTCTAGAGTAAGTCAGTGAGTGGAAGAGGATGGAAGGAGAGAAGAAACAGGAATGGGTAGCTGAAAAACTCTAAGAAAACGAATTCCAAACTCTAATCATTAACCCTACACCAAAGGTGATTATAGAGATTATCACCCACATCTATCAAAAGACTGTAGGCTAAGGGGGTGTGTCCTTTCTCAGCCACCTACACCACATCCCTCCCACCATGCTTCACCACCCCTGTCAGCATCTGAGGCTGCACTCAACACCTATCATTTACTTATTGAGTTCCTCTTTCCCCCATTTCATTCTGAAAAGGAATTTAGGTCATTTTCTATGAACGATTGTCGAAAACCTGAGCTGATTCTCTAACTCTGGGGTGTCGTACCTTTATAAGTGGGTATCACCATTCCTGAAGAGAAAGATACTGGTTAACTGTAATGGATTCTGTGTGTTTGTTATTCATCTGTTTGTTTGTTTGCTTATAACTTCTGTAGACCTCATCAAAGATTAGGTAGTCAGGAAAACAAACTTTGAGATGGAGTTTTTAGCAGGCAGAATGTTTATTAGGAGGTGCCTTTGGGATAACAACAGTGGAAAGAAGAGAAGCAAGTTGGATGGGAAGAGGGGGAAATTGGGCTCTAATGGTGGCCTGAACAACCGCCTCAGCCTACTCTTCAGGGTAGCTGTGCAGCTAAAGTGACCCATCAGATTTATCCCACATTGGGCTAAAATGGCTGAGCCTTTATATCATTTCTGCTATCAGTCATTGAGTGTGGAATGCCTCAGAAAAATCATTACCTTGAGCAAAGTGGATTTCTGCAGCTCAGGCCGTCTCTGAAGAGGCTGGCAGCTGAAGACTGCTCACAGCACTCCCTGCTACTAGTGCAACAAGAAACTCTTCACAAGAAATCTGGAGGGTACATGTCCATGTCCACTATAGTCCACCCCGTGTATCCCTTGAACCAACTTTTACATATCCTTTTGTGGAACAGCTTCTCTAGCATTTCCGTGGGCCTTTCTTCCTGTGGGAAATTTAGAATGTAAATTTAGTAGCAGATACAAGAATAGGGTGGGGTAAGGAAGATAACTAGGGCACAAAATTTAAGGGGTTAAAAAAAAGTGCCTCCTTCAGTTCTTCACCCTAGGTGCCTCACTCTCTTATGTTTGGACAGTTTTATTTTTTTATAATTCACACACCACAAAATTCAAACTTTTAAAGAGTACATCTCAGTGGTTTTTAGTTTTGGTGTTTAGTTTTTAGTTTTTGTGTGGACATATGTTTTAGTTTTTCTTGGATGCCTGAGTAGAATTTCTAGACCATGTGGTAACTCTAAATTTAGCTTTTTAGGGAACTATAAAACTATATTTTAAAGTGGTTGCACCATTTTACATCCCCAAGGGTAATGTACAAGGATTCCAATTTTTCTACATTCTCACCAAAACTTGTTAATGTCCATCTTTTTTTATTATAGCTATCTTAGTATGTGTGTATAGTGATCTCTCACTATGGTTTTGATTTGCATTTCCTTAATGACTAATGATGGTGAGCATCATTTCATGTACTTATTGGTCATTTGCTCATCTTTGTTGGTGAAATATCTACCCAAATCCTTTGCCCATTTTAAAATTGTATTGTCTTTTTACTGTTGAATTGTAAAAGTCCTTTGTATATTCTGGAGACTAGATCCGTATCAGATATATAATTTGCAAATATTTTCTCCCATTATATGGATTGTCTTTTCACTTTATTGATGATGTCCTTTAAAGCACAAAAGGGTTTTGTTGTTGTTGTGTTATCATTTTAAATGATACCCAATTTATCTATTTTTTCTTTTGTAGATTTTGTTTTGGTATCATGTCTTAGAAACCTTGCCTAATCCAAGGTCATGATTATTTACCTTATGTTTTCTTCTAAGCGTTTTGTATTTTTAGCTTTTACATTTAGGCATCACCTCGGTCTTCAGACATTTTATGTATTGAGTTAATGCTGGCCTCAATGCTGGGTTGAGATGGATACTCTCCACTTCTAATTTATGGAAAGATTTTGTGAAGGTTTGGTGTTAATTCTTCTTTAAACATTTTTCAGAGTTCACCAGTGAAGACACCTGGGCCTGGGGCTTTTTTTAAGCTAATTTAATCTCACTACTTGTTTTACGTATATCTGTATTTTTATTTCTTGAGTTACTTTCAGTAATTTTTATAGGAATTTACCCATTTAATCTAGGTTATTTAATTTGTTGGCATATAATTATTTGTACTATTTTCTTATAATCCTTTTCACTTCTGTGAGATTGTAGTGTCGTCACCTATGTCATTATTGATTTTAGTAAATGAGTCTTCTCCTTTTTTCACTTGGTCAGTCTGGCTAAAGATTTGTCAATTTTCCCTACAAGGGCTTAATTTCCAAAATATACAAACAGGTCATACAACTCAATAATAGCAACAGCAACAACAACAACAAAACCAAAACAACCCACTTAGAAAATGGGCAGAAAACCTAAATAGGCATTTCTCCAGAGAAGACATACAGATGGCCAATAGGCATGTGAAAAGATGCTCAACTTTGCTAATTATTAGAGAAATGCAAATCAAAACTACAATGCGGTATCACCTCACACTGGTCAGAATGGTCATCTTTAAAAAGTCTACGAATAAATGCTGGAGAGGATGTGGAGACAAGGGACCCCTTCTGCACTGTTGGTAGAAATGTAAATTAGTGCAGCCACTGTGGAGTATAGTATGGAGGTTTCTTTTTTTTTAAAGTATGCATTCAGACATAATGTACAACATGGTAACTATAGTTAATACTGTATTGCATATTTGAAAGTTGCTAAGAGAATAGATCTTTTTTTTTAAACATCTTTATTGGAGTATAATTGCTTTACAATGCTGTGTTAGTTTCTGCTGTATAACAAAGTGAATCAGCTATACGTACACATATATCCCCATATCCCCTCCCTCTTTATTTATTTATTCATTCATTCATTCATTCACTCCTGGCTGTGTTGGGTCTTCATTTCTGTGCGCGGGCCCTCTCCAGCTGAGGCGAGCGGGGGCCGCTCTTCATCGCGGTGCACGGGCCTCTCACTGTCGCGGCCTCTCGTTGCGGAGCACAAGCTCTAGATGTGCAGGCTCAGTAGTTGTGGCTCACGGGCCTAGTTGCTCTGCAGCATGTGGGATCTTCCCAGACCAGGGCTCGAACCCGTGTCCCCTGCATTGGCAGGCAGATTCTCAACCACTGCGCCACCAGGGAAGCCCCCCTCCCTCTTGTGTCTCCCTCCCACCCTCCCTATCCCACGCCTCTAGGTGGTCACAAAGCAATGAGCTGATCTCCCTGTGCTATGTGGCTGCTTCCCACTACCTATCTATTTTACATTTGGTAGTGTATATATGTCAAGGCCACTCTCTCGCTTTGTCACAGCTTACCCTTCCCTCTCCCCATGTCCTCAAGTCCATTGTAAGAGAATAGATCTTTTTTATTCATTTATCTTTAATTTTTTGGTTGCACTGCACAGCATGTGGGATCTTATTAGTTAGTTCCTCAACCAGGGATTGAACCCACACCCCCTGCACTGGAAGCATAGTCTTTTTTTTTTTTTTTTTTTTAACATCTTTATTGGAGTATAATTGCTTTACAATGGTGTGTTAGTTTCTGCTTTACAACAAAATGAATCAGTTATATATATACATATGTTCCCATATCTCTTCCCTCTTGCATCTCCCTCCCTCCCGCCCTCCCTATCCCACCCCTCCAGGCGGTCACAAAGCACCGAGCTGATCTCCCTGTACTATGCGGCTGCTTCCCACTAGCTATCTACCTTACATTTGGTAGTGTATATATGTCCATGCCTCTCTCTCGCTTTGTCACAGCTTACCCTTCCCCCTCCCCATATCCTCAAGTCCATTCTCTAGTAGGTCTGTGTCTTTATTCCTGTCTTACCCCTAGGTTCTTCGTGACACTTTTTTTTCTTAAATTCCATATATATTTTAGCATACGGTATTTGTCTTTCTCTTTCTGACTTACTTCACTCTGTATGACAGACTCTAGGTCTATCCACCTCATTACAAATAGCTCAATTTCATTTCTTTTTATGGCTGAGTAATATTCCATTGTATATATGTGCCACGTCTTCTTTATCCATTCATCCGATGATGGACACTTAGGTTGTTTCCATCTCCAGGCTGTTGTAAATAGAGCTACAGTGAACATTTTGGTACATGACTCTTACTGAATTATGGTTTTCTCAGGGTATATGCCCAGTAGTGGGATTGCTGGGTCATATGGTAGTTCTATTTGTAGTTTTTTAAGGAACCTCCATACTGTTCTCCACAGTGGCTGTATCAATTTACATTCCCACCAACAGTGCAAGAGGGTTCCCTTTTCTCCACACCCTCTCCAGCATTTATTGTTTCTAGATTTTTTGATGATGGCCATTCTGACTGGTATGAGATGATATCTCATTGTAGTTTTGATTTGCATTTCTCTAATGATTAGTGATATTCAGCATTCTTTCATGTGTTTGTTGGCAGTCTGTATATCTTTGGAGAAATGTCTATTTAGGTCTTCTGCCCATTTTTGGATTGGGTTGTTTGTTTTTTTGTTATTAAGCTGCATGAGCTGCTTATAAGTTTTGGAGATTAATCCTTTGTAAGTTGCTTCATTTGCAAATATTTTCTCCCATTCTGAGGGTTGTCTTTTGGTCTTGTTTATGGTTTCCTTTGCTGTGCAAAAGGTTTGAAGTTTCATGAGGTCCCATTTGTTTATTTTTGTTTTTATTTCCATTTCTCTAGGAGGTGGGTCAGAAAGGATCTTGCTGTGATTTATGTCATAGAGTGTTCTGCCTATGTTTTCCTCTAAGAGTTTGATAGTTTCTGGCCTTACATTTAGGTCTTTAATCTATTTTGAGCTTATTTTTGTGTATGGTGTTAGGGAGTGATCTAATCTCATACTTTTACATGTACCTGTCCAGTTTTCCCAGCACCACTTATTGAAGAGGCTGTCCTTTCTCCACGGTACATTCTTGCGTCCTTTATCAAAGATAAGGTGACCATATGTGCATGGGTTTACCTCTGGGCATTCTATCCTGTTCCATTGATTTATCTTTCTGTTTGTGTGCCAATAGCGTACTGTCTTGATTACTATAGCTTTGTAGTATATTCTGAAGTCAGGGAGCCTGATTCCTCCAGCTCCGTTTTTCGTTCTCAAATTGCTTTGGCTATTCAGGGTATTTTGTGTTTCCATACAAATTGTGAAATTTTTTGCTCCAGTTCTGTGAAAAATGCCAGTGGTGGTTTGATAGGGATTGCATTGAATCTGTAGATTGCTTTGGGTAGTAGAGTCATTTTCACAATGTTGATTCTTCCAATCCAAGAACATGGTATATCTTTCCATCTGTTTTTATCATCTTTAATTTCTTTCATCAGTGTCTTATAATTTTCTGCGTACAGGTCTTTTGTCTCCTTAGGTAGGGTTATTCCTAGATATTTTATTCTTTTTGTTGCAATGGTAAATGGGATTGTTTCTTGATTTCACTTTCAGATTTTTCATTATTAGTGTATAGGAATGCCAGAGATTTCTGTGCATTAATTTTGTATCCTGCTACTTTACCAGATGCATTGATTAGCTCTAGTAGTTTCGTGGTAGCATCTTTAGGATCCTCTATGTATAGTATCATGTCATCTGCAAACAGTGACAGCTTTACTTCTTTTCCCCTTTGGATTCCTTTTATTTCCTTTCCTTCTCTGATTGCTGTGGCTAAAACTTCCAAAACATGTTGAATAAGAGTGGTGAGAGTGGGCAACCTTGTCTTTTTCCTGATCTTAGTGGAAATGCTTTCAATTTTTCACCATTGAGGACAATGTTGGCTGTGGGTTTGTCATATATGGCCTTTATTACGTTGAGGAAAGTTCCCTCTACGCCTACTTTCTGCAGGATTTTTATCATAAATGGGTGTTGAATTTTGTTGAAAGCTTTCTCTGCATCTATTGAGATGATCATATGGTTTTTCTCCTTCAATTTGTTAATATGTTGTATCATGTTGATTGATTTGCATATATTGAAGAATCCTTCCATTCCTGCAATAAACCGCACTTGATCATGGTGTATGATCCATTTAATGTGCTGTTGGATTCTACTTGCTATTATGTTGAGGATTTTTGCATCTATGTTCATCAGTGATATTGGCCTATAGTTTTCTTTGCGACATCCTTGTCTGGATTTGGTATCAAGGTGATGGTGGCCTCGTAGAATAAGTTGGGGAGTGTTCCTCCCTCTGCTATATTTTGGAAGAGTTTGAGAAGGATAGGTGTTAGCTCTTCTCTAAATGTTTGATAGAATTCGCCTGTGAAGCCATCTGGTCCTGGGCTTTTGTTTGTTGGAAGATTTTTAATCACAGTTTCAATTTCAGTGCTTGTGATTGGTCTGTTCATATTTTCTATTTCTTCCTGATTCAGTCTTGGCAGGTTGTGCATTTCTAAGAATTTGTCCATTTCTTCCAGGTTGTCCATTTTATTGGCATAGAGTTGCTTGTAGTAATCTCTCATGATCTTTTGTATTTCTGCAGTGTCAGTTGTTACTTCTCCTTTTTCATTTCTAATTCTATTGATTTGAGTCTTCTCCCTTTTTTTCTTGATGAGTCTGGCTAATGGTTTATCGATTTTGTTTATCTTCTCAAAGAACCAGCTTTTAGTTTTATTGATCTTTGCTTTCATTTCCTTCATTTCTTTTTCATTTATTTCTGATCTGATTTTTATGATTTCTTTCCTTCTGCTAACTTTGGGTTTTCTTGTTCTTCTTTCTCTAATTGCTTTAGGTGCAAGGTTAGGTTGTTTATTTGAGATGTTTCCTGTTTTTTAAGGTAGGCTTGTAGTGCTATAAACTTCCCTCTTAGAACTGCTTTTGCTTCATCCCATAGGTTTTGGGTCATCATGTCTCCATTGTCATTTGTTTCTAGGTATTTTTTGATTTCCTCTTTGATTTCTTCAGTGATCACTTCGTTATTAAGTAGTGTATTGTTTACCCTCCATGTGTTTGTATTTTTTACAGATCTTTTCCTGTAATTGATATCTAGTCTCATAGTGTTGTGGTCGGAAAAGATACTTGATACAATTTCAGTTTTCTTAAATTTACCAAGGCTTGATTTGTGACCCGAGATATGATCTATCCTGGAGAATGTTCCATGAGCACTTGAGAAAAAAGTGTATTCTGTTGTTTTTGGATGGAATGTCCTATACATATCAAGTAAGTCCATCTTGTTTAATGTATCATTTAAAGCGTGTGTTTCCTTTTTTACTTTCATATTGGATGATCTGTCCATTGGTGAAAGTGGGGTGTTAAAGTCTCCTACCGTGAATGTGTTACTGTCGATTTCCCCTTTTATGTCTGCTAGTTTTTGCCTTATGTATTGGGGTGCTCCTATGTTGGGTGCATAAATATTTACAATTGTTATATCTTCTTCTTGGTTTGATCCCTTGATCATTATGTAGTGTCCTTCTTTGTCTTTTCTAATAGTCTTTAGTTTTAGTCTATTTTGTCTGATATGAGAATTGCTACTCCAGCTTTCTTTTGGTTTCCATTTGCATGAAATCTTTTTCCATCCCCTTACTTTCAGCCTGTATGTGTCTCTAGGTCTGAAGTGGGTCTCTTGTAGACAGCATATATATGGGTCTTGTTTTTGTATCGATTCAGTCAATCTGTGTCTTTTGGTGGGAGCATTTAGTCCATCTACATTTAAGGTAATTATCGATATGTATGTTCCTATTCCCATTTTCTTAATTGTTTTAGGTTCGTTATTGTATGTCTTTTCCTTCTCTTGTGTTTCTTGCCTAGAGAAGTTCCTTTAGCATTTGTTGTAAAGCTGGTTTGGTGGTGCTGAACTCTCTCAGCTTTTGCTTGTCTGTAAAGGTTTTAATTTCTCCATCAAATCTGAATGAGATCCTTGCTGGGTAGAGTAATCCTGGTTGTAGGTTTTTCTCCTTCATTACTTTAAATATGTCCTGCCAGTCCCTTCTGGCTTGCAGAGTTTCTGCTGAGAGATCAGCTGTTAACCTTATGGGGATTCCCTTGTGTGTTATTTGTTGTTTTTCCCTTGCTGCTTTTAATATGCTTTCTTTGTATTTAATTTTTGACCTTTTTTTAAATATGTGTCTTGGCGTATTTCTCCTTGAATTTATCCTGTATGGGACTCTCTGTGCTTCCTGGACTTGATTAACTATTTCCTTTCCCATATTAGGGAAGTTTTCAACTATAATCTCTTCAAATATTTTCTCAGTCCCTTTCTTTTTCTCTTCTTCTTCTGGAACCCCTATAATTCGAATGTTGGTGCGTTTAATGTTGTCCCAGAGGTCTCTGAGACTGTCCTCAGTTCTTTTCATTCTTTTTTCTTTATTCTGCTCTGCAGTAGTTATTTCCACTATTTTATCTTCCAGGTCACTTATCCGTTCTTCTGCCTCATTTATTCTGCTATTGATCCCATCTAGAGTATTTTTCATTTCATTTATTGTGTTGTTCATCACTGTTTGTTTCATCTTTAGTTCTTCTAGGTCCTTGTTAAATGTTTTTTGCATTTATTCTATTTCCAAGATTTTGGATCATCTTTACTACCATCATTATTCTGAATTCTTTTTCAGGTAGACTGCCTATTTCGTCTTCATTTGTTAGGTCTGGTGGGTTTTTATCTTTCTCCTTCATGTGCTGTGTGTTCTTCTGTCTTCTCATTTTGCTTATCTTACTGTGTTTTGGGTCTCCTTTTTTCAGGCTGCAGGTTTGTAGTTCCCGTTGTTTTTGGTTTCTGTCCCCTGTGGCTAAGTTTGGTTCAGTGGGTTCTGTAGGCTTCCTGGTGGAGGGGACTAGTGCCTGTGTTCTGGTGGATGAAGAAGCATAGAGTCTTAACCACTGGATCACCAGGGAAATCCCAGTATGGAGATTTCTTAAAAAATAAAAATAGAGCTACCATATGATCCAGCAATGCCACTCCTGGGCATATATCCAGACAGAACCAGAATTTGAAAAGATACATGCACCCCGGTGTTCATAGCAGCACTATTTACAATAGCCAAGATACAGAAGCAACCTAAGTATCCATCAACAGATGAATGGATAAAGAAGATGTGTTATATATGTATAGTGGAATACTACTCAGCCATAAAACAGAATGAAATAATGCCATTTGCAGCAACATGGATGAACCTAGAGATTATCATACTAAGTGAAGTACATCAGACAGAAAAAGAGAAATATCATATGATAGCACTTATATGTAGAATCTCAAAAAATGATATAAATGAACTTATTTACAAAACAGAAAGAGTCTCACAGACATAGAAGACAAACTAATGGTTACCAAAGGGGAAAGGAAGAGGAGGGATAAATTAGGAGCTTGGAATCAGAATATACACACTGCTACATATAAAATAGATAACCAACAAAAACCTACTGTATAGCACAGGGAACTATACTAAGTGTCTTGTAATAACCTATAACTGAATCTAAAAAAGAATATATGTGTACAACTGAGTCACTTTGCTGGACACCTGAAACTAATACAACATTGTAAATCAACTATATAGTTCAATAAAAATTTTAAAAAATAGAAAAAAACTAAAAATAGGTTGCCATATGATCCAGCAATCCTACTTCTGGGCATATATCCAGAGGAAACTCTCATTTGAAAATATACATGAACCCCGGTGTTCATAGCAGCACTATTTACAATAGCCAAGACATGAAAGCAACCTAAGTGCCCATCACCAAATGAATGGATAAAGAAGATGTGGTATATACACACAATGGAATATTACCCAGCCATAAAAAAGAATGAAATAATGCCATTTGCAGCAACATGGATGAACCCAGAGACTATCATACTGAGTGAAGCAAGTCAGGCAGAGAAAGACAAATATTATATGATATCGCTTATATGTGGAATCTAAAATATACAAACAAACTTATTCACAAAACAGAAACAGACTTAAAGAAATAGAAGACAAACTTATGGGGAAGTGGTGGGGAGGGAAAAATTAGGAGTTTGGAATTAGCAGATACAGACTACTGTAAATAAAATAGATAAACAACAGGATCCTACTGTATAGCACAGAGAACTATGTTCAATATCCTGTAATGAACCATACTGGAAAAGAATATGGAGAAGACTACATGTATATATAACTGAATCACTTTGCTCTACACCAGAAACTAACACTACATTGTAAATCAACTATACTTCAATTATCAATAATTTTTTAAAAGAAAATAGAATGGTACATGCACATAGTGAGCATTATCATAATGTTAACTATTTTTATTATTGTAAAAGTAATGTAGAGATTATCAGTCACGATGGCGGAAGAGTAAGACACAGAGATCACCTTCCTCCCCACAGATACATCAGAAATACATGTACATGTGGAACAACTCCTACAGAACACCTACAGAACGCTGGCAGAAGACCTCAGACCTCCCAAAAGGCAAGAAACTACCCACGAACCTGGGTAGGGCAAAGAAGAAAGAAAAAACAGAGACAAAAGAATATGGATGGGACGTCACCAGTGGGAGGGAGCTGTGAAGGAGGAAAGGTTTCCATACACTAGGAAGCCCCTTCGTGGGCAGAGACTGTGGGTGGCGGAGTGGGGAAGCTTCAGAGCCAGAGAGGACAGTGCAGCCACAGGGGTGCGGCACCCTATGTTCCTTTCTCCTTCTGCTGACTGATACACAGATATTGCATCTGGCTCTCACACTGATTTTCTGCTTCTCTCAGAGTCAAATCCCTCATTAGTAATGATTTGCAGTGTTATCTCTACTGTACTCCCATTATGTTACTGAGCATGATGAGTGGGTAAGCACCTATGGGAGGCTTTTAACATTACTTATATTTGTTTTCAAAAGCAAATAATTACAGACTTGTTGGGGTTGGGAACAAAAACCAACAGATAAGTAAATTTAAAGCTTTGGTATAAATGGTCAGGAGGTTGACAAAATGGTCTTCTCTTTAGTGGGACCAAGAGAGCCATCCAGAGATAAGTAGGTAGCACACAACCCAAGCTAATTTGTCTGGTGCCCTGGGTAAGTCTTCATGCTCTAACCCCACCTCCCAACCCCCCATCAGCCCATCTGAATATTGAGGAACAGAGCTTATCACCTCCACTTCTCTGTCCCTTGGGGGTTTCATGACCATCAAAGATGCATGTTCCTTTGAAAAGGTGATACGCAAGTAATATTATTTTGAAGAAATAGAAAATATTGTAGAAGGGGAAGGAAGAGATATTCAGGAAGGACAAAACTACAGAAGATGAGTTAGTTAGGTTTGAAATATGGAGGAAGGAGAAAGTAAATGAAAGATGAAGCAGAGGAAATAGAATGGACAAAAAATAAAGTATGGACAAGGACACTGAAGAAAGAGGAGAAGGAGAAAAAGGAGGTCAGGCAAGACCAGCATGAGCTCTGAACTTCAAGCAGAGCAACACACTTCCCCTAACAAACCATAGCACATGCAAATTGAGCCCGAATCTCATCACGGAAATGAAATTGGCAATCTAGAAAATGAAGATAGATGAGGAAGCCAAGATCTTAGAATTTCCTCAGCTACAACTGTGTCTTGCTCCTTGTTTATTTGTCTAATACAGCTTGTTGGTGGGGATGCAAGTCTCCCCAGAATTCAGAAGGATAACTTGAAATAGGTTCCTAGAAAAATGAGAGAAAAAAAAAAAACACCCAAAACTAAAAATAGAACTCCAGCTTTGAACAAAGAATAGAACTCACAGAGGCAGGAAATTACGCATGTAAATTCAGATCTACATGGTTCTCTGGTTTCCCATCCCACTCACCCCATCATCTGAGCTTACACTGGGAAACTCAACCATTATCAGAAATTATTTTTAAGGTGAGGAGAGAGTTGCACATTACCTTCATCTGCGGATTTAATACTCAACGAATGCCATAAGAAATTTAAGATAACTGGAATTATATTTTAAATATAGCTTTATTGTGCTCCACTCCTCTGCCAGCAGTAAAGTGGACTCCTTAAATAGGCCTTGTAAAAGCAGACTATAAAATCAAAGATCCAAGAGAAACAGACACTTAAGCACCCCACTTGCTGTACCCAGGGCCGCCAAGGACCTCTGAATGTGCACCGTAAAAGCAAGCACGGGTTTTTATATTCACCTTGCCTCCATTATACAGGTATCACAGTCCCAGTCAATCTCCTTCACCTTTGGCAGTAATTATTCCCCATCTCAGCGTTTACCCTCTTCTTCCCTTTCTTCTTGTATAATACTTTTAGCCCTCCAGGGTGCAATCATTTCTTTGATCCAGAGGACAGAATCAAATTTGGTTTTATAAAGAATCTCTCATGGCTGGAGCTCAGAACACTTGAAAAGGCAATGCTGATGCACAATGGTGAGTGGGAGAAGGGTTCTAACACTCACTTCTCTGTGTTTACTTGGGTAGAAAAGATTACCTGACCCATTTTTACCCAGATGCTGGGGGTCTGAGCACAGCACTCTAAGATACAGATTAACCCCTGGGTGATCCTACACCAAGGAAATGGACTCTCCTTCCCTGGCATTGACTAGAAGGGAGCCAGTTGTATTGACTGTTTTCTCACTTCATTTACAAGGTCTTTGAAGTTCATGAGTTTGTGTAAGGAAATGGGATGGGGTGGAAAGGGGGAGGGGGATGTCTTAAAAGCTTTCTTAAAAGGAGTGAAATAGGATGAGAAAGTCCTGAGGGCAGTATGTATTGGAAAGTAATCTTAACATTTCCACTTATTAAATGCCTGTTATGTGCCAGGCACTTTATATAAATGATCTCTACTCAAGGTAGAAGATTCAAGCCAAACCTGGGTTTTAATTTTAGCTCCAAATGTTATTAGCTGTATGATCTTGACAAATTAGTTTGGCTCTCTGCACCTTGGTTATCTCATCTGTTTAAAGGGATAATAACGCCTACTTCACAAAATAATTGAGGAGGATTAGTGCCGCTTAATGGAAAATGATGGTAACTATCATTATTGTCATCTTCAATCCAGCTCTTCTGTCTATGCACTTTAAAAATGAGAAACCTGAGGCTCAAGAGAGTTTAAGTAACTTGTTCAAGGACGTAGAGCCAGTGAAGAGCAGATCTGGGATTTGAGCCCAACTCTACATGACTCTTTCCACTCTGTAATAACACCTCAGAGCACCCAAGATAGTATCCATGGCAACCGCAGAGCAGACTTTGGTGGAGGTTTTTCTAGTTATCAGCATCATACCAGTTCAACTTCTAGGTGTAAACATCTCCATCCCCTATTCCTGTTTAGAGCTTGACTTAGTTCATTTCACTGACTTCCAGAGGTTTCTTTTGGTCTAGTGAGAAAAATACACCAGTGAAAAATGAGTGATGGATAATTTTCTATCTAATTTTCTTCCTTAAACATGGACAGAAGACGGATGAAATATATGCCCAGTCGCTGTGCTTGACCATTTTCCTCTACCAAGTCTCCTTTCTATTCATTTATTTGACTAATGTTTACTGATCACTTACCACACGTCAGTCACTATTCTAATGCTGGGAATATGGCAGTAAACAAGAAGACAGGGTGCTTGCCCTCAAAACTAACAGGCATCATTGTAAAGACATACTAATTGAATATCAAGACAGGAGGGAACCTTAAAGATGTTGAAAAAGAAAAAAATAAGAGAAAGCCCAAAAAAACCCACCAAAAAACAGATATTGTTGTAAAAGATGTGACTTACAAATTCTGGAATTCTCACCAACATCATACCATCTGACAATGTCTTCAATAAAAAAATATGTAATTATAATAATTGAAGAAATGCAAAATTGAAGTAATTACAGGAGTTAAATGAGAAAGAAAGAAGGGTCAGAGATTTTAATAGCAGCATGATGGATGGATTCAGTTAATTAGATAAGGCATTCCCTTTACACTAATCCTTCCTAAAATGGGCTTGTCAGTCATGTAGCTTGCTACATTCACCATCCCTTCTAAGGAAAATTGTCTACCCACAGCCTTCTCCTGAGGGAAATTGCCCTGGGGTGTTTTATAAACAAAGATTGGCCACTGATTGAACAACATAGAAATCTGACCCAAGTGTGGTCAGTGTATATACACCGGTCACCAATCATCCGATACTCTTGTAAGAAAAGCTCTACTATGATATGATTACCAGGGGTGGAGGGGTGGGGAGAGGGATAGATTGGAGTTTGGGATTGACATGTACACACTGCTATGTTTAAAATAGATAACCAACAAGGACCTACTATATAGCACAGGGGATGCTGCTCAATATTCTGTAATAACCTAAATGGGAAAAGAATCTGAAAAAGAATGGATATATGTATATGTATAACTGATTCACTTTGCTTTACACCTGAAACCAATACAACATTGTTAATCAGCTATGCTCTAATATAAAATAAAATTTTTTTAAAATAGATAATAATAAGGACCTACTGTATAGCACAGGGAAATCTGCTCAATATTCTGTAATAACCTATATGGGAAAAGAATCTGAAAAAGAATGGATATATGTACATGTATAACTGATTCACTTTGCTGTACACCTGAAATTAACACAAAATTGTAAATTAGCTATGTTCCAATAGATTTTTTTTTAATGAAGAAAAAAAGAAAATGAAAAGCTCTACACAATAGAGGTTAATATAATTTTCCAAAACATTCAATATCTTTCTCCAGATTTTGAATGGGGGAAACTGATAAAATATATTAGTAATAAGGGCTTTAAATATATGAACTCATTACTAATCAAAACCAATGAGGAAAGTACTATTATGCCCATTTTACAGATGAGAAGATTGAGGTAAAGTAACATGCACAGTTAGTAAGGAATAGAGTTGGTGTTTGAAATCAGGTATTTTAACTCCAGCATCTATCCTCTTAGTCACTTTGAATCTCCAAAGAGTGGGAAGAGGAATGATAAAAGACACAAAAAGAAGAAGAAACAGAGAATAATAGAGCCTTGTTAATGGTGTCAGAGTGTAGATCTAAAAATTCTTGCTCCTAAGGGGACAACAGAGATGACACTAGTGCTCAGGACTATCTGGGAAAATGGGTAGTGGATGTTCCTTGATTCCTGTGAGAATACTGTCTATTGCCTCGTGTGCCCTTTCCAGAAACTTCCACTACTAAGATAACTTAAGCAAGTTTCCTGCAGCCCAAGTGCCTAACACTCGTTTCAACCATGAGTTCCCCATGCATAAAATTCTAGAATTCCAGAATTTGTAAGTCATATCTTTTGCAACAATATGTTTTTGGGTTTTTATTTTTAGATTTTCTCTTATTTTTTTCTTTGTAGCAACTACAAATTGTGAATCATTCCTGATGAGGAGATCTAGGAAAAGAGTAAACTGGAGGGTAGCTGACTGCCTGGGGTTCTAGCTTTTATGTATTCAGCACATAGAGACCTGGCTGCTGACTACAAATCTGCCTAAGGATACTGGGCATCATTCTGTAGGAAACCTCAGCCAGCCAAACCAGCCATGCGGGCTCACACATTTGTTACTCTTGGACACAGACTAAGATGTAAATCCTCTGGGCATCTTTCTGCCCTTCATTTCACATTCCCATGTCACTTTGCTTTGCTATCCCATACTCTTGACCCAGACTCTTACTACTCTTTATTTTCCTATATTTTTGAGAGTGCCCTCTGAAGTTCTCATTCCTTATAAGTGAATTGCAGTTAAGTATATCCCTTTCTTCATGTATAAGATAGATCAATTAAATGGCAGTTGCTTCATCTTCTTTGTTCTATCTTCTATTTTTTTTGTTAACCTTGCATACACAGTCTATACATACCACCTCCTCCAACTTTCTTCAAAAACTCTTTTCAGATTCTTTATTCATTCTGAGAAGTCCATAGGTAATAACTACCATTTACCTTTTCACAAAAGTATAGCTATATAGATGAAGGAAGATCTGAAGTTAGAATTTCATTTGTTCTTAAAAGTAGGGGAGGATTTTAGGGTGGAGGTAGCTTGAAAACAATCACTTCTTATCATAATTGACTTCAATATTAGACCTGGGTACAGATTACTCTAATAGAAGCATTTATTGTTTGCAGGATGAGAACAAGCTTTATACGTGATCCCTGATTACAATAGGAATATGTCTTTATCAGCAGGATGGTGATATTGAAATCTCCTTAGGCAATACTTGATGTTATTAGCAAGGAGAATGAAAACATGTAAATAACAACTCCACGTTATTTTTCAAAATTAACTAACTTAAAAACTACAGTGAAAGGTTTATCCTTCAAATTTTCCATGATTTTTCTTTCTTAGGGAAGACGACAACACTGCCAAGTTTGAAGCTTACAGCTTTAGACCTTTCTGAGTTACACAACCACAAGGAGGAGATTGAAGTATTTTCTGTGAGAGGGGGACTTGATGAAGGGGAAAAAAGCCTGTGTGGTCTGACTTAGAGGCAGAGAAATTGGTGGAATTGTATCAGTTCAAACTTTCAAAAGAGAAAAGAAACTCACTTCAGTATAAGCCATGAAGTATGGCCATTTCCAGACCAAGTCTTTTTGTGATGAGGAGGATGAATATCCTGAAATGTGAGAAGAGAAATGGCACATGGTTCATAATTATACAGAGTTTCTCTATTGTTCAAGATCCAAGTCTGCAGTTAACTCTAGCTGAAATCACTCACATAAAAAACTCTGATTTCTAGGGAATCATGGTCTACAATGTCTCCAATATGATCCTCAAATCAACACTTGGATGTGGGCATTATTAAAGCCATTTTATGAATAAGGAAGCAGAAGCTCACCAAGATTAAATGACTTGCCTCAGGACACAGAGGTGTTAATTGGCACAGCCAAGAGTGGAAATCCAAACTTTCTGACTTCAAATTCTGGGCTCATTTCATTAGGGCATAAAAGAATGAGTATACTAACCAACTAAGCCAAGTCGTTGGATCACCAAAGTAAGATGCTACTCTGCATCTATCTACCATCATAACCTAGGTTGTAAAACTCAAAGTAGATTCTTGGCCCATTAGAGAAGGACAAGAAAACTAAAGGATTCATCTCAATGGTAGCATAACTACCTTTAGTTTGCTCTACTCCAGATCAGACAAAGGGAGCAATAGTTTTCAAATGGAATATACTGTAGCCAATGACTTTAGATTTCCATGACACTTCTTCATTTTTTATGTAAACTTTATAAATCCTAGAAAAACATTTTGCACTCTATCATTAATCAAATGTTAGGAAGTTCCAGCTATGCAACAGGCATTGTCATAAGTCCTAGGAATATAAAGAAGAATAAAAGGTATCCTGGTCTAAGAATACTTCCTAGTATTGTAGAAGAATGAAATCACTGAAACTAGTATTACACAATACAAGTGTAATTAAACAGAATGAATAAAGTACAGAGGAAAGACTCTTCCAGGGGAGTCAGAGAAGTCTTTGCAGAGGTGATATTTGACCTTAAACTTGAAAGATGACTAGGAGAAAAGAGGTAAAGGTACATTATAGAAATTAGCTCTTTTATGTTATTTTGAATTATATTCAGGGCCAAGTATGAGAAGTGGGGAGGGGTTAATTTCCTGGGTTACGCAGCATGTTCATAGGTTTCCGATGGCTATCCCCTGTGTCGTGATGTCAGGTTGGCTTCAGATTTATTAATTATATAAGTTTTGACCATGGCTTCAGGTTTTAAAGACCCACAGTGAATTTTATTTTATTTCCCAGCTTTACTGATACATAACTGACATAACATTTTGTAAGTTTAAGGTATAAAATGTTTTGATTTGGTATACTTACATACTACAAAATGATTACCACCGAAGCACTAGCTAACACCTTCCTCAATGTCACATAATTATCATTTTTGTGGTGAGAACATTTAAGATCTACCAATTTGCAAGAAAATGATACAGTATTATTAACTATAGTTATCATGCTGTACATTAGATCCTCAGAGGGTAGATTTTATTAATGGACATTTTTTAAGCATGGGAGCCCTTGTTTTATAAAAGGTACAGTATCTTTTTGGATTAAGGAATTGAAAAAAAAAATATCAGTGATTTTTGAGTTTCAAAGGCTAAAAAGACCCGTGTCTGGAAGAGTTTCAAGGAATCAGCTTTGCTCAGGAAAGAAACTGAATTTGCTTTAAGAATATGCATCACCTTATTATCATATCTGGAGCTCTGGGAGAAATAAGGAAAGCTTTCCTTAGGAGATCTTAGAGGACTGCCTAGACCCATGTGAATGCGAAAATACAATCTTGGGGGCCAACAGACAGTTATGACAGGGAAAAAGAGATGTTCCTGGATTAGAAAAGGAGAGGAGAAGTTTTACGTGTTCTGGATGCAAAACAGTTGCTACAGTCCAAAGAAATCCCACAGAACAAAGCCCAGCCTTACCTGTCATTTTTCTCCAAAAGGAGCTTGGATCCAGGAACTGCTCATTTTAAAGCCAAAGATAGTCTTTACTTGTAAAGGGAATTGGGGAAATACTCTTGAAAGTTGGGGTAGCTATAAAAAGGATTTCAGAAGAAAAAAAAAAAGATAACTTAAAAAAGACCAACATAAATACTCATAGCATTACTGGGGTGAGTTTCAAGGCAACACATTTACTGTAGGTGGGGATGCAGTATTGTGATGGTTAATATTTAACAACCCACTCTCTGGAAAAAATAATAAACTTATTTGTAGTGTTTGCCAATTTCTGTGATACGAATACTGCCTCCATAGCTGATTTCAAGCTTGCAATACAGTATCACTGCACATGGATATGGGAATAGATGTACACAATCAGCTTTTGTGAGTCTGTGTGAGCCCACTCTGGCACCCCATTGGGGGCATGAGGTTATTGGAGTATGCTCAAAATTGTGTGAAGTTTGGCCTCCAAGGGAATGTGAGGAACAAATAAAACATACTAGGGACCTGAGGAAGACAACAAAAAGTGAGTCCTCGACTGCTTTAGATGCTGATCTTCTGCAACAATACTTCCTGGGTGAGGTTAACCAACTCGGGGTTAGGACGTCAAAGAGGATTTGCTTGAACGATAGATAATGTTATAAGATTGCACTGACTTTTCATGTCTCACTGTAAGGGTTACCATAAGAAAAAAATATACAGGCATAAATTTTTTAAAAGCCAATGTCTGGGGCTGGACTGATATTCAGCTAGAATGCACTGGTATGTAACAACACGCCCACATGCCTTATTTACAGCCAGCATCTCTTTTGATTGGTTGCTGCCTGCACTACACTGAAGGTTAAATATTCGAGTATCATTCCTGTCTAGGCCAGAAGTCAAAGGAGAGAGGAAAGAGAGCACTTAGTCTATGTGGTAGAGAAGGAAAGGAACTAATTACAGAAGGAGGTTAAACTGTCAGAACCTCAGCTGAGCCTTTCTAAAAGGCACAGGGAAACTAGCAAGAAAAAGCACTGGAGGCCTATCCCATTATTGCAGGAAAAAATTATGGGAAAAAGAAATGTTACTTAAGCCCTGTAACACGCAAATGCAGAGGAAAAATAAGAATCACATGGCAAATGTGCTCAGGGGCACAGACTTCAGAAATGTCAACTGCAACTTCTATTTAGGCGTTTTCCCAGGATAATGCTCTGGCTAAAAGGGATGTCAGGGCAAGGGTCAAAACCTTCTTAAAAGAC
Organism: Lipotes vexillifer; assembly: GCF_000442215.2. Classification (NCBI taxonomy): domain Eukaryota; kingdom Metazoa; phylum Chordata; class Mammalia; order Artiodactyla; family Lipotidae; genus Lipotes; species Lipotes vexillifer. Next base: position 4,658,839 of record NW_006773751.1, on the reverse strand, counting down.
AGATTTAGGATAAACAATGCCAAAGGAAAAGGCAATGGTGGGGCCATGGAGGCACAGGACTGACAAATACCTGCACCTGAAGCTCCAAGAAGGTAATCGCTTTAAAAAGAGCCCGCAGCCAATGTGGCTCTCAGGTGGCAGGTATAAGGACTCCAATGGAAAAGAGCAAAGTAAGAGATTTTATATATGCAGGATGGGTAAAAAAGGAGGTCTCAAGCAAGAATGATGCTTGTGACTGCCACCATTGCATGTCTAAATTTAGAAGAAACCTGTCTCTTCTGAGTAAGGGGACTGCATGTATATTTGAGGTTCCTCTCAGCTCTGATGAATCCATGGCCATGATAGACCCCTTCAAGGGAATTTTTTTTCCCCTGCTGGGTTTAAATTCATAGGCCATGGCATAAACTGGCATCATGGCAGAGTTGCAACCGTGATATTTCCCGTCTTAGTCTAGATTCTTTCAGATATGACTAAGTCTCAACTATAATCGTTAGCAGAAGCCAGCATCATCCGTACAGTTAATCCATACTCCTTGGTAGTGTGTATCTGAAAGTTTGGCACTCTTGGTAAGGACACATTCCTGGCTCAATTCTAAGCTGGTTGTTTAATCTAAGGTGATACTAGATGTACTAGGTCAGACTTTCACAACCGGGATTCCGTAAAGATATTAAGACCTAATGAAGACCTACTGCCCTAAAGCAGGCAAACTTTATTAAAGGCTCAGAAAGAAAATATTTTAGGCTTTGTGGGTGCATTGTATGCATTTTAAATTTTCTGCATATTGTAATGTTTTGACATCTTAAAAAAATCTTTCTGGCTGGGGAGAGACTGCCTCTCCCAGGACTAGCCAGTTCTTAGAGAAAGTAAAGGGCCTAACCAGGAGCAGGCCTTCCATATGTAAACTAAGCACTCCAGAACCTGGCCTACGTGCACCCCAGGAGGCAATACTCTTCTGCCCTAACCAGAGCCAGGTATCAGACAATTAGAGACTACCTCAGTAGCCCAAAGTCTGCTGAAGTTATGCAGACTCATCAATGTTAAACTGTTCATTTTGCCCTGCTTTGCCTTTCTAGCAGAAATCTTAATAAAGGTGGCAAGTGACCTAAGCAATTCCACCCCCCCCCCCCCCCC
>NW_006773751.1:4615427-4657571 GCF_000442215.2 Lipotes vexillifer | reverse complement strand
CCCCCCGCACCCCTGCCCCGACTCCTGTCTTCTGCTTCCTGAATACCCTGGTGTCTTTCCCATGTGGCCCTGTGGCGTGTTGTGCCTCTTATTTTTAGGACTTGTAAGTATTCTAAAATTTGTTTCCCTGAGCCTCTCCTCTGTCTCCTCTTGTGGCAGCACCTGACTGACCATCTCATAAAAGAATACAAAATATTCTCTGTTCCAGCTACTCAGCTCTACCATTGCAGCATGAATGTTGCCATGTGTAATATACAAACAAATGGGAGTAGCCATGTTGCAATAAAACTTTATTTACAAAAACAGGCAGTGCCCTGCCTCCAGTAATAGTTTGTCAACTCTTGCACTGAAGCATCCAATGTATATAAGAATTTTGCTGCTCTTCAGTGCATTTAGAATACTAGTTATACCAACCTGGAGGAAACTGAGAAAATAATTCCTCAAATTATTTTCAGTGCTCTGTGCTTCAGACAAGGGTGGGAAAGGCTATACGTGATAGTGTAGATACTTTAATTCAAATAATCCCACAAAAACTCTAAAATGTCTCTCTTAAAACATTTGAGCCGCACCCCCCCCCCACCTGCCATTCCTACAGCTCCCTCTATTTTTGCCTTATCCTGGATGTAGATCTTGGCACCTCTTCAAATTCCACCAGAGGAATTCAATCACCCCAAAAGAGGGGCTGGCATCAACAAGTGATGCAGTAGGAGTTTTACATATGATATCTCACCACAGACTTCTTAAATGTTCCCATTAGAATATATCTATACCTCGAATTCCCTTCTCAGCCATGTCAATCCTGGGAGTTTTGCTGCATGTAATTATACAACTCCCCTTTTGCCTGTTACTTACTCTTTCCTGGACCCCCGAACTTCAACTTTCTTTCTTCTTTATTATGCAAAGCGATTCTGCTTGGCTTCAAGACTGTACCTTCAGCTTCGCATAACCAAGTCTATCCTAGACTTCAGAAAAACCAAGGCCTTGCTGTTGATACTATTAACCCTGCTTTGAGGCAGGCTAAGTTAAAGATGGAAAATAAACCTTCTCCTTATACAGATATAGTTTGTCAAGCGTTCTAAAATTGTGTGTGTGTGTGTGTGTGTGTGTGTGAAGGAAAAAAGCATGTATATTTTTACTACTCATGTTATCTACAGGCCATGCTGTTTGACCTTGGGACTCCAGCTGTATACACCACTCATAGTGTAGTTTGTCCTGACTCCTGTACAGATCTTCCAGGCTGGTGAAGACCTGATGCACAAGATGTATGACTAGGATGCTGAGGTTGCTAGAGGGAGAGGTGAGCAGGAGATTCTGGTGTGATCTAGAAACGAGAACATGAATCCTGGGTGAGTAACTAAACACACAATGATGTGAAGGAGCATGGGCAAACTATGTGAGAAGAAGCATGTAATCAGGTACAAATGATTTCAGGTGGGTGATTATACATCATGTTTAAATTAACCTGAAAGATTGAGTTAGACTGGAGAGAAATCTAATTGTTACACCCTTCTGGGATAGTTCCAAAGTTAATGAATCTCTTATTAGAAGAAAATTGGCTGAATTGAAAACAAGATTATTTTGTTCTGTGTCACTTGTTTGTGACTTCAGTGCCTCCTCTTGACACCTGCCTAACTTGTCCAGGTCAATGGGACTTCATACTTTCGGTCTCTTTGTTAACATCACCCCCTTCATTAGAGCTGCTTCTCTGGTAGAGTGGGTTAGGGTTCTGACCTTTATGGTCAAGGAATAAAGTCTGTACTTGGAGGATTTGGAGATAACTTTAGAGAAAGGGATGGCAAATAACTCAACTTGCATAATAACACTAATTGGTTAGTAGTGGCTATGTAAATGCTGTGTTGAGAGGGATTCTGAAGCCACATCAAGGGTAAACAGGCAAAAGTTTTTTCCCCTTTGATGTCCTAAAGTGCTGTTGGCCTGCCCACACTATCAAGGATTTTCAAGGAAGAGTTTGGTAGACTAAAGAAAAAGTGACTGCTTTGGAGAAAGACAAGCCTCGGTTTGAACGCTGACTCTTCCACTTAGTATCTGTGTTTCAGGCAAAGAGCTTAAAAGCCTCTCTGAGTTCATACACCTTTATTTGTGAAACGGGGACAATAGCACCCACCCGTAGAGTTGCTAAAAATGATTTATCATATGTTAAAATCTAGCACAGACCCTGGCACATGGCTAGTAACTCAAAGTATGCTAGTCCCCCTTCCTGACTACAAAGATACCATGCTCTCTCATCCAGAAATCTCAGATTTATCAACTGGTATAAAAATCATCTGATGGAAGCCTTGATTCAAGACTATAGATCTTTCCAAGATATATACACCTCTGTGTTCACTGAAGCATTATTTACAAGAGCCAAGAATGGAAGCAGCTGAGGTCTCCGTTGATAGATAAATGGATAAAGAAGATGTGGTGTATATATATGAACAGGAAAATTACTCAGCCATCAGCAAGATTGAAATATTGCCATTTGTGACAATATGGATGGACCTAGAGAGTATTGTGCTAAGTGAAATAAGTCAGGCAGACAAAGACAAATGCCACATGATTTCCCTTATATGTGGAATCTAAAAAACAAATGAACAAACATAACAAAGCAGAAACAGACTCATAGATACAGAGAACAAACAGTGCTTGCAAGAGGTTGTGGGGGGTGGCGATGAGTGAAATAGGTGAGGGAGATTAAGAGGCACGAATTTCCGGTTATAAAATAAACAAGGGGATGTAATGTACACCATAGGGAATATAGTCAATAATATTATAATAACTTCGTATGGTGACAGATGGTAACTAGACTTATCATGGTGATCATTTTGTAATGTATGAAAATATCAAATCATTATGTTGCACACCTGAAACTAATATAATATTGTAAGTCACTTATACTTCAATAAAAAATAAAATTAAAGATTGAAAAAAGACTGTAGATCTTTTCAGTCTGGGACAAAATGTTACAGAGACCAATGTGACTGTCAACAAGTTTGTCTCTCTTTGAGGGATACAAAATTGAGAAGCAAGAACTTGAAGTGAATGAAAATGTAATTCACAATCAAAGAAAAATTCTACAGCCTGAGAATCAGAGAATATCCTTGGAATGGACTCTTTTCAGTACCATAAATTTAACCAACTGAATTCTTTAAGTATCCACCTTGTCAGCCTTTTGAAATGAAGGTTGATTAGGTTCAATGGGAAATCTGTATTTCATCATGAAAATGGAACACAATGTCCTTGGCTTAGTCTCCCAAGGAGTAGCAATTTGGGGCACTATGTGCAAAGCATGAAGTAAAAACACAGGTAGCAGATTTATTTCAGGCATGCCAAACAGAGGCATGCATATGCATAGTCCAAGAAGAATGAAAAGCCATAGCTTCCACTCTCACTGTACAGACGTCTGTAAAAGGAAAACTCCCTTAAGGGGCTTCTCTAGCCTTTCACATTACAAATAATAGTTTACGAAAATGGAGACATTACAAAGAAGGGAGACACTTTAGATTGAGGTGATTTCTTTAAATATTAGGGAAGAAGAACACAATTATCAAGGGGTAAATGCAGCAATGGTAAGTCTTGTCAAAAGAAACCAAGCCCCATTGGGTGTTTCCCAAATCTTTGCTTCTTTGAAATGGTTTAATGCACAGCCCAAGAGAATTTAACTATCTAATAACCTGAACAAAGTTAAAAAGGTATAGTGAAAGAAAAAATGTGCGTATTATGCATCTCATTTCTAAAACAACAATGAATTGTATGCTAGATTTATCAGGTGAATTAAGGAGTCTGTTAGCAATGAAGTAAAAGCTGGCACGTTCCCAATTCTGGCTGATACTAACCCAGACACAGACATAACTGATGTTTCTCCAGTACAACCAAGATGCTTCATCTAATCCAGAGACAACGTGTTATCTATAACAGGCTTAAAGTCAGATTGAAAGCCAAAATGTTGTCAACGTTTTTAGATCAAGTAATACACCTCTGAAAAGCTGAGTAAGCTGTTTGGCTGACGGAACAGTAAAAAAATGAAAGGATAGGAGGACCTTCAGGATGGCAGAGGAGTAAGATGTGGAGATCACCTTCCCCCCCCACAAATACATCAGAAATTCATCTACATGTGGAACAACTCCTACAGGACACCTACTGAACACTGGCAGAAGACCTCAGACTTTCCAAAAGGCAAGAAACTCCCCACGTACCTGGTTATGGCAAAAGAAAATGGAAAAAACAAAGACAAAAGAATAGGGATGGGACCTGCACCTTGGGAGGGAGCTGCGAAGGAGGAAAAGTTTCCATACACTAGGAAGCCCCTTCACTGGTGGAGACGGGGTGGCGGGGGTGAAGCTTCAGAGCCACGGAGGAGAGCGCAGCAATAGGGGTGCAGAGGGCAAAGCAGAGAGATTCCCACACACAGGATCAGTGCCTACAAGAACTCACCAGACTGAAAGACTTGTCTGCTCACCTGCTGGGGAGGGTGGGGGTTAGGAGCTGAGGCTTTTTCTTTGGAGGTCTGCTCCCAGGGAGAGGACTTGGGTTGGCTGCATGAACACAGCCTAAAGAGGGCTAGTGTGCCACAGCTAGCTGGGAGGGAGTCCGGGAAAAAGTCTGGAACTGCGTAAGAAGCAAGAGACCACTGTTTTGGGGTGTGCGAGGAGAGGAGATTCAGAGCACCGCCTAAACAAGCTCCAGAGACCAGCGCGAGCCGTGGCTGTTAGCGCAGACACCAGAGACGGGCATGAGACGCTAAGGCTGCTGCTGTACCACCAAGAGCCTGTGTACAAGCACAGGTCACTATCCACATCTCCCCTCCTGGGAGTCTGTGCAGCCTGCCACTCCCAAGGGACAACATCCTCGGGAGATCACACGGCGTGCCTCAGGCTGTTGCAATGTTACACCAGCCTCTGCCACTGCAGGCTCACCCCACATTCCATACCCTTCCCTCTCCCTGGCCTGAGTGAGCCAGAGCCCCCTAATTGGCTTCTAGTTTAACCTCGTCCTGTATGAGCAAAGAACAGATGCCCTCAGGCGACCTAAATGCAGAGGTGGGGCCAAATCCAAAGAGGAACCCCAGGAGCTGTGCAAACAAAGAAGAGAAAAGAAAATTTCTCCCAGCAGCCTCAGGAGCAGTGGATTAAATCTCCAAAATCAACTTGATGTACCCTGCATCTCTGGAATACCTGAATAGACAACGAATCATCCCAAAATTGAGGTGGTAGACTGTGTGATTTTGTCTGTATAGCTTTGCTTTTACCACTTATCCTAGGGCTCTGTCCATTTTGTTTGGTTTTCTTTTGTTTCTTTATTTCGTTTTTAGCGCTAGTTATCATTGATGGATTTGTTTTTGCTTCGGTTGCTCTCTTTTTTTACACTGCTTTTTAATTTTTTTATTTTTAATAAATTTATTTTATTTTTTTTTCTCCCTTTTCTTCAGAGCTGTGTGGCTGACAGGGTCTTGGTGCTCCTGCTGGGTGTCAGACCTGGGCCTATGAGGTGGGAGAGCTGAGTTCAGGACATTTGTCTACCAGAGACCTCCCAGCTCCACGTAATATCAAATGGTGAAAGCTCTCCCAGAGAGCCCCATCTCAATGCTAAGACCCAGCTCCACTCAATGACCAACAAGTTACAGTCCTGGACACCCTTTGCCCAACAGCTAGCAAGACAGGAACACAACCCCACCCATTAGTAGAGGGACTACCTAAAATCATAATAAGGTCACAGACACCACAAAACACACCACTGGACGTGGTCCTGCCCACCAGAAAGAAAGATCCAGCCTCATCCACCAGAACACAGGCACGAATCCCCTCAACAAGGAAGCCTACGCAACCCACTGAAGTGACATTAGCCACTGGGGACAGACACCAAAAACAACGGAAACTGCGAATGTGCAGCCTGCGAAAATGAGACCCCAAACACAGTAAGTTAAGCAAAATGAGAAGACAGAGAAACACACAGCAGATGAAGGAGCAAGGTAAAAACCCACCAAAACAAACAAATGAAGAGGAAATAGGCAGTCTACCTGAAAAAGAATTCAGAGTAAGGAGAGAAAAGATGATCCAAAACCTTGGAAATAGAATGGAGAAAATACAAGAAACATTTAACAAGGACCTAGAAGAACTAAAGAGCAAACAAACAATGCTGAACAACAAAATAAATGAAATTAAGAATTCTCTGGAAGGAATCACAGCAGAATAACTGAAGCAGAAGAACGGATAAGTGACTTGAAAGATAAAATGGTGCAAATAACTACTGCAGAGCAGAATAAAGATAAAAGAATGAAAAGAATTGAGGACAGTCTCATAGACCTGTGGGACAACATTACATGCACCAACATTCAAATTATAGGGGTCCCAGAAGAAGAAGAGGAAGAGAAAGGGACTGAGAAAATATTTGAAGGGATTATAGTTGAAAACTTCCCTAATATGGGAAAGGAAATAATCAAGTCCAGGAAGCACAGAGAGTCCCATACAGGATAAATCCAGGGAGAAACACACCAAGACACATATTAATCAAACTATCGAAAATTAAATACAAGGAAAAAATATTAAAAGCAGCAATGGAAAAACAGTACACAACATACAAGGGAATCCTCATAAAGTTAACAGCTGATCATTCAGCAGAAACTCTGCTAGCCAGAAGGTAATGGCAGGACATATTTAAAGTGATGAAAAGGAAAATCCTACAACCAAGATTATTCTACCCAGCAAGGATATCATTCAGATTCTGTGGAGAAATTAAAACCTTTACAGACAAGCAAAAGCTAAGAGAATTCAGCACCACTAAACCAGCTTTACAACAAATGCTAAAGGACCTTCTTCTAGGTAGGAAACACAGAAGAAGGAAAAGTACTACAAAACAAACCCAAAACAATTAAGAAAATGGGTATAGGAACATACATTTAGATAATAACCTTAAATGTAACTGGATTAAATGCACCAACCAAAAGACACAGACTGGCTGAATGGATACAAAAATAAGACCCATATATATGCTGTCTACAAGAGACCCACTTCAGACCTAGGGACACATACTGACAAAGTGAGGGGATGAAAAAAAATTTCATGCAAATGGAAATCAAAATAAAGCTGGAGTAGCAATTCTCATATCAGACAAAAAAGACTTTAAAATAAAGACTATTACAAGAAACAAGGAAGGATGCTACATATGGATCAAGGGATCAATCCAAGAAGAAGATATAACAATTGTAAATATTTATGCACCCAACATAGGAGCACCTTAATACATAAGGCAAAGGCTAACAGCCCTAAAAGGGGTAATCGACAATAATACAATCATAGTAGGGGACTTTAACATCCGCTTGCACCAATGGACAGATCATCCAAAATGAAAATAAATAAGGAAACAAAAAATTTAAAGGTTACATTAAAACAAGATGGACTTAATTGATATTTATAGGACATTCCATCCAAAAACAACATAATACACTTTTTTCAAGTGCTCATGGAACATTCTCCAGGATAAATCATATCTTGGGTCACAAATCAAGCCATGGTAAATTTAAGAAAATTAAAATTGTATCAAGCATCTTTTCTGACCACAATGCTATGAGACAAGATATCCATTACAGGAAAATATCTGTAAAAAATACAAACACATGGAAGCTAAACAATACACTACTTAATAACCAAGAGATCACTGAAGAAATCAAAAAAATACCTAGAAACAAATGACAATGAAAACACGATGACTCAAAACCCATGGGATGCAGCAAAAGCAGTTCTAAGAGGGCAGTTTATAGCAATACAATCCTACCTCAAGAAACAAGAAACATGTCAAATAAACAACCTAACCTTACACCTAAATCAGAGAAAGAAGAACAAAACCCCTCAAAGTTAGCAGAAGGAAAGAAATCATACAAATCAGATCAGAAATAAATGAAAAAGAAAGAAAGGAAACGATAGCAAAGATCAGTAAAACTAAAAGCTGGTTCTTTGAGAAGATAAACAAAATTGATAAACCATTAGCCAGACTCATCAAGAAAAAAAGGGAGAAGACTCAAATCAATAGAATTAGAAATGAAATGCAACTGACACTGCAGAAATACAAAGGATCATGAAAGATTACTACAAGCAACTATATGCCAATAAAATGGACAACCTGGAAGAAATGGACCAATTCTTAGAAAAGCACAACCTTCTGAGAGAGATCCAGGAAGAAACAGAAAATACGAACAGACCCATCACAAGCACTGAAATTGAGACTGTGATTAAAAGCTTCCAACGAACAAAAGCCCAGGACCAGACGGCTTCACAGGTGAATTCTTTCAAACATTTAGAGAAGAGCTAACACCTATCCTTCTCAAACTCTTCCAAAATATAGCAGAGGGAGGAACAGTCCCAAAGTCATTCTACAATGCCAGCATCACCCTGATACCAAAACCAGACAAGGATGTCACAAAAAGAAAACAACAGGCCAGTATCATTGATGAACATAGATGTGAAAATCCCCAAGTAAACTGTAGCAAACAGAAACCAACAGCACTTTAGAAGGATCATACACCATGATCAAGTGGGGTTTATCCGAGGAATGCAAGGATTCTTCAATAAATGCAAATCAATCAATATGATAAGCCATATTAACAAATTGAAGGATAAAAACCATATGATCATCTCAGTAGATGCAGAAAAAGCTTTCGACAAAATTCAATATTTTGATTAAAATGACAAAAATCCTCCAGAAAATAGGCATAGAGGGAACTTACCTCTACCTAATAAAGGGCGTATGTGACAAACCCACAGCCAATATCATTATCAATGGTGAAAGAATGAAACCATTTCCTCTAAGATTAGGAACAAGACAAGGTTGTCCACTCCTACCACTATTATTCAACAAAGTTTTGGAAGTTTTAGCTACAGCAATCAGAGAAGAAAAAGAAAAGGAATCCAAATCAGAAGAGAAGAAGTAAAGCTGTCACTGTTTGCAGATGACATGATACTATACATAGAGAATCCTAAAGAGGCGACCAGAAAACTACTAGAGCTAATCAATGAAGTTGGTGAAGTAGTAGGATACAAAATTAATGCACAGAAATCTCTTGCATTCCTATACACTAATGATGAAAAATCTGAAAGAGAAATTAAGGAAGCACCCCCATTTCCCATTGCAACAAAAAATAAAACAGGAATAAACCTTACCTAAGGAGACAAAAGACCTGTATGCAGAAAACTATAAGACACTGCTGAAAGAAATTAAAGATGATAGAAAGAGATGGAGAGATATACTATGTTCTTGGATTGGAAGAATCAACGTTGTGAAAATGACTATACTACACAAAGCAATCTACAGATTTAATGCAATCCCTGTCAAACTACCAATCATATTTTTCACAGAACTGGAACAAAAAATTTCACAATTTGTATGGAAATACAAAGACCCTGAATTGCGAAAGAATCTTGAGAAAGAAAAACGGAGATGGAGGAATCAGGCTCCTGCACTTCAGACTATACTACGAAGCTACAGTAATCAAGACAGTATGGTACTGGCACAAAAACAGAAATATTGATCAATAGAACAGGAGAGAAAACCCAGAGAGAAGCCCACGCACATATGGTCACCTTATTTTTGATAAAGGAAGCAAGAATATACAATGGAGAAAACATAGCCTCTTCAATAAGTGGTGCTGGGAAACCTGGGCAGCTACATATAAGGGAATGAAGTTAGAACACTCCTTAACACCATGCACAGAAATATACTCAAAATGGATTAAAGACCTAAATGTAAGGCCAGACACTATAAAACTCTTAGAGGAATACATAGGCAGAACACTCTATGACATAAATCACAGCAAGATCCTTTTTGACCCACCTCCTAGAGAAATAGAAATAAAACCAAAAATAAACGTATGGGACCAAATGAAACTTAAAAGCTTTTGCACAGCAAAGGAAACCATAACTAAGACAAAGAATCAAATGACAAAGAATTAATCTCCAAAATTTACAAGTAGCTCATGCAGCTCAATATGAAAAGAAAAACAACCAACCCAATCCAAAAATGGGCAGAAGATCTAAATAGACAGTTCTCCAAAGAAGATATACAGGTTGCCAACAAACAGATGAAAGGATACTCAACATCACTAATCATTAGAAAAATGCAAATCAAAACTACAATTAGGTATTGCCTCACACCCATCAGAATGGTCATCATCAAAAAATCTACAAAGAATAAATTCTGGAGAGGTCGTGGAGAAAAGGGAACCATCTTACACTGTTGGTGGGAATGTAAATTGATACAGCTGCTACGGAGAACAGTATGGAGGTTCCTTAAAAATCTACAAATAGAGGTACCATGTGACCCAGCAATCCCACTACTGGGCATATACCCTGAGAAAACCATAATTCAAAAAGAGTCGTGTACCACAATGTTCACTGCAGCACTACTTACAATAGCCAGGAGATGGAAGCAACCTAAGTGTCCATCGACAGATAAATGGGTAAAGAAGATGTGGCACATATATACAGTGGAATATTACTCAGCCATGAAAGGAAACAAAATTGAGTGATTTGTAGTGAGGTGGATGGATCTAGAATCTGTTATATAGCGTGAAGTATGTCAGAAAGAGAAAAACAAATACCGTATGCTAACACACATATATGGAATTTAAAAACAACAACAGCAAATGGTTCTGAAGAACCTAGGGGCAGGACAGGAATAAAGATGCAGAGGTAGAAAATGGACTTGAGGACACGTGGAGGGGGATGGGTAAGCTGGATGAAATGAGAGAGTGGCATGGACATATGTACACTACCAAATGTAAAATAGATAGCTAATGGGAAGCAGCTGCATAGCACAGGGCGATTAGCTCGGTGCTTTGTGACCACCTACAGGGGTGGGATAGGGAGGATGGGAGGGAGATGCAAGAGGGAAGGTATATGGGGATATGTGTATACGTTTAGTTGATTCACTTTGTTATACAGAAGAAACAGACTGTTGTAAAGCAATTATACTCCAATAAAGATGTTAAAAATAAATAAAATCCATAGGAGTTTTAGATGTAAAAAAAATTGAAAGGATAATTCAGTGTGCTTATACAGTTGGAGAATCATTTATTCAAGTTCATGACATATTCTTCCTCAGTCCTGCACCTTTAAATCAAGTTGACCTCCCTTGGATGAGGTAGCTAAGGCCAGTTAAGATGAGAGGTGCAGGTAACCCATTCCCTGCAGTGGTTTTGGCCCTCAGCACCTCTGCAGGACTACTAAGCTTTTGGAACACTAGAGAAAAGTACAACAAGCTGGACACCCAATTTGTACTGTAGCCCACGTGTATTAATGAGCACCCAGTATGCATCTAGCTCTATGCTTGGTATTGTGGATATATAGGTAAATGAAACATGACTCTTCCTGCAAAGAGCTTGTTGCTAAGTGGGGAAAACAAGTAGGAAACAAACACTTATATTGCCAAATGGTAATGTTGGATATAAACAACTACAGAAACTGAAATGTGAAAGGATATCTATTTCTGAATCAAGAGGGCAACGTGAGGGTCAGGGAAAACGATTGAAAAGTGGTGATCTTTGAATAATGACTGAGTTGTCCTGTGGAGAAAAAGGAGGGTGCATTTTAAGCAATGCAGACAAGAGCCAACGTGTGGAGGCATGGCTAAAGAATAACAGTAAAGAGTTTTTGGCGTGGCCAGAGTGGAGAAGCTGTGTCCTAACTCTGAGATTTTGGCCTTTGGGACAGGGACGGGCATCTTGATCCTTTACACAGTGCTGTGTAAAATCCCCACCCCCAGCACCTCACCCAGGTGAGACTCTAGTCCTAAGGAGGTGAAGTCACTGCTGACAGCGTCCTGTGTTCTTCACTCCCTCCTCTGATGAGATCTAATTTTTATTTTTTTCCCTTGAGCAAATATTTCCTTTCAGTAAATATGCATTGAGCATACTGGTATGCTAGTATTATGAAAGGCACAGAGAAAGAAGTGTTGTCATTAAATGGAACTAGCATCGTTTAAAAGTGAATGTCTGAAATCAGACTGGGTTCAGAGTTTGTTTTAACACTCAATAGCTGTGTCATTTTAGATAAAGGACTTCATTTCTGTAAATGAGATAATACTGGTATTTCACTGTAGCATGGCTGCAAGGATTAAATGAAACAGTATGTATAATACTTAAAACACTGCCTGATACAAAATAAGCGTTAGGTAAACGTTGGCTGTATCCATCATCTTTGGGTGCTAGAATGAGTACTGCACAAAGTAACTCGCAACTTACCTGTTACCCTGCGTGCCCGTCAGCCTCCTCTGTTCCATCCGTGTTTCATTCCCTGCAATAGAAGTAACCCTTTCTACACAGCTCCAGAGGGTTTTCTCTGGACTTTTGAAGAGCTCATTTTGTTGGCTATTTCTCCTAGGAAATCACATTCATTCCTCACAGAGCATCAAGGCCCCTCCCCCAAATCAAAACAAGTCCTTCTCAACTTCATCCCACACTCATATTCCCACTGACAGACAACAAATGCTATCTGCAACCCCTGCAAGACTCATTTATTTCAACATGAAGTCACCTTGTTCCTGATGAACAACAAGAAAGGTAAGGACCACGGGACTGTTTAGAGGTTGCTGGGTCCCTGAGTGTTACGAAGGACTAGAAAGGAGAGAGAAGGGGAGGGGACAGGAGCTGGGGGACAGAATGAGAGAGGAGTCAGTGAGACCCACAGGGTCAGGCTGCTCATGGCAGAGTCTGAGTTCAAAGAAACCTAGAAATCCTAGGATTAGCCTTCAAGGAGGTGCTTCTTTCTCTGATTCCTGAACCTGAGTGATTCAGAAGGAGCCCAATGCATGGGGAAAGAAAGGAGGAGGAGGGAGGAAGATCTGACAACTATCCTTGGCAATAAGGGAAAAATCAGTACAAGCAGCATAACGGTTAAAAATCTGTGGCAGCCTCTGTAGTTGGATGCTACCTGCAAGCTGGTCACTGTGACATTCTGAGAACAAAACCACAAGGAAGCGTTCATGGCAACCAGCAGCTGCAGGACTCTGGGATATGGCAACCTGGGCAGAAAGGAACCCGTGTCACCAAACAGCTCTCAGGCACAGCAGTGTGTCTGTGGGTGGCCAGTGTCCCACGGACAATAGATGATTTAGCTACAGCCTTCTGATTAACCTGCCAGAAACTGAAATATAAGATCAAGGAGACAGACAGGGATGTACTAATGAAGCAGTGATTTAAAAAGAAATCCCCCAGTCAGTCAGTCTTAGACGAGTAATGTGCTTTCCCTGCCACAGTGCAGCCTCATTATTCCCTCACTCCTCCCCTAGGGAGTGGGCAGAGGTCACAACAACAAAAAAAGATATGGGAACATATGTATAACTGATTCACTTTGTTATAAAGCAGAAACTAACACACCATTGTAAAGCAATTAAACTCCAATAAAGATGTTAAAAAAATAAAAATTAAAAAAAAAATTACCTAGCATCCAAGGAGCAGGTCAAATTTCTAGTCACATATAATACAGCTGTTTTTCAAAGGAGGAGGAGGCTAGGAGGGAGGAAGCGAGAGGAGTAGCAGGGAAGGGTGGCATTCTGAGGTAGTTTTGACTATGATTGATGGCCCTGTGCTGTATCCTCACTCATGTAGAAAATTAGAGTGAGATCGTTCCAGATACTGGCCCGTCTGAGTTCCTTTTTGGGTCCATCCTCTGCACCCAGTTAATTCTCCTGGGAGCCCTCCATTCCTGCCTGAGGGCCTCATTATTCAAAATTCCTAGCAGAAGAAAGCAAAACCACTTGTTTCTTTCCTATTCTCTCTCTTTTACTGTGCGGAATAAAATCATCATTTTGAGGAGTTCTTCACTTAGTGAATTAAGGGAAAAATCATTTCTCTTGGAGCTTCAGGTTTTCTAGGAGGTTCAAAAGCGACAGTGACAATTACTTCTGAGGGTGTCTTCATCAAATTTGCCGTGGCGCCATCTCTGCTAAATTGGCCTGTCTCCCCACCCCTCCGCTGGACTCCCCCGTGCCCTCCTACACATAGCCTGCTTTGTACCAGGCAGGATTTATTGTATAACTCTGCCTCTCCATTTAATTAGTCTGTTACAATTTTAGGCAGATCTTAAAAGGTTTCAGTTTCTCTCCTAAGGGGCGGAGCAACTGAACATCCATATTTTTCACAGGGTCTATACTGTGACCAAATATGCCCTCAATCCAACCAAGGGCAGACATCTACAAGCTGCTTTCATAAGATGCCTCCAGGAAGAAGTAAGGTAGAATGTTGTAGCGTCATTCAATTTTAAAAGGATGTCATTCTATGAATGACATTCAGCTCACTCAGATTTATTTTTACAATCTCTGTTAATATATCACCTTTTATAAAAACCCAAAGTCCACTGCAAAATTTGGAAAGTATGTATATGTAAAGTTATAATTGGCTACCACTTTGTTTCAACATGGAAGGCTGAAACACCTACCCAACCCAGTCAAAAGGGGATTATATTTACCAAAAATTACATTCATGCCAACCAGCAGGTAAATGAAAAATGCACATCCAATCAGCTTCATATTAGTCTGGTTTGAGACACCAAACCATATTTTCACTCTGTTCAGGAGTTTTCTTTTTAAAGGAACCTCGTCATGAATTCTGTAGTGAGGCAGGTAAGTTGAGATACCAGTCTTCTGACCTCACTGCCTAAAAACAAGCAATGTGTTTGCAGCACTGCAGGGATTTGAACCCATGGGAAGGAAAAGGGGGGATGAGAGTTACCTCTTTACCCCCACCCCCTCACCAGCGTCCTTTTACCCCACATCAAAAACACTCCAGCTCTGTTCTTCTCAAATTCAAATCAGCAGAAGGAATATGGTTCCATCCAGCTGGGATGCACAGTGTCGGGGTGACCTTGGAAAAAGTTAGGCTCCACACTGTTAAAACTTCATAGATTAAACCCAGCAACTTGAACTGCATGAGGGAGAGAGGTGAGGCAGTGATGGACAGTGGAGCTAAGACCACCCTGGACTGGACAGGCAGAAATGCTACTGGAAATACCAGGTGTGTCTCCAGTCAACCTTATTTTTAACACAAAGGGCTTTCTCTGTGGGAGGACACTTGCCGAAACGTGATCTAAACTCATATCCAGAAGAAAAGTGCATTCCTGGAATTGAAATTGAGATCTT
This sequence comes from Lipotes vexillifer, assembly GCF_000442215.2. Taxonomy (NCBI): domain Eukaryota; kingdom Metazoa; phylum Chordata; class Mammalia; order Artiodactyla; family Lipotidae; genus Lipotes; species Lipotes vexillifer. The sequence continues at coordinate 4,642,448 of NW_006773751.1, read as the reverse complement.
TCTCTCCCCTCTGGAGGCCCCTGGTCCTCATGGCAAGTGACTACTTTGAGCTTTGTTGGAGGCCAGCCTTAGACAGACCAGCACGGGAGGTGATACCTCCCCTAGTTCCTGGCTAATTCTCCTTTCTGCCCTTTCTCCCAGCCCGGACTCTCCCTGCTGTTCACTTCAGTACCTGCTGCCCAACATGGCTTTGGTCTAGCTTCTGGTGATTGTAGCAAGCTTTGGTTTCTCTCACCAAATGGGCCTTGCTGTTGTTAAGCCTGGAGTCTTTTTTAGGAGTCTGCCTGCTTCCTCTGCTCCCCCTTCCGTTCTTTTCACTGTATGGGTCACTTTTGTGGGTTTTCCCCAAAGATCTGGCAGTAGTGTGGGAGTTAGTCTGTCGAGCTCTCTCCTCTTCCTTGTTTTCTCCAAGGTAACTATAAAGGCCCTTTTGGTTTTAAGGGTTTGCTTTTAATATCTACAGGGGGGAAAAAAAAAGCAGGCAAAAACCTAATAGTGATAATATAGTGAGGTTACAAATCTTAAGAAATCCTTCAAAATCTCTACAGCATTGGTCTCCAGGCTATAGTTATGGCTCCCCTTAAGATGGTAACTGAAAACTACACTTGATTTCCCCGTTTTAAAAGTTGGAGCCTACTAACCTTCACCATCCCCATCCCATCTCACACATTGATAACCATTTAGTGAAAGCATGGACCACGTTAGTCCCTAAGGACCTTCCACACTGAGGGGCCTTCATGTCTCTCAGCCTCCATCTCATGTAGTCCTTGGGTCACAGATATTTAAACAAACCCCTTTAATCTCTACCTAAGTTCCCATCTTAAACATCCCAATTTAATTTGGTTTATTTACACCAAGGAGCTGATTTTTTAAGCTTATTTACACCAAGAGGCTAATAACTACGTACTATGTTATCTATCTAGGGGTATTTACATTTAAAAAATATAACAGTCCAGAGAGAAAGAGAAATAAAAGGAATGACACTCTAGTGGGGGAACTTAAGGCATATATCGTCAAAAGCCACAGGGAAAACTGACTAATACACTTGAACTGTCCCAGTACCTGGGATGGAAGACCCTGGTTCAGCTCTGTCTCTGTCCACTGTTAGAAGCTTTTTAAAAAAAAAAAATTTTTTTTACATCTTTCTTGGAGTATACTTGCTTTACAATGGTGTGTTAGTTTCTGCTTTATAACAAAGTGAATCAGTTATATACCTATGTTCCCATATCTCTTCCCTCTTGTGTCTCCCTCCCTCCCACCCTCCCTATCCCACCCCTCCAGGTGGCCACTCTGATCTCCCTGTGCTATGCGGCTGCTTCCCACTAGCTATCTACCTTACGTTTGGTAGTGTATACATGTCCATGCCTCTCTCTCGCTTTGTCACAGCTTACCCTTCCCCCTCCCCATATCCTCAAGTCCATTTTCTAGTAGGTCTGTGTCTTTATTCCTGTCTTACCCCTAGGTTCTTCATGACATTTTTTTTTCTTAAATTCAGTATATATGTGTTAGCATACGGTATTTGTCTTTCTCTTTCTGACTTACTTCACTCTGTATGACAGACTCTAGGTCTATCCACCTCATTACAAATAGCTCAATTTCATTTCTTTTTATGGCTGAGTAATATTCCATTGTATATATGTGCCACATCTTCTTTATCCATTCATCTGATGATGGACACTTAGGTTGTTTCCATCTCTGGGCTATTGTAAATAGAGCTGCAATGAACATTTTGGTACATGACTCTTTGAATTATTCAAAAAGAAGGTTTTTTTAATATTAATGTGGATTGTAGTCAAGAGCTGTTCCAGCACATTCTTCACACCAAGATCAGAAGACGGGAGGTTATAAAATGGGATCTAAATTCCAGTGGATTTGAATTGTGGTTAAATAAACCCAAGAGGAGCCAAATCAAAGAGCTGCCATCTGGGCTCAGTCTGGCTTCCAGTTAGTGTGTACGGGGCATGCCCAGTCTGCTCAGCAGCATTCTAGGCACTGAACAGATCACACAGAGCTTCTTTTTCTGGACTTAACTGAGGATGCACAATGGACAAATATAGAGTCAACGCTTGATTATACATGCTAACGTTGGGAAGCAATGGTGCAGATAATCAAAAGCAGCAGCTCATCGGAGAATTATACATGCCCTGCTCCCTACCTGGGCTGTGGGAAGCAAAAGGAAAGAGAAAAGGTAGCACCAGCCAACACAAGCAGAATAAGCTGGAAGGAAACAGGGGATGTGTTGGGCAATAATTTGCATCACAGCAACTGTCTTGGCAAACTGGTGTGAGGGGATGTTTTGTATGTTTAATTATATGTGTTGGTTAAAGGATATAACTGTTTAATATATATCAGTTGTACTGGGGTTTTTAAAAATTCAGGTGGTAGAGTCACTTGTTCAGAGAAACCCTGAGGGAGACAATGATGATAATAATTACAACAACAACAAAACAACAGATAAAAGCCAAGGCCTGGAATTCGGGCTACCATGACTTTACTAAAATACTCTCTCCACTTGGTATTTTATGGTTTACAGACTTATTAAAGGAATTGGTTAAAGAATTGTCACCTTGATTTCTCAGTCCATTTCAAACTGAGGGAGTGGACTCAAGCCAAGACCAAGAATTCCCTCAGCTGAAAATGCACTAATGTCACCACTAGTGGCCTGGGGCTAAACAGGGCCTTACTGTGTCCACTTCCCTCTGTGTGTCAGAGCAACTTAATGAAAGTAGTAAAAGAAGAGTCATGGACTCCAGACCTTAGTCTCCCTTTACCAAGGCCCTGGCCCACGTCCATACCATCCACATCTCTGCCTTTCCCCACTCAAAGCCTTCCTCCATTCGTTTCTACTGAGGGTGTCTGTGCTTCCTTCCCCAGATGAAAGGATCTTTTCCCACCCAGGGTAATGGCTCCTGCATCTTGGTTCAGTTGCTAAATGTTTGCAACTCCATTGACCTCTGAGCTGGGCCAGGTAGAGAAGAATTGGTGAAATCCAGAACTCTTGCTTATCTGCTCCTTACCCTGGGATGTGAGGTCCAGCACAGTCCTCCAACTTTTCCCATATCAGGATAAATTTTCTGACTTCCTGGGTTACCTTCCCAAGGGATTGGAGGGCAGACTTTGTCCTCACCTGCCTTCCCATGGTTCTCCAAAGTTCCCATCACGGTGCCTCCCGAGAGACTTGGGACACTTCAAGAAAACAGAACCCCACATAACCTGCTACGGCATCACAGAATTCCTGAGGTAACTATGCAGATTAGACCCCTCTATGATCCTGGGTGACTTTCATTGAAGGCAACATGCTGATTAAATGCTAAAATGAGTGGTACAGGCAGCAAGTGCCAAGGGAGTTCAGAGTAGGGAGAAAGTTTACATCCCTCTCTGTTCAATTTATAAAGGCGGCCAAGGAATTTTCTCCTCTTTGCCTTTGAATTGTCTCCTTATTCCCTTCTTAAACACACACTCTCCCACACACCCTCACACCCTCACACACACACACACACCACAATTTTTTGCAATAATATGTGACTATAAGCCCCAGGAAGTCCAAGAGAATATTCTCAATCTAAGCCCTGACACTGGGCAGCCAAAGTAAAATCTAGTCATTTGGAAAATATGCAATGAACACCTACTGTGTGTCAAAGCAGTGTGCTTGACTTAGGGAATTCAAAAATTAATAAGATGAACCCGTTGTTTTTATGAGGGCTATAGGTGGGGAAGGGGGTGGTTAAGAATGTCAGCAGGCCATGAGGTTCAGGTTGAGAAGTGCTTCAGTTGTGGCACATACAGGCTGCTGGGGAAGGAGAGGAGAAAAGGAGGGACCAGGAAGGCTGCAGGAGGTAACACTGCACACATCAGGTGCAGAGGAACAATACTCTTCCCCAACATTTAAACTCCTGAACCCAGAACACCCTCTGGAAACTCAAAACAGAATGAAAGCACAGGTGGGTAAATACACATACCTAGATTTGATGTAAAGGTGGGGGCCAAAAGATCTCAGACTTTTAAAAAGATCAGCTAAAATGGAATTAGTGTGGAGTGGTACAACAAAATACTTTTCCAACATTTTGTGGCCAGTAAAAGACATACTTTGGTGAGCATTTGTACTGAAAAAAGTATGGTAAACTCTAATAGCACACACTTCTCAAAAGATTTGTATCATTCCATTGTGATTTGAGGTAGAAACTTTCACATCGTGATGATTTAGAGAAGTAGGATTTTTAGGGCACAATAACAACAAGCAAATAAATGCCATAATTAAAAGTAACGGTGGAAGAGACATGGGAACATGTGTATATATATAACTGATTCATTTTGTTGTAGAGTGGAAACTAACACACCATTGTAAAGCAATTATACTCCAATAAAGATGTTAAAAAAAAAAAGTAACGGTGACTCAAAACCTAAAGATGAAGAATGTGCCACAAAATTATTGTGAACAGCTGCCAACATGAGAGTCAATATCTAAATTCCAGACTGAGACCCTTCTGTGACTCTGGAAACATGACCACAAAGGCCAGCATCTTTTGTATATGGCTGTAATAAATTATTTGGTTAATGGGGAATAAAAAGGAAACTACCCCAAAATGCTGACATCACAAATATCTTTGTTGTTGTTGTTTTTGCGGCACGCGGGCCTCTCACTGTTGTGGCCTCTCCCGTTGCGGAGCACAGGCTCTGGACGCGCAGGCTCAGCGGCCGTGGCTCACGGGCCCAGCCGCTCCGCGGCATGTGGGATCTTCCCGGACCGGGGCACGAACCCGTGTCCCCTGCATCGGCAGGCGCACTCTCAAGCACTGCACCACCAGGGAAGCCCCACAAATATCTTAATGATTTGATCAAGTTATAGGCACACACAAACACACACATACACTTCCTATCAGGACTTAGTTAACAAATCAAGATATATGGGTGATCGAAACACCCATGTCAGGGACATATAGGGGTGCCCCAGCAATGGAGCAGTGGTCTCTGAAGAACTCACAAAAGCAGCCATATGAGAAAACCAAAGACAACATCAGAGAGAACCACTTGGGTTTGAACTGGCTACTTTTCCATCATTTTTCTATGTAACCTCAAAATTCTCTTCTCAAGGTATATTGCTTGACATAATCATAATAAAGAACATACTTTGGAAAATAATGATTTGCACTCATCATCCCCTTTACTGCCCTTTGCTCCTCAACAATTTTATTCCTGACATCATCATTCTATTGACACAATAATTATATCTGCAGTTCTCTTGCCTGACTTGTCCAAGATATTTGACACTGTTGGCTGCTTCCTCCTTCCTGAAATTTGTCCCTTGACATCTATGGCAGATCTCTGTCCAGGCTCTCTTTCCTCCACTTCTGGATTCCCCTGATGGACACTTCTGGATTCCATTCCCTTACTTTAAATATTGTTGGCACTGGCATTCTATCCTTGGTTCTACTTTCTTCTATCCTGCATACTCTCTAGTGGTCATTTGTTCCAATCACTACCTTCCTTCTCATTACTTCCTGGCACAGGAGGCAAAATAAATGCATATGTGAAATGGCTTTTCTCAGTTTTCCCTAGTGAATCAATCTCTTTTAATCTCTTTCAGTGTAAAGTTCTATTTATTAGGATGACGTGAAAACAGAAGTATTGGCCTAAACACCCATCCCAATGATAGGTTCCAGAGCCTGGTCTGGTGAAGCTCTAGTGATAGGTGGGATTTGCAATGGTTCTTCTGAAGGTATACTTTGGCTTCTTCTGGTGCCTTCTTTGAGAGCAATTTAGGGGACCAATACAATGTGAAACTCATCTAAACAAGCAGTACTCACTCCCATAGCTTGAAACAGGGACTCAGTCTGCTTGTAAGGGACCAATCCTCCATGATTTAAACCCCCATGATTGCTATAACACTATATAATGCTTGCTAGATCACCTCAGAAGTGGAATCTGGTGATTGTCCTGGCATCTATCATAAAGACAGAGAAAGGACTTAATACAAGTGTGGCAAGATAACAATTTGGGATATTAATTGTGGTTCCCCACCACCACTTCCAATAATCTTATTGCCATTCCCTCCTCCATTTAGTACAAATACCCATTTACCTCAAGGAAAGATTGTTACAACAGGAACACTAAAGGACAGTATAGCTGTTGAGTCTCAAAAGAGTGTTCTGAAATGACTGCCAGAGACAACTGTTTCAGTAAAAAGGGCTTTTATGTTCCAAAATCTTGGCTTTTCGGTATCAAAACCAACGTTTTGAAAGGCTCTGAGGCTGAAGTTTGTTCCATAACAAAAAGAAAATACAATAGGATCCTAGAAGTTGTGAGTAATCTTATAGGATGACCAAGTCCCTCAGGCAAGTCCAACATACCAATTTCTAAATCGCAAAGCTTTGGACACCCTACCATCAGTATAACTTCCAACATCTACTCTTTTCTCCTGCCATCTTTCCCCAAAAGGCAATCCAGATGACTTGAAGTATGTGAGAAATGAGGGTAAATGCTGCTTAGGTGGGCAGAGTCTGTCCCCCACACCCCCAAATGCCCCCAGAGTCATGGTCTGAATGTCATAGCTTCTACACTTATTTAATAAAAATCTACTGGGCAGAATGGCAAAACATGCACCAAATGAGCAATCACACAGATCCCTTTCGAGACACTTGTTCTGTTGCTTTCTGCCTCAGAGCCACTGCTGAGTTGGGAGAAGAGGGCATTGTTAGCTCTGAGCTGCCAGCAATGGCCCTCCCCTGTCAGTCCTGCTGCTATAGCTGCTGTTGTTGGCAGCTCTGCCTGTGGCAACTGCTCCCTTCTCCCACTGTGTGCCCACACTCGCAACCTGTCCTCCAGCCTTCTCAGAAAAAGCTGCAGAATCAGGAACTCTGTGGCCTGCCACCGGATCAGACCCCTGCTCTTCTGCATCCCCAGATCCCAGGACTTCTAATTGCTCTCTGCTGGGCCATAGGAAGCTCATCCTCAATCTCATGAATTAGACTCTTCTTGTGGCTGAATTCTTCCAACTTTGAAACAGTTTTAACTTTCTCAAAGCACTTGCTAAGACTGAGAAGTCAAAAAGAGTGAAAGAACCCTAAAATGCAGGGTTTAGCATTTGGGGCCAGCTGTAAGCTAAATTCAATTTGAATTTTAAAATCTCAGTCTCTCAGAGCTAAGCAGGAGTTTCATCTCCTTAAAAAAAAAAAAAAAAGGGATATTCTTGGCCAGCTGCATTCCCTGGTGGTACAGTGAGGATTAAGTTAAATTTGATTAATGGAGAAAACAAAAATCTGTTGGTTATAAAGTGATGTTTAAATAGAAGTTGTTTCAACATTAAATCTGAAAGTTGTCCTCTGCTGCTTAAAATAAGAAATATGTGATGTAGTTGGATTAAAGATATATTAATCTTTTTTAAAATAACTAATCACAGCTGGGAAAGGTAAAGGGTTTATGGAAAACAAAGACTGCCTTGAATATTTTCCCTCTATCCAAATTTAAATGGAATGTTTGCAAGCTCATTAACTTTAATATTAGCAACTTGTTTGCTTCTGAATTTCTTTCTTCCATCCCAAATAGGAAAAGAAAATGTTGATGAATTTTGTGGACCGGGAATCCACTTCACTGACATTTAGGGACATTCTCCAGGGGCCAGGCAATGCTAGGGATACAAAGAGGTTTAAAACACAGGCTGAGTCTTTCGAGGACTCAAAACTACAGAAAGGTACACCCCACAAATGTGTACAGTATAATGGAAAGGATGTAGCAGTTATAAGAGTACTTGATAATTGGAATCCAGGGAAAGGTGCAATTAATCCACCCAGGGGTGGGTCAAGGAAGGATAGAGAAAAATATGTGATTACAAGTGAAGCCTCCCAGGGTATGCACGGGTTTCTCCAGAAGACAAGCAGAGAAAACCATACTTGGCAGAAAGAACCACAAGCAAACTCGTGATATGAGACATCCTTGGTATGCTCCATCTCTTTAATTCTTGGGGAATCATGGCTAAAGCCAAAGGTACATGGGACAGAGTGACAGTATAAGAGGCTGAAGAAGCAGATTGGAGCCTCCATACAGAAGAGACCTGTATCCCAGACTAAATAGTTTAGTTTTTAATCCAGAGGCGTCCTTGATGCTTTTAATGAGGGCAGTGACTTGATTAAAGGGAGGACAGGGGATCAGATAAAGGCAAAGAAATCATATAGGAAGCTATTACAATAGTAGAGGCAATATGAGAAAAGGGGTGATTTTTTTTCTGGCTTAATCTAGACGCAGCAGAAGAATGCTTCGCCAAATAACTGATTAATAATATTTATTAGTCGGCTAACGTAAAATAGTTTGAACCATATGTAATTGCCATTTTGTAGGTCAACAATGGTTGAGCATCATCAATTTCATATGATTCAGTCTAATATAAAATGACTACCCATAGCTCCTCTTAATTTAGGAGAGGTACAAGGAGCACATACCTTAGCAGAATTAAATTTCTAGTACTGGGGATCATAACTGTATAACTAGCTTTGTACATACCTACAACAGTATTGCCTATAACTAGATTCGTAATGCTCTGATAAGGGGAAAAAATCTGTCAAAAATATTGCTTAATATTTTGCTATTTCTATCTCCCCATTGTTGTTTATGTAGGAGTATGTCATACAAGAAAGAAAAATATCACAATATACGTATAATGAGAAAGAGAAAGGAAGGTGAGATTCAAGGTAGTAGGAACAAGGGCAAAATAAAGAAATTGAGGGCAGAGTTTGCTAACTGCAACTAGAGAAAATGAGAGTTACATTGTGCGGGTAGATTTGCCTGAGGAAATTCTAAGAAGATCTCTCTGGATTTCAGCTAGAGAGAGGAAAGAAATCTGAGGCCAGTGATGGGCAAAGGAGGATGACATTCTGCGGGAACTCATGATGTAGGAAGAGGACTTGGGAAGATTTGGGGTGAATATTTCTTCTACCAGAGATGCAACATGATTTAGTCTGAATCCAGTCTCAGTAATAGCAACCCCTGCCCTGACAAACATTTGTGCACATGCACGCATACACACACACAAACACACACACGCACATCCATACACATATATACAGTTCCTCTTTGGCTGAAAATTAACATTAAACTGTTCTATTCAAGGAACCAAGGTTTTTCTATCACACCCGAAGAAGTGACAAGTTCCAACTTCCCACCATGTGGTGCTACCCGGATTGGGAAGGAGGGACAGCAATCTGAGGAGGCAGAATGCAAGTGGGCCTGGAGATACTGAGGTTATGTTCTCACTCCCCACCCCAACCGCCCCTCACCCATGCCATACGGCGGGCTACACCTGTTCAGAGAACGAACTTCCACACAGAACACACCCCTTTGGCTCTCCCCGAAACTGCAAACATTACAGCCAACAGAGGGAGTAAGTGGTCCCACATCAAAGAGCATTTCCAGATGAAGAGAAAAGTCTGAAAAGCCAGCAGGGCTGTTAGCTTTCACAGTGAGGTCCAGTGGTCTGAACTCCTCCACTGACTCACCTGGATCTACCACCAGAGTTAACCGCAAGCCTCCACCATGACCTAGTGTTTAGAAAATTGGGAGTGCAGTGGCAGAAAACATGCAATAGGGTCCTGATGGAGAGCCCATGATAGACTGCACAGCCTGTGGTTACATTGGAGGCTCGTCTGCTCTGATACACCAAAGAGGCACTGCTAGGTTGCAAAATTGGCAGTAACACTTTGCAGGTCCTCCCAGAAAGAGAGGTCTATTTCCCTAACCCTTGAATCTGCTGGCATTGAGAATTGCTCTAAGAGTGATGCTGTGTGTTCTCTGAGACTCAGCTTCAAAGGCCCTTGGGAACCAGAAACCATCACCCCATGAACCAGGTCAGCTAACCTGCTGGATGACAAGGGACAGATGCCTACCTCAGCCAATAGCCAGATGACCGCCAGACAATGCAAGTGAGGCAATCCCGCCTGCTGAATCTTGGTGCAGGAGTGAGGTCAACTGAGACCAGCAGGATTCCCAGCTGATCCTAGCCCAAGTTGTGAACTAAAAAACAGTTGCTGTTTGAAACCACTAAATTTAAGGTGGACTATTATTATGCAAAACCTAATGATAGAAAGGTGGTTGGAAAATGTGCATAATAAAATCATTATTTAGAATTCCTACAGAAGATCATTTTGAGTTCTTATGAGTTTTTTGGTTGTTTTTCCTGTCTTTTGTTTTCTCTTACTGTCTAGGTTTAGCTCCTATATCTCATTTCTCTCTGCTAGCTGCTTCTAGAAATCCTTTTTCTCCCCTTATTAATGCATTAAATCAGCTGCTGTTTAAGAAATCATATAATTAAGCATAAAATAAAGGGAAATGAGTCCAGAATAAGGGTCTAAGGACTCTTATCAGTAAAGTAAATAAAATGCAATGATTGTACTAATATTATGGGGGACTAGCTACTCTGAGGGCCTTTCCAATATGAGAGAACTATACCATATATAAACTAAAACAAACATTACTTTAAAGGCATTGCTGGACTCTCATAGAAGTAGCTGAGGAGCAGAGAGGGAGCGCTGAAGCTCAAACGGTGAATGGAAGCCAATAGCAAATTTAAATGTACCCTGGGGACAAATGGCAATAATAGCACTAGGCAGGAGTGAGGTCGACTAAGACCAGCAGGAATTCCCAGCTGATCCTAGCCCAAGTTGTGAACTAAAAAACAGTTGCTGTTTGAAACCACTAAATTTAAGGTGGACTATTATTATGCAAAACCTAATGATAGAAAGGTGGTTGGAAAATGTGCATAATAAAATCATTATTTAGAATTCCTACAGAAGATCATTTTGAGTTCTTATGAGTTTTTTGGTTGTTTTTCCTGTCTTTTGTTTTCTCTTACTGTCTAGGTTTAGCTCCTATATCTCATTTCTCTCTGCTAGCTGCTTCTAGAAATCCTTTTTCTCCCCTTATTAATGCATTAAATCAGCTGCTGTTTAAGAAATCATATAATTAAGCATAAAATAAAGGGAAATGAGTCCAGAATAAGGGTCTAAGGACTCTTATCAGTAAAGTAAATAAAATGCAATGATTGTACTAATATTATGGGGGACTAGCTACTCTGAGGGCCTTTCCAATATGAGAGAACTATACCATATATAAACTAAAACAAACATTACTTTAAAGGCATTGCTGGACTCTCATAGAAGTAGCTGAGGAGCAGAGAGGGAGCGCTGAAGCTCAAACGGTGAATGGAAGCCAATAGCAAATTTAAATGTACCCTGGGGACAAATGGCAATAATAGCACTAGAACTAAGAGACCACAGCTGGGGTGTGCTGCAAAGTGCAGAGCTCATCTTGAGACGCCAGCATGAAGACAGGATGCTCTAAGGGGGCTAAGGAAGTCCCAGGACATAGGGTCCTCTAGCATCTGAAGAACTTAAGAAAAGCCCTGCCTGGAAGAAAGCAAATCAAAGTTAGGGTGCAGCAACAGGGGTGCAGAGGGCAGAGTGGAGAGATTCCCACACAGAGGATCGGTACCGACCAGCATTCACCAGCCTGAGAGGCTCATCTGCTCACCCGCTGGGGTGGGTGCGGGCTGGGAGCTGAGGCTCGGGCTTCGGAGGTCAGATCTCAGGGAGAGGACTGGCGGCGTGAACACAGCCTGAAGGGGGTTAGTGCGCCACAGCTAGCCGGGAGGGAGTCCGGGAAAAAGTCTGGACCGGCCTCAGGGAAGAGACCATTGTTTCTGGGTGTGTGAGGAGAGGGGATTCTAAATGAGCTCCAGAGATGGGCACGAGCCACAGCTATGAGCATGGATGCAGGAGACTGGCATGAAATGCTAACACTGCTGCTGCAGCGACCGAAAATCCTGTGTGCAAGCACAGGTCACTATCCACACCACCCCACCCTGGGAGCCTGTGCAGCCCACCACTGCCAGGGTCCCATAAAGCAGAGACAATTTCCCCAAGAGAACACATGGTGTGCCTCAGGCTGTTGCAACATCACGCCAGCCTCTGCTGAAACAGGCTCATCCCACATTCCTTACCCCTCGCTCCCCCTGGCCTGAGTGAGGCAAAGCCCCCAAATCAGCTGCTATTTTAACCCCATCCTGTCTGGGTGGGGAACAGATGCCCTCAGGAGACCTACACTCAGAGGCAGGGCCAAATGCAAAGCTGAACCCCAGGAGCTGTGCGAACAAATAAGAGAAAGGGAAATTTCTCCCAGCAGCCTCAGGAAGAGCAGATTAAATCTCCACTATCAGCTTGATGTACCCTGTATCTCTGGAATAACTGAATAGACAACAAATCATCCCAAAATTGAGGCAGTGGACTTTGGGAGCAACTGTAGACTTGGGGTTTGCTTTCTGCATCTAATTTGTGTCTGGTCTTATGTGTATCTTATTTTAGTATTTAGAGTTTATTATCAATGGTAGATTTGTTTATTGATTTGGATTTCTTTTTTTTTTTTTTTGCGGCACGCGGGCCTCTCACCGTTGTGGCCTCTCCCGTTGCAGAGCACAGGCTCCGGACGTGCAGGCTCAGCGGCCGTGGCTCACGGGCCCAGCCGCTCCATGGCATGTGGGATCTTCCAGGACTGGGGCACGAACCCATGTCCCCTGCAACGGCAGGCAGACTCTCAACCACTACACCACCAGGGAAGCCCAATGCTCTCTTTTTTTTTGTTTTATATATATATATATATTTTTTTTTTCCCCATTTTCTCCTTTTGTGAGTGTGTATGTGTTTGCTTCTTTGTGTGATATTTTCTGTATAGCTTTGCTTTTACCATTTGTCCTAGGGTTCTGAATGTCCGTAGTTTTCTTCTTTTTCATATAGTTTTCAGCATTTGCTATTCTTGGTGGTTTTGGTTTTTGGTTTGGTTGTTCTCTTTTTTCTTTTCTTTTTGTTTTTTTAAATTTATTTATTTATTTATTATTTTTGGCTGTATTGGGTCTTCATTTCTGTGCGAGGGTTTTCTCTAGTTGCGGCAAGTGGGGGCCACTCTTCATCGCGGTGCGCAGGCCTCTCACTGTTGCGGCCTCTCTTGTTGTGGAGCACAGGCTCCAGACACACAGGCTCCAGACATGCAGGCTCAGGAGTTGTGGCTCACGGGTCCAGTCGCTCTGCGGCATGTGGGATCTTCCCAGACCAGGGCTCGAACCCATGTCCCCTGCATTGGCAGGCAGATTCTCAACCACTGCGCCACCAGGGGAGCCCTGTTTTCTTTTTTTATTATTTTAAATAATTTTTTTAATTTTAATAACTTAATTTTATTGTATTATACTCTTTTCTTTCTTTCTGTCTTTTTTTCTCCCTTTTCTTCTGAGCTGTGTAGCTAACAGGGTCTTAGTGCTCCAGCCAGTGTCATGCCTGTGCCTCTGAGGTGAGAAAGCTGAGTTCAGGACATTGGTCCACCAGAGACCTCCTGGCTCCACAGAATATCAAACAGTGAAAGCTCTCCCACAGATCGCCATCTCAACATGAAGACCCAGCTCCACTCAATGACCAGCAAGCTACAGTGCTGGACACTCTATGCCAAACAACTAGCAAGACAGGAACAAAACCCCACACATTAGCAGAGAGGCTGCCTAAAATCATAATAAGTCCACAGACACCCCAAAACACACCTCCAGATGTGTACCTGCCCACCAGAAAGACAAGATCCAGCCTCCTCCACCAGAACATAGGCACCAGTCCCCTAAACCAGGAAGCCTAACAACTCACTAGACCAACCTTAGCCACAGGGGGCAGACACCAAAAACAACAGAAATTATGAACCTGCAGCCTGAGAAAAGGAGACCCCACATAAGTAAGTTAAGCATAATGAGAAGACAGAGAAACACACAGCATACGAAGGAGCAAGGTAAAAACCAACGAGACTAAACAAATGAAGAGGGAATAGGCAGTCTACCTGAAAAAGAATTCAGAGTAAGGAGAGAAAAGATGATCCAAAACCTTGGAAGTAGAATGGAGAAAATATAAGAAACATTTAACAAGGACCTAGAAGAACTAAAGAGCAAACAAACAATGATGAACAAGACAATAAATGAAATTAACAATTCTCTAGAAGGAATCAATAGCAGAATAATGGAGTCAGAAGAAGGAATAAGTGATGTGGAAGATAAAATAGTGGGAACAGCTACCACAGAGCAGAAAAAAGCAAAAAGAATGAAAAGAATTGAGGACAGTCTCAGAAATCTGGGACAACATTAAACATACCAACATTCGAATTATAGGAGTCCCAGAAGAAGAGAAAAAAAAAAGGGGTCTGAGAAAATATTTGAAGACATTATAGTTGAAAATTTCCTTAATATGGGAAAGGAAATAATCAAGTCCAGGAATTGCAGAGAGTTGCATACAGGATAAATCGAAGGAGAAACACGCCAAGACACATATTAATAAAAAAATCAAAAATTAAATACAAAGAAAAAATATTAAAAGCATGAAGGGAAAAGCAACAAATAACATACAAGGGAAACCCCGTAAGGTTAACAACTGATCTTTCAGCAGAAACTCTACAAGCAAGAACGGAGTGGCAGGACATATTTAAAGTGATGAAAGGGAAAAACCTCCAACCAAGGTTACTCTACTCAGCAAGGATCTCATTCAGATTCAACAGAGAAATTAAAAGCTTTACAGACAAGCAAAAGCTAAGAGAATTCAGCACCTCTAAACCAGCTTTACAACAAATGCTAAAGGAACTTCCCTAAGCAGGAAACACAAGAGAAGAAAGAGACCTAAAATAACAAACCCAAAACAATTAAGAAAATGGTAACAGGAACATACATATCAATAACAACCTTAAATGTAAATGGATTAAATGCTCCAACCAGAAGACACAGATTGGCTGAATGGATACAAAAATAAGACCTGTATATATGCTGTCTACAAAAGACCCACTTCAGACATAGGGACACATACAGACTGAAAGTGAGGGGATAGAATAGGATATTCCATGCAAATGGAAATCAAAACACACTGGAGTAACAATTCTCATATCAGACAAATAGACTGTAAAATAAAGATTATTACAAAAACAAAGGACACTACATAATGATCAAGGGATCAATCCAACAAGAAAATATAACAATGGTAAATATTTATACACCCAATATAGGACCACCTCAATACAGAAGGCAAATGGTAACAGCCATAAAAGGGGAAATTGACAGTAACACAATCATAGTAGGGGACTTTAACACCCCACTTTCACCAATGGACATATCATCCAAAAATGAAAATAAAAAGGGAAACACAAGCTTTAACTGATGCATTAAAAAAGATGGACTCAATTGATATTTATAAGACATTCCATCCAAAAACAACAGAATACACTTTCTTCTCAAGAGCGCATGGAACATTCTCCAGGATAGATCATATCTTGGGTCACAAATTAAACCTCGGTAGATTTAAGAAAACTGACATATCAACTATCTTCTCCGACCAAAACATTGGGAGATTAGATTTCAACTACAGGAAAACATCTGTAAAAATACAAATAAATGGAGGCTAAACAATACACTACTAAATAACCAAGAGATAACTGAAGAAATCAAAGAGGACATCAAAAAATACCTAAAAAAAAATGACAATGAAAACACGATGACCCCCAAACCTATGGGATGCAGGAAAAGCAGTTCTAAGAGAGCAGTTTATAGCAACACAATCCTACTTCAAGAAACAAGAAACATCTCAAACAACCTAACCTTACACCTAAAGCAATTACAGAAAGAACCAAAAAACCCCAAAGTTAGCAGAAGGAAAGAATTCATAAAGATCAGATCAGAAGTAAATGAAAGACAAATGAAGGAAACAGAGCAAAGATCAATAAAACTAAAAGCTGGTTCTTTGAGAAGATAAACAAAATTGATAAACCATTAGCCAGACTCATCAAGAAAAAAAGGGAGAAGACGCAAATCAATAGAATTAGAAATGAAAAAGGAGAAGTAACAACTGACACTACAGAAATACAAAAGATCATGAGGGATTACTACAAGCAGCTCTATGCCAATAAAGTGGACAACCTGGAAGAAATGGACAAATTCTTAGAAAAGCACAACCACCCGAGACTGCACCAGTAAGAAAAAGAAAATATAAACAGACCAATCAGAAGCACTGAAATTGAAACTGTTATTAAAAATCTTCCAACAAACAAAAGCCCAGGACCAGATGGCTTCACAGGCGAATTCTTTCAAACATTTAGAGAAGAGCTAACACCTATCCTTCATAAACTCTTCCAAAATAGAGCAGAAGGAGGAACACTCCCAAACTCATGCTATGAAGCCACCATCAACCTGATACAAAAACCAGACAAAGATGTCACAAAGAAAGAAAACTACAGGCCAATATCACTGATGAACACAGATGCAAAAATCCTCAAGTAAATTGTAGCAAACAGAATCCAACAGCACAATAAAAGGATCATACACCATGACCAAGTGCAGTCTATCCCAGGAATGCAAGGATTCTTCAATATACACAAATCAATCCAAGTGATTAACCATATTAAAAAATTGAAGGATAAAAACCATATGATCACCTCAAGAGATGCAGAGAAAGCTTTTGACAATATTCAACTCCCATTTATGATTAAAAACCCTCCAGAAATTAGGCATAGAGGGAACTTACCTCAATATAATAAAGGCCATATATGACAGACCCACAGCCAACATCGTTCTCAATGGTGAAAAAAGGAAACCATTTCCTCTAAGATCAGGAACAAGACAAGGTTGTCCACTCTCAACACTGTTATTCAACATAGTTTTGCAAGTTTTAGCCACAACAATCAGAGAAGAAAAAGAAATAAAAGGAATCAAAATCAGAAAAGAAGTAAAACAGTCACTGTTTGCAAGTAACATGATACTAAATATAGAGAATCCTAAAGATGATACCAGAAAGCTACTAGAGCTAATCAATGAATTTGGTAAAGTAGCAGGATACAAAACTAATGCACAGAAATCTCTTGCATTCCTATGCACTAATGATGAAAAATCTGAATGAGAAATTAAGGACTCACCCCCATTTACCACTGCAACAAAAAGAATAAAATACCTAGTAATAAACCTACCTAAGGAGACAAAGGACCTGTATGCAGAAAACTATATGACACTGATGAAAGAAATTAAAGATGATACCAACAGATGGAGTGATGTACCATGTTCCTGGATTGGAAGAAACAATACTGTGAGAATGACTCTACTACCCAAAGCAATCTACAGATTCAATGCAATCCCTATCAAACTACCAATGGCATTTTTCACAGAACTGGAAAAAAAAACTTCACAATTTGTATGGAAACACAGAAGATCCCTAATAGCCAAAGCAATCTTGAGAATGAAAAACAGAGCTGGAGGAATCAGGCTCCTAGACTTCAGACAATACTACAATGCTACAGTAATAAAGACAGTATTGTACTGGCATAAAAACAGAAATATAGATCAATGGAACAGGATAGAAAGCCCAGAGATAAACCCATGCCCATAAGGTCACCTTACCTTTGATAAAGGAGGCATGAATATAAAATGAAGAAAAGAAAGCCTCAAAGAGGAACCAAGATGGCAGAGTAGAAGGACGTGCTCTCATTCCCTCTTGTGAGAACACCAGAATCACAATTAGCTGCTGGACAGCCATCAAAAGGAAGACACTGGAACTCACCAAAAAAGATACCCCACATCCAAAGACAAAGGAGAAGCCACAATGAGACAGTACTAGGGGAACCATCAGAGTAAAATCAAATCCCATAACTGCTGGGTGGGTGACTCACAGACTGGAGAACACTTATACCAGAGAAGTCCACCCAGTAGAGTGAAGGTTCTGGGCCCCACGTCAGGCTTCCCAACCGGGGGTTCTGGCAACGGGAGGAGGAATTCCTAGAGAATCAGACTTTGAAGCTTAGTGCCATTTGATTGCAGGCCTTTCACAGGACTGGGAAAACAGAGACTCCTCTCTTGGAGGGCACACACAAAGTAGTGTGTGCATTGGGACCCAGGGGAAGGAGCAGTGGCCCCAGGGGAGACTGAAACAGACCTACCTGCTAGTGTTGGAAGGTCTGCTGCAGAGGTGGGGGGTGGCTGTGGCTCAATGTGGGGACAAGGACACTGGCAGAAGAAGTTCTGTGAAGTACTCCCTGGCGTGAGCCCTCCCGGAGTCTGTCATTAGCCTCACCAAAGAGCCCAGGTAGGCTCCAGTGTTGGGTCACTTCAGGCCAAACAACCAACAGGCAGGGAACCCAGCCCCACCCATCAAAAGTCAAGCGGATTAAAGTTTTACTGAGCTCTGCCCACCAGAGCAACAGTCAGCTCTACCCACCACCAGTCCCTCCCATCAGGAAACTTACACAAGCCTCTTAGGTAGCCTCATCCACCAGAGGGCAGACAGCAGAAGCAAGAAAAACTACAATTGTGCAGCCTGTGGAACACAAACCACATTCACAGAAAGATATACAAGATGAAAAGGCAGAGGGCTATGTACCAGATGAAGGAACAAGATAAAATGCCAGAAAAACAAATAAATGAAGTGGAGATAGGCAACCTTCCAGAAAAAGAATTCAGAATAATGACAGTGAGGATGATCCAGGACCATAGAAAAAGAATGGAGGCAAAGATTGAGATGATGCAAGAAATGTTTAACAAAGACCTAGAAGAATTAAAGAACAAACAAACAGAGATGAACAATACAATAACTGAAATGAAAACTACAATAGAAGGAATCAATAGCAGAATAACTGAGGCAGAAGAACGGATAAGTGACATGGAAGACAGAATGGTGGAATTCATTGCTGTGGAACAGAATAAAGAAAAAAGAATGAAAAGAAATGAAGACAGCCAAAGAAACTTCTGGGGCAATATTAAATGCAACAATATTCTCATCATAGGGGTCCCAGAAGGAGAAGAGAAAGGACCAGAGAAAATATTTGAAGAGATTATAGTCTAAAACTTCCCTAACATGGGAAAGGAAATAGCCACCCAAGTCCAGGAAGTGCAGCGAGTCCCATACAGGATAAACCCAAGGAGAAACATGCCGAGACACATAGTAATCAAATTGCCAAAAATTAAAGACAAATTATTGAAAGCATCAAGGGAAAAATGACAAATAACATATTAGGGAACTCCCATAAGGTTAACAGCTAATATCTCAGCAGAAACTCTACAAGCCAGAAGGAGTGGCATGATATACTTAAAGTGATGAAGGGGAAGAAACTACAACCAAGTTTACTCTACCCAGCAAGGATCTCATTCAGATTTGAAGGAGAAATCAAAAGCTTTACAGACAAGCAAAAGCTAAGAGAATTCAGCACCACCAGACCACCTCTACAACAAATGCTAAAGGAGCTTCTCTAAGTGGGAAACACAAGAGAAGAAAAGGACCTACAAAAACAAACTCAAAACAATTAAGAAAATGGTCATAGGAACATATATATCGATAATTACCTTAAACGTGAATGGATTAAATGCTCCAACCAAAAGACACAGGCTCGCTGAATGGATACAAAAACAAGATCCATATATATGTTGTCTACAAGAGACCCACTTCAGACCTAGGGACACATACAGAATGAAAGTGAGGGGATGGAAAAAGATATTTCATGCAAATGGAAATCAAAAGAAAGCTGCAGTAGCAATACTCATATCAGACAAAATAGACTTTAAAATAAAGAATGTTACAAGAGACAAGGAAGGACACTACATAATGATCAAGGGATCAATCCAAGAAGAAGATATAACAATTATAAATATATATGCACCCAACATAGGAGAAACTCAATACATAAGGCAACTGCTAAGAGCTATAAAAGAGGTAATCGACAGTAACACAATAAGAGTGGAGGACTTCAACACCTCACTTACACCAATGGACAGATCATCCAAAATGAAAATAAATAAGGAAACACAAGCTTTAAAGGATACATTAAACAAGATGGACTTAATTGATATGTATAGGATATTCCATCCAAAAACAGCAGATTACACTTTCTTCTGAAGTCGCATGGAACATTCTCCAGGATAGATCATATCTTGGGTCACAAGCCAAGCCTCAGTACATTTAAGAAAATTGAACTCATATCAAGCATCTTTTCTGACCACAACGCTATGAGATTAGAAATGAATTACAGAGAAAAAAATGTAAAAAACACAAACACATGGAGCTAAACAATACTTTACTAAATAACCAACAGATCACTAAAGAAATCAAAGAGGATATCAAAAAATACCTAGAGACATATGACAATGAAAACACGACAATCCAAAACCTATGGGATGCAGCAAAAGCAGTTCTAAGAGGGAAATTTATAACTTTACAAGCCTACCTCAAGAAATAAGAAAAATCTCAAATAAACAATCTAACCTTACACCTAAAGGAATCAGAGAAAGAAGAACAAACAAAACCAAGAGTTAGCAGAAGGAAAGATCATAAAGATCAGAGCAGAAATAAATGAAGTAGAAACAAAGAAAACAATAGCTAAGTTCAATAAAACTAAAAGCTGGTTCTTTGAGAAGATAAATAAAATTGATATACCATTAGCCAGACGCATCAAGAAAAAAAGGAAGAGGACTCAAATCAATAAAATTAAAAATGAAAAAGGAGAAGTTACAACAGACACCACAGAAATACAAGGCATCCTAAGAGACTAGTAAAAGCAACTCTATGCTAACAAAATGGACAACTTGGAAGAAATGGACAAATTCTTAGAAAGGTATAACCTTCTAAGACTGAACCAGGGAGAAATAGAAAATATGAACAGGCCAATCACAAGTAATGAAATTGAAACGGTGATTAAAAATCTTCCAACAAACAAAAGTCCAGGAGCAGATGGCTTCACAGGTGAATTCTATCAAACATTTAGAGAAGAGCTCACACCCATCCTTCTCAAACTCTTCCAAAAAATTGCAGAGGAAGGAACACAACACTCACAAACTCATTCTATGAGGCAACCATCACCCTGATACCAAAACCAGACAAAGATACTACAAAAAAAGAAAATTACAGACCAATATCACTGATGAATGTAGATGTAAAAATCCTCAACAAAATACTAGCAAACAGTATCCAACAACACATTAAAAGGATCATACAGCATGATCAAGTGGGATTTATCCCAGGGATGCAAGGTTTCTTCAATATATGCAATTCAATCAATATGATACGCCATATTAACAAATTGAAGCATAAAAACCATATGATCATCTCAGTAGATGCAGAAAAAGCTTTTGACAAAATTCAACACCCATTTATAATAAAAACTCTCCAGAAAGTGGGCATAGAGGGAACCTACTTCAACATAATAAAGGCCATATATGACAAACACCCAGCAAAAATCATTCTAAATGGTGAAAAACTAAAAGCATTTCCTCTAAGATCAGGAAAAAGACAAGAATGTCCACTCTCACCACTGTTATACAACATGGTTTTGGAAGTCCTAGCCATGGCAATCAGAGAAGAAAAAGAAATAAAAGGAATACAAATTGGAAAAGAAGAAGTAAAACTGTCACTGTTTGCTAATGACGTGATACTTTACATAGAGAATCCTAGAGATGCCACCAGAAAACTACTAGAGCTAATCAATGAATTTGGTTATGTTGTAGGATACAAAATTAATGCACAGAAATCTCTTCCATTCCTACACACTAATGATGAAAAATCTGAAAGAGAAATTAAGGAAACTCTCCCATTTACCATTGCAACAAAAGAATAAAATACCTAGGAATAAACCTACCTAGGGAAACAAAAGACCTGTATGCAGAAAACTATAAGACACTGATGAAATAAATTAAAGATGATACCAACAGATGGAGAGATATACCATGTCCTTGGATTGGAGCAATCAATATTGTGAAAATGAGTATACTACCCAAAGCAATCTACAGATTCAATGCAATCCCTATCAAATTACCAATGGCATTTTTTACAAAACTAGAATAAAATATCTTAAAATTTTTATGGAGACACTAAAGACCCCGAATAGGCAAAGCAGTCTTGAGGGAAAAAAACGGAGCTGGAGGAATCAGACTCCCTGACTTCAGATTATACTACAAAGCTACAGTAATGAAGACAATATGGAACTGGCACAAAAACAGAAACATAGATAAATAGAACAAGATAGAAAGTGAAGAGATAAACCCACGCACCTATGGTCAACTAGTCTATG
Organism: Lipotes vexillifer; assembly: GCF_000442215.2. NCBI lineage: Eukaryota > Metazoa > Chordata > Mammalia > Artiodactyla > Lipotidae > Lipotes > Lipotes vexillifer. Next base: position 4,620,365 of record NW_006773751.1, on the reverse strand, counting down.
ACAAAGGAGGCAAGGATATACAATGGAGAAAAGACAGTCTCTTCAATAAGTGGTGCTGGGAAAACTGGAAAGCTACATGTAAAAGAATGAAATTTGTATACTCCCTAACACCATACACTAAAATAAACTCAAAATGGATTGGAGACCTAAATGTAAGACTGGACACTATAAAACTCTTAGAGGAAAATATAGGAAGAACACTCTTTGACATAAATCGCAGCAAGAATTTTTTAAATCCACCTCCTAGAGTAATGGAAATAAAAACAAAAATAAACAAATGGGACAAAAATCAACAAATGGAAATAAAAAAATAAACAAATGACTAATAAGAACCTGCTGTGTAAAAAAATAAATACAATAAAATTCAAAAAAACCCCACTAATACTAAACTTTCTTTGGGTTATTTGTATGGAAATATGTTAATATAAACGTTTCGGACATTACATGAAATTGAAAGCATTTGTACAGCAAAGGAAACCATAAACAAGACGAAAAGACACCTCTCAGAATGGGAGAAAATATTTGCAAATGAAGCAACTGACAAAGGATTAATTTCCAAAATATATAAACAGCTCATGCAGCTCAATATTAAAGAAACAAACAACCCAATCCAAAAATGGGCAGAAGACCTAAATAGACAGTTCTCCAAAGAAGACATACAGATGACCAAGAAGCACATGAAAAGCTGCTCAACATCACTAATTATTAGAGAAATGCAAATCAAAACTACAATAAGGTATCACCTCACACCAGTTAGAATGGGCATCATCAGAAAATCTACAAACAAGAAATGCTGGAGAGGGTGTGGAGAAAAGGATACACTCTTGCACTGTTGGTGGGAATGTAAATTGATACAGCCACTATGGAGAACAGTATGGAGGTTCCTTAAAAAACTAAAACTACAATTACCATATGATCCAGCAATCCCACTTCTGGGCATGTACCCAGAGAAAACCATAATTCAAAAAGACACAGGCACCCCAATGTTCATTGCAGCACTATTTACAATAGCCAGGTCAATGCCCATCGACAGATGAATGGATAAAGAAGATGTGGTACATATATACAATGGAATATTACGCAGCCCTAAAAAGGAACGAAATTGAGTCATTTGTTGAGACATGGATGGATCTAGAAACTGTCATAGAGAGTGACGTAAGTCAGAAAGACAAAAACAAATATTGTATATTAACGCATGTATATGGAACCTAGAAAAATGGTACAGATGGACCAGTTTTCAGGGCCGAAGTTGAGACACAGATTTAGAGAACAAACATATGGACACCAATGGGGGGCGAGCCATGAGGAGGTGGGGATGGTGGTGTGTGAATTGGGCGATTGGGATTGACATGTATACACTGATGTGTATAAAATTGATGACTAAGAAGAACCTGCTGTGTAAAAAAATAAATACAATAAAATTCAAAAATTCAAAAAACTCCCACTAATACTAAACTTTCTTTGGGTTATTTGTATCGAAATATGTTAATATAAATGTTTCAGACATTACATGAAATTCCTAAGAATCTTATATGTTCTGGTATAATGTTATAAGTCATAATTCTAGTTATTTAAAATGTATATCTTAGAAGTAACTAAATTTCATTGTCAACTGCATTATTATGAACTTTCATCAAATCTTTAACCATGGTCATTTTTAAGTCTTTTGTCATTTACAGACAGTTCTGGGTGTACTCTGATGCTTTTGCAAGAATGTTCCTATAAAGGGGTTTCATCTTCAAGGAATTCATGGAAAAGACTCTGACAAGTACAGGTTTCTGGTAACTGACTATACTGCTGAACTGAATGAATAAGCATTTTCAGAACTCTAATGGAAAATGGATGACTTCATAAAATTGCTAACAAAAGATGAAGATGAAAAAACATTAATTACATGGGACTGAGTGAACTCATGAGGATGTTTATAATTTTTGTGACTGTTTGAATAAAAAAATGTGATATAAATTTATGTAAAAAGAACTTAATGTAAAACAATGCCACTCTTCTCACATATTTTCCTTGTTTTGGAAAATATAGATATTTTCTGTTAAAAAAAAAAAGACAGCCTCTTCAATAAGTGGTGCTGGGAAAACTGGACAGCTACAGGTAGAAGAATGAAATAAGAACACTCCCTAACACCATACACAAAAATAAACTCAAAATGGGTTAAAGACCTAAATGTAAGGCCAAACATTGTAAAACTCTTAGAGGAAAACATAGGCAAAACACTCTATGACATAAACCACAGCAAGATCCTTTTGAATGGAAGTAATGGAAATAAAATGGAAATTAAAAAAATGGAAATAAAAAAAATAAACAAATAGGACCTAATGAAACTAAAAAGCTTTTGCACAGCAAAGGAGAACATAAACAAGACAAAAAGGCAGCCCTCAGAATGCGAGAAAATATTTGCAAATGAAGCAACTGACAAAGGATTAATCTCTGAAATATACAAGCAGCTCATGCAGCTCAATATGAAAAATAAACAACAAACCCAATCCAAAAATAGGCAGAAGATCTAAATAGACATTTCTCCAAAGAAGATATACAGATTGCCAACAAACACATGAAAGAATGCTCAACATCACTAATAATGAGAGAAATGCAAATCAAAATTACAATGAGGTATCACCTCACACCCATCAGAATGGCCATCATCAAAAAATGTACAATAAAACAATAAATGCTGGAGAGGGTGTGGTGAATAGGGAACCCTCTTGCACTGTTTGTGGGAATGTAAATTGATACAACCACTATGGAGAACAGTATGGAGGTTCCTTAAATAACTAAAAATGGAACTACCATATGACCCAGCAATCCCACTACTGGGCATATACCCTGAGAAAACCATAATTCAAAAAGAGTCATGTACCACAATGTTCATTGAAGCTCTATTTACAATACCCAGGACATGGAAGCAACCTAAGTGTCCATCGACAGATGAATGGATAAAGAAAATGTGGCACATATATATGATGGAATATTACTCAGCAATAGAAAGAAATGAAATTGAGTTATTTGTAGTGAGGTGGATGGACCTAGAGTCTGTCATACAGAGCAAAGTATGTCAGAAAGAGAAAAACAAATACCGTATGCTAACACATATACATGGAATCTAAAAAATAATAATAATCGTTCTAAAGAACCTAGGGGCAGGACAAGAATAAAGACACAGACATTGAGATTGGACTTGAGGACACGGTGAGGGGGAAGGGTAAGCTGGGATGAAGTGAGAGAGTGACATGGACATATATACTCTATCAAATATAAAATAGATAGCTGGTGTGAGGCAGCCACATAGCACAGGGAGATCAGCTCAGTGCTTTCTGACCACCTAGAGAGGTGGGATAGGGAGGGTGGGAGGGAGACACAAGAGAGAGGAGATATGGGGATATATGTATATGTATAGATGATTCACTTTGTTATAAAGCGGAAACTGACACACCATTTTAAAGCAATTATACTCCAATAAAGACGTTAAAAATAAATAAATGAAGTAGGCCATTTACATTTAACATTAAAAATAGAAAAACTTAGGCCCTCTGGAATAAAACAAATTAAACTAAATCAAGTATGGGTTCAAAGGTTTTATAAAGTCACCAAACACACATGGAAAGAAGCTACTAGGACTAAAAAACAATCTAGAGAGGGAAAAAAACAAAGAATTTAAAACCTCAAGAACTTCAGGTACTAGAATTATCTGATGGGAAATATAAAATAACTACAAATGAGATTTTTTTAAAAAGATAGAATAAAAATAAACATGGAACAAAATCCAATCGAAATCACCAGGAAAATGTACAAAATGAAATACATAGAAGTTTTAGAAGTGAAACAAAAAAAAATCATATAATCATTGAAGTTGGAAACACACTGGATAGACTGATTACAGATGAAGAGAGACTTACCGAAAAAGCAGCAGAAAGACAAGAACAAAGAAATTTGTGAAGGAGAAAATAAAAAGCAAAGAGGATACAATAAAAAAGCATAACCTGTCATGAAAATCTCAGTGAATATAGTAGGAGGAAATATCTGAAAAAATAGTGACTGATACTTTTCTAAAAATTATGAACAGCGAGAATCCAGAGATAAAGGAAGAAAAGCATATACAAACAAGTTAAATATGAAGAAAACCTCATGTAAATATTGAGTTATAGCCAAAACGTTTGTACGGGTTTTTCCGTAACATCTTATGGAAAAACCCAAACGAACTTTTTGGCCAACCGAAAATATGGTAGTAAAACAGATTAACACCAAACACAAAAGTAGGTCCTAAAAGAAGCAAGGGAGAAAAGACAGATCACTTACAAAAGAATGAAAGTTAGACTGAAAGCAGAGCTATACTTGAAGCTAGAAGACCTGGAATTTCTGAATTTCTGAGAAAAAATGTAGACACCCTCAGGTAAACAAAACCCAAGAAAGCTTACCACTAGAAAGCTTTCCTTAAAGAGAATTCCAAAGGATATACATTAAGAGTAAGGAAATGGGGGAGTTCCTTGGTGGCCCAGTGGTTAGGTAGGATTCCAGGTTTTCACTGCCACAGACCAGGTTCAATCCCTGGTTGGGGAACTGAGACCCCACAAGCCATGCGACAAAAAAAAAAAAAAAAAAAAAAAAAAAGAAAAAGAAAAAGAAAAAGAAAATGGTCTCAGTGAGAAGGTCTAAGATATAAGAAGTAGTGGTGAGTTTTTGTCATAAATGGATGTTGAATTTTCACTAAAGTTTTTTCTGCATCTACTGAGATGATGATATGAGCCAACAATTCCAGTCCTAGTTATACATAAAAAACCCCCCAAACATACTAATTTAAAAAGGTACATGTACCCCAATGTTCACAGCAGCATTATTAACAATTTCTAAAATATGGAAGCAAACTATGTGTCCAGCAACAGCTGAATGGATACAGAAGATATGGTGCATGTGTATATGTACATGTGT
>NW_006773751.1:4573158-4615417 GCF_000442215.2 Lipotes vexillifer | reverse complement strand
GTGTGTATATATATATATATATATATATATACATATATATATATATATATATACACAATTGAATATTACTCAGCCATAAAAAAGAATGAAACATAATAAAGGTCATATCTGGCAAACCTACAGCTAACATCATACTCAATGGTGAAAAACTGAAAGAATTTCATTTAAGATCAGGAACAAGACAAGTATGTCCATTTTTGCCACTTGCATTCAACATAGTTTTGGAAGTCCTAGCTACGGCAATCAGTGAAGAAAAAGAAATAAAAAGGAATCCAAATTGGAAAAGAAGTAAAACTGTCACTGTTTGCAGATGATATGATGCTATACATAGCCAATCCTAAAGAAAACTATTAGAGCTTATCCATGAATTTGGTAAAATGACAGGATACAAAATTAATACACAGAAATCTGTTGCATTTCTGTACACTAACAACAAAAGATCAGAAAGAGAAATTAAAGAAACAATCCCATTTACCATAACATCAAAAAGAATAAAATACGTAGGAATAAACCTACCTAAGGAGACAAAAGACCTGTACTCCAACAACTATAAGACACTGATGAAAGAAATTGAAGATGACACAAACAGATAGAAAGGTATACCATGTTCTTGTATAGGCAGAATCAATTTTGTCAAAATGACTATACTACCCAAAGCAATCTACAGATTCAATGCCATCCCTATCAAATTACCAATGGCATTTTTCACAGAACTACAACAAAAAATTTTTTAATTTGTATGGAGACACAAAAGACCCCAAATAGCCAAAGCAATCTTGAGAAAGGTAAACAAAGCTGGAGGAAACAGGCTCCCTGACTTCAGACTACATGACAAAGCTACAGTCATCCAAACAGTGCAGTTCTGGCACAAAAACAAAAAATACAGATCAGTGGAACAGGATAGAAAGCCCAGAAATGAACACACGCACCTATGGTCAATTAATCTATGACAAAAGAGGGAAGACTATACGTTGGAGGAAAGACAGTCTCTTCAATAAATGGTGGTGGGAAAATTGGACAGCTACATGTAAAAAAATGAAATGAGATCACTCTTTAACACCACACACAAAAATAAACTCAGAATGGATTAAAGACCTACATATAAGACCAGCTACTATAAAAGTCTTACAAGAAAACATAGGCAGAACACTCTCTGACATAAATTGCAGCAATATATTTTTTGACCTATCTCCCAGAGTAATGGAAACAAAAACAAACAAATGAGACCTAATTAAACTCAAAAGCTTTTGTACAGCAAAGGAAACCATAAACAAAATGAAAAGACAACCCACTGAATGGGAGAAAATATTTGCAAATGATGCAGCTGACAAAGGTTTAGTCTCCAAAATGTACAAACAGCTCATGTGGCTCAATACCATAAAAACAAACAACCCAATCAAAAAATGAGCAGGAGGGCTTCCCTGGTGGCGCAGTGCTTGAGAGTCCGCCTGCCGATGCAGGAGACGCGGATTCGTGCCCCGTTTCGGGAAGATCCCACATGCCGCGGAGCGGCTGGGCCCGTGAGCCATGGCCGCTGGGCCTGCGCGTCCGGAGCCTGTGCTCCGCAAATGGGAGAGGCCACAACAGTGAGAGGCCCGCATAACGCAAGGAAAAAAAAAAAAAAAAAAAATGAGCAGGAGACCTAAATAGACATTTCTCCAAAGGAAGACATCCAGATAGCCAAGAGGCACATGAAAAAATGTTCAACATCACTAGTTATTAGAGAAATGCAAATCAAAACTACAATGAGATATCACCTCACACCAGAATGGCCATAATCAAAAAATCTACAAACAATACACCCTGGAGAGGGTGAACAGAAAAGGAAACTCTCCTACACTGCTGGTGGGAATGTAAATTGGTACAGCCACTATGGTGAATAGTATGGAATTTCCTCAAAAAATCTAAAAATAGAACTACCATATGACCCAGCAATCCCACTCCTGGGGATACATCTGGAGAAAAACTGTTCGAAGTATACATGAACCCCAATGTTCATTGCATCATAATAGCCAAGATATGGAAGCAACCTAAATGTCCTTTGACAGATGAATGAATAAAGATGTGGTACATATTTACAATGGAATATTTCACAGCCATTAAAAGCAATGAAATAATGCCATTCACAGCAACATGGATGGACCTGGAGATTATGATACTAAGTGAAGTACGTCAGAGAAAGACAAATATCATATGATACTGCTTATATTCAGAATCTAAAAAAATATGCAAATGAACTTATTTACAAAACAGAAACAGACCCACAGACTTGGAGAACAAAATTACCAGTACAAGGAGGGAAGGGTAGAGGGAGGGATAGACTGGGAGTTTGGGATTGACATGTACACACTACTATATTTGAAATAGATAACCAACAAGAACCTACCATATAGCACAGGGAACTCTGCTCAGTATTCTGTAGTAACCTAAATGGGAAAAGAATTTGAAAAAGAATAGATATATGTATAATTGAGTCACTTTGCTGTACACCTGAAACTAACACAATATTGTTAATCAACTATATTCCAGTATAAAATTAAAAAACTTTAAGAAAAGAAAAAAAAAGAATAAAATTTTTCCATTTGTGGCAACATGGATGGACTTGGAGGGTATTATGCTAGGTGAAATAAGTCAGAGGAAGGCAAATACTGTATGAGATCACTTATATGTGAATCTAAAAAATTTAACAAACTAGTGAATATAACAAAAAAGAAGCAGACTCACAGATACAGAAAACAAACTAGTGGTTACCACTGGGGAGTGGGTAGTGGGAGGGGCAATACATGGGTAAGGGATTAATAGGTACAAAACATTATGTATAAAATAAGCAACAAGGATATATTGTACAATATGGGGGGTATAGCCTATATTTTATAATAGCTATAAATGGAGTATAACCTTAAAAATTGTGAATCATTATATTGTACACATGTAACTTATATAATATTTTACATCAACTATACTTCAATAAAAAGAAAAAAGGAGTGGTGAGAAAAGAAATAAACACATATTTAGGTAAATCAAAATAAATATTTTCTGTCAAAAATAATAGTAATAACAGGAAAAACATTACAGAATAAATACTTAGAAGAAAGGAGAAAAAGATAGAAACAAATATTAATGATCAGAAAACAAGAATAAATGGAAATGATGGTTCTTTGAAAAGACTATTAAAAAGACAAACTTCTGGTGAGACTGATAAAGAAAAATAATATTAGGATGGAAGGTGGAGGATAACTATAGAAAAAGAAGACATTAAAAGCAATAATAGGGCTTCCCTGGCAGCGCGGTGGTTGAGAGTCCGCCTGCTGATGCAGGGGACACGGGTTCGTGCCCTGGTCCGGGAGGATCCCACATGCCATGGAGCGGCTGGGTCCGTGAGCCATGGCCGCTGGGCCTGTGCGTCCAGAGCCTGTGCTCCGCAACGGGAGAGGCCACAGCATTAAGAGGCCCTCATACAGCAAAAAAAAAAAAAAAAAAAAAAAAAAAAAGCAGTAAGAAAGTGGTATGAGAAGGGATCAAGATGGCAGAGTAGAGGGATGTGGAGCTCACCTTCTCACACAAATACATCAAAAATACATCTACATGTAGAACAGTTCTCACAGAATACCTACTGAAAGCTTGCAGAAGACTTCATACAAACAAAGCAAGAAAAATCCCCACGTAACTGGATAGGAGGAAGGGAAAAAGGAGAAAAAGAGGAATTGGGCTGGGACCTGTGCCCTTGGGAGGGATCTGTGAAAAAGGAAATATTCCCTCACCCCCTTCCTGGCTGGAAGGTCCATAGGCACAGACAGGGAGCTTCAGAGGCTCAAGAGCAGAGTGCAGGAGCTGGACTGCACTCTCTTTACCACAGAGTAAAGAGAGACCAGCATAGGTGATCCTTGCCATGTCACCACACTGCCCAGCCTGAAATGCACACCTGCTGGTGTGCACAGTGACTGGGTGCTGACCTTCTGGCTTCAGTGGGCAGACCCAGGGAGAGGACTCAGTTTGGCTGTGCAAAGACAGCCCCAAGGGCCTGAAGTATGGCCTGGGCCGCAAATGGGGGTGCGTGCAGGACAGTGTATGGGTCTGCCATAGGAGCCCCATTCTCAAGACAGGAAGGGAGGAGCATGGGTCCACCATAACAACCTCATTATCAGAGTGCTCACAGTGGGCAAGGCTCCAGCCATCATGGGTTCTTCAAATTTTGTGGATGCACACATATGGAGGTGGGGTGACTTCCTGGCTCCCACTGCAGATACAGGGGCACAGCTTCCGTGGGTTTTCACGCCACTGGTTGTGTGAGTGCACATGCATGCCTAAGGGTTCTTTGAGCTGATTACCAGTGCTCCCATGATGGAGGCAGCTCCCAAGGGCAGTGCCGGCAACAGTGATCTTTGTGGATGCACACCAGGTAGCAGGCAGCATCACAGAGTCACACATCCTGGAAGACAGTTCCTGGGGAAGAACATACTGTGGCCCCTTCCCCAGAGGGAGCACTCAAGTCCTTCCTACATCACACCACAGCTTAGAAACAGATCTGGGGGCTCCTACTCCAACAACGGGGGAGCAGGATCTGCCCTCAAAGAGTTGTGACAACCATAGAGCAAAGAGGAGACCCTGCCCAACACTCACTCCAGGCTCTGGTCACACAACACCAAACACACCTCCTATCAATGGGACGAGAGCCAACACATACTGAGAAAAGATTTGGCAAGCACCTATACTAAATAACAGCCCTCACAACAAGAATACTGGACTCATACAGTCTACACAGGGTTGCGCCCACATAAAAACAGCCCTTCAAGACCACAGTAGATAACTGTTTCTCCTAAATTCATAGAGTCAGAGAAATATAAATAAAATGAAAAAGGAGAGGAACTACTCCCAATTAAAAGAACAAGAAAAATCCCCTAAAATAACAAACAGTGAAACAGACCTCTCAAGTCTACCAGACCCAGGGTTCTACCATATGACCCAGCAACCCCACTCCTGGGCATATACCCAGAGAAAACCATAATTCAAAAAGATACATGCATCCCAATTTTCATTGCAGTACTATTTACAATAGCCAGGACAGGGAAGCAACCTAAATGTCCATCAACAGAAGAATGGATAAAGGAGATGTGGTACATATGTACAATGGAATATTACTCAGCCATAAAAAGAAATGAAGTTGAGTTATTTGTAGTGAGGTGGATGGACCTACTACCTACTACAATGAGAACCTACTGAGAACTTACTGTATAACACAAGGAACTCTACTCAGTGTTCTGTGGTGACCTAAATGGGAAGGAAATCCAAAAAACAGGAGTTATATATATACATATAGCTGATTCACTTTGTTGTACAGCAAAAAATAACACAACATTGTAAAATAACTATACTCCCATAAAATTAATTAAAATGGGGGAGTTAGAAAAATGCTGAAGGAATTAAGAAAGACTCTCAATAGAAATGCAGATCACTGCAATGAAGAACTAGAAACCATAAATAGGAACCAATAAAAATTCGGCAACTCAATTGCCAACATGAAAACCAAGCTAAACACAATAAGTGGCAAACTAAATAATGTAGAAGACCGAATAAGTTATCTGGAAGATAGAATAACAGAACTCACTCAATAAGAACAGCAGACAGCAGACAAATGAAAAAAAGAAAAAAGAAAGCAACATATGAGATCTATGGGATAATATAAAGCATGCTAATCTACACATAATAGGAATTCCAGAAGGAGAAGAAAGAGAAAGAAGGGTTGAAAATGTATTTGAAGAAATTATGTCTGAAATCTCCCCAAACCTAAAGAAGGAAACACACATCCAGGTACAGGCAGCACAGGGGATCCCAAACAAGATGAACCTAAACAGATCTACTCCAAGACATATCATAATCAAAATGGCAAAAGTTAAAGACAGAGGACTCTAAAAGCAGCAAGAGAAAAGAGTCAGTTACAAGGAAGCCTCTAATAGGCTATCAGCTGATTTTTCTTCACAAACTTTGCAGGCCAGAAGAGAGTGGCAAGATATATTCAAAGACCTGAAAGGGAAAAACCTGCAACTAGGATAGTCTATCCAGCAAGATTATCACTTAGAATGGAAGGAGCTATAAAGAATTCCTCAGACAAGCAAAAAGTGAAAGAATACAGCAGTACTAAACCTATCCTAAAAGAAGTATTGAAAGGTCTTCTGCAAATAGAAAAGAATCTATAGGATATGGAAAGCCACAATAGGAAAGGTAACTATATAAAAGGATTGAAGATCACTTAAATAAGCCATTATATAGATTAAAAAACAATTAAAAAAACTCTATGAAAGCAATTATAAGTAAAATGAATAGTGAAAGGATAAACATAAAAGATATAAAATGGGACATCAAAATCACAAAATGTGGGGGAGGGGAGTAAGAAAATTTATATCTTTTAGGATGTATTTGAGCTTATATGACTACCAGTCTAAAGCAAGTGGATATAGTAATGGGTTAACATGCTTGAAAACTAGGGTAACAGCAAATCAAAAACATACAACAGATTCACAAAAACCAGAGAAAAAAAAGAGAAGTATAATACAAAAGAAAACCATCAAACTGCAAAAGGAAAAACAAAAAGAAGGAAAAAGAAGAATTACAAAATCAACTGGAGAAGAAGGTTTAAAATGGCAATAAATACATACTATCAATAATTACTTTAAATATCAATAGACTAGTGCTCTGATCAAAAGACACAGATTGGCAGACTGGATAACAAAACAAGAAAAAACAGGGCTTCCCTGGTGGCGCAGTGGTTGGGAGTCTGCCTGCCGATGCAGGGGACGCGGGTTCGTGGCCCGGTCTGGGAGGATCCCGCGTGCCACGGAGCAGCTGGGCCCATGAGTCATGGCCACTGGGCCTGCATGTCTGGAGCCTGTGCTCCGTGGCGGGAGAGGCCACAGTGGTGAGAGGCCCATGTACCGCAAAAACAAAAACAAACAAAACAAGAACAAACAATATGCTGCCTGCAAGAGACCCACTTTAGGGCGAAGGACACACATAGATTGAAAGTGAGGGGATGGAAAAAGATGTTTCATACAAGTGGAAATGATAAGAAAGTGGAAGTAGCAATACTCATATCAGAAAAAATAGACATTAAAACAAAGACCATAAAGAAAGACAAAGAAGGACATTATATAATGATAAAAGAATCAATACAAGAAGAGGGTGTCACACTCTGAACATATATGCACCCAATATAAGAGCATCTAGATACGTAAATACTAACAGACGTAAAGGGAGAAACTGACAGGAATAAAAAAATATCAGGAGACTTTAACACCCCACTGGCATCAATGGACAGATCTTCCAGACAGAAAATCAGTGAGGCAACAGAGGTCCTAAATGAAACAATAGAACATTTAGATCTAATTGATATTTACAGGACACAACATCCAAAACAAAAGCAAAAAGAATACACTTTCTTTTCTAGTGCACATGGAACATTTGTTATGTAGACCACATACTAGGACACAAAACCAGTCTCAACAAATTCAATATGATAGAAATTATATTAAGTATCTTTTCTGACCACAATGGCATGAAACTAGAAATCAAGCACAGAACGAGAAAAGAGGTAAAATGATTACATGGAGACTAAACACATGCTACGAAAAAACCAATGGGTCAACAATGAAATCGAACAGAAAATTAAAAAATAACCTCAAGACAAATGACAATGAAAACACAACTATACAAAATCTATGGGATGCAGCAAAAGCAATTCTAATAGGTAAGTTCATAGTGATAGAAGCCTTGATCAAAAAATAAGAAAAATTCCAAATAAACAACCTAACCTACCACCTAAAAGAATTAGAAAAAGAAGAACAAACAAAACCTAAAGGCAGCAGAAGGAAGGAAGTAATAAGGTCAGAAAAATTTTTTAAAAATAGAGATTAAAAACCAATAGAAAAAGATCAAAACCAAGAGCTGGTTTTCAGAAAGGATAAAGAAAATTGAGAAACCTCTGGCCAGGCTCACTGAGAAGAGAGAGGACCCAAACAAACAAAATAAGAAATGAAAGAGGAGAAATAAAAACCAATACCACAGAAATATGAAATACCATAAGAAAATATTATGAACAGTTATATGCCACCAAATGGACAACCCAGAAGAAATGAACAAGTTTATAGAAACATACAGCCTGCCAAAAGTGAATTAGGATGAAGCAGATAATTTGAACAGATGGATCACTAGATGTGAAACAGAATCTGTAGTTAAAAACACACACACACAAAAAACAACTCCCTGCAAACAAAAGTCTACGACTGAATGGGTTCACTGCAGAATACTACCAAACATACAAAGAAGAACTTATACCCATCCTTTCAAACTCTTCCAAAAGACTGAAGAGGAGCAAACACTCCCAAAGTCATTCTAGGAAGCCACCATCACCCTGATACCAAAACCAGACAAAGACACTGCTAAAAAAGAAAATTACAGGCCAATATCTTTGGTTAATATCAATGCAAAAATACTCAACAAAATATTAGAAAACCAAATCCCACAACACAAAAGAAGGATCATGCACCATGATCAAGTTGGAGTCATTCCAGGATCACAAGAATGGTTCAACATACACAAATCAATCAATGTGATATACCACATCAACAACAGCAAAAATGACATGATCCTCTCAACAGATGCAGAAAAAGCATTTGATAAAATTCAACATCTATTCATGATAAAACTTCTCACCAAAGTGTGTATAGAAGGAACATATCTCAAAATAATAAAAAGCCATTTCTGATAAACCCATGGGAGTACTCAATGGTGAAAAGCTAAAATCTGGAAAAAGACAAGGATACTCACTCTCAGCACTTCTATTCAACATAGTACTGGAAGTCCTAGCCATAGCAATCAGACAAGAAAAAGAAATAAAACGTAGCCAAATCCGAAGGGAAGACGTAAATTTTTCATTATATTCAGATGACCTGATGCTATAAATAGAAAACCCTAAAGTCTCCACACAAAAACTATTAGAACTGCTGCATTTCTTTACACTAACAATGAAATATCAGAAAGAGAAAGTAAAAAAATCAATCCCATTTAAAACTGCATCAAAAAATGTCTAGGAATAAATCTAACCAAGGAGGTGAAACACTTCTAGGCTAAGGATTATAAAACATTGATAAAGAAAAGCAAAGATGATTCAAGGAAATGAAAAGATATCCATGCTTCTGGATTGGAAGTATTAATATAGTTAAAATGGCCATACCACCCAAAGCAATCTACAGATTTAATATGATGCCTATCAAATTACTCATTACATTTTTTATAGAACTAGAACAAACAATCTTAAAAATTTATATGGAACCACAAAAGACCCAGAATTGCAAAAGCAATCCTGAGGGAAAAAGAACAAAGCTGGAGGCATAACCCTCCAGACTTCAGAAAACACTACAAAGCTACAGTCATCAAAACAGCATGGTATTGGCACAAAAACAGACATATAGATCAATGGAACAAAATAGAGAGCCCAGAAAAAAACCTACACAGCCATGGTCAATTAATCTTTAACAAGGGAGGCAAGAATATACAATGGAGAAGAAATGTTCTCTTTTTTTAAGACAATCTCTTCAGCAAGTGGTGTTGGGAAAGCTGGACAGCTGCATGTAAATCAATAAAGTTAGAAAACTCCCTCACACCATACACAAAAATAAACTCAAAGTGGCTTAAAGACTTAAGTATAAGACATGACACCATAAAACTCCTAGAAGAGAACAGAGGCAGAACATTCTCTGACATAAATCAGAGCAATATTTTCTTAGGTGAGTCTGCCAAGGCAAAGGAAATAAAAGCAGAAATAAACAAATGGGACCTAATCAAACTTATAAGCTTTTGCACAGCAAAGGAAACCATAAAAAAAAACCCAGAAGGACAGCCTATAGACTGGCAGAAAATATTTGCAAGTGCTGCAACCAACAAGGGCTTAATTTTCAAAATATACAAACAAGTCAATATCAAAAAACAAGCAACCTAATAAAAAATGGGCAGAAGATCTAAATAGGTATTTCTCCCAAGAAGACGTGCAGATGGTCAACAGGCACATGAAAAGATGTTTAATGTCACTGATTATTAGAGAAATGCAAATTAAAACTACAATGAGATGTCACTTCACACCAGTCAGAATGGCCTTCATCAAAATGTCTACAAATAATAAATTCAGGAGAGGGTGAAGAGAAAAGAGAACCCTCCTACACTGTTGGTGGGGATGTAAATTGGTGCATCTACTATGGAGAACAGTATGGAGGTTCCTTAAAAAATTAAAAATAGAGTTACCATATGATTCAGCATTCCCACTTCTGGATATGTATCCAGAAAAGACAAAAACTCTAAGTCTAAAAGATACATTCACCCACATGTTCATAGCAGCACTATCTACAATAGCCAAGATATGGAAGCGACCTAAGTGTCCATTAACAGATGAAAGGATAAGGAAGATGTAGTATATATATACAATGGAATATTATTCAGCCATTAGAAAGAATTTGCAGCAACATGAATGAAGCTAGAGATTATCATACTAAGTAAGTCAGAGAAAGACAAATATTTTATAATATCACTTATATGTGGAATCTAAAATATGGTAGAAATGAACTTATTTACAAAATGGAAAGTAGGCTCAGACATAGAAAACAGAGTTATGGTTATCAAAAGGGAAGGGGGAGAGGGTAAATTAGGAGCACTGGATTAACAGATACAACTATATATAAAGTAAACAACAAGGATTTACTGTAAGGAACAGGGAACTATATTTGATATCTTGTAAAAACCTATAATAAAAAAGAATTTAATAAAAAGAATATACATATAACTGAATCACTACTGGATACCAGAAAGTTATACAATATTGTATTGGGCTGGCCAAAAAGTTCGTTCGGGGTTTTCAGTAACATCTTACGGAAAAGCCCGAACAAATTTTTGGTCAACCCAATAAATCATCTATACTTCAATTTTAAAAAAGAAAGTTGAATGAGTAACTTAATAACAAAAAAATAGAATTAAAATTTGAAAAATTAGCTGAATTGGGTAAAATCATGGAAAATATAACATGAAAATCTACCCTACAAGGCTTATAACCTTTAAAGAAATTAAATCAGTAGTTAAAATATTTCCACAAAATACTGGAAAAAATTAACCCAGAAGTGTATAAAAATATGATGTCATAAACAGGTTGGAAGAATTTTATTCTAAACCAGGAAAAAGATGTAACTATATCTGACTCTGTTCAATATTCTACTGAATGTTTGAGCCAGTGCAATAAAAAGAGGGTAAAAATATAAAGATTGGAAAAGGAGCAAAACAAACATTTCACAGATAATATGGCTAGCTACAAAGAAATCTACGATAAGTTATAGACAAAGGGTTAGAATTTTTTGAAAAGTTTAACAAATCTGCCAAATGTTTAATTAATATCTAAAAAATTAATTTCTATACAGCAGCAACAATTGTGTTTCTTAAATCTTTTAAAGATACTCTTAACACTAGCAAAAAAAGTGCCTATCAAGGATTTGTAAAATATTTATGGAAAAAAAATTTTAAACTTTATTGAAAGATATTTTAAAAGACCTAAATAAATGTGTGTATATATATGTGTGTGTGTATGCATGCTCATAAACAGGAGTCTCAATATAATAAGACATCAATTCTCCCCAAATTAATCTTTATATTCAATATAATTCCAATAAAATATTCAAGTTCTTAGAAAGTCTATTCTAAAATGGTTCAAAAGGATACATGCACCCAGTGTTCTTGGCAGCACTGTTTACAATAGCCAAAACATGGAAGCAACTTAAATGTTCATCAACAAATGAATGGATAAAGAAGATATGGTACATACATAGAGTGGGATATTACTCAGCCATTAAAAAGAATGAAATAGTGCCATTTACAGCAATGTGGATGGACCTGGAGATTATCATACTAAGTAGACAGAGAAAGGCAAATATCATATGGTAACGCTTATATGCGGAATCTTAAAAAAATGGTATAAATGAACTTATTTACAAAACAGAAACAGACTCACAGACTTAGAGAATGAACTTATGGTTATCAGGAGGAAAGGGTGAGGGGGAGGGATAAATTGGGAGTTTGGGATTGACATATACACATTGCTATATTTAAAATAGATAACCAACAAGAACCTACTGTAAAATAAATGAATGAATAAATAAATAAAATTTAAAAAGTAAAATCTATACGGATGAAAAAAGACTGAAGAATAGCTAGGACACGCCTGTAGAAGAGAAAAATAGAAATATCAAGATGTGTTTAAAAGCTGTGTAATTAAATTGGTGTGGTATTGAAATTGACAGTTTAACTAAAGGAACAGAATACAGAACTCACAAATAGACCCATGCAAATATGAAAGCTTTTTGTATGACTTGGGTGTCACTGCAAATCAATGTGTAAAGACTGAATGAGTCAATCAATACAGGGATTCACGGATATTAGGATACATGCATATTCACCTAGAAAAAAAATATGATCCATACCTCATACCATATATAAGATGACTTACAAAGACTTCAATGTGAAACCCCAAACTTTAAACATTTTAGAACACAGGAGAATAAATTTGTAACTTGGGCTAAAAATAGTTTCCTAAACAAGACACAAAGAGCAGTAAGCCTATGAAAAATACTGACTTGATCACTTTACAATAAATACCTTCTATTTCAAAAAAATCACAAAGTAAGCAAAAAGGCAAATCATAGAGTATGAGCTTATGACAACATATTTAACTGACAAAAGATTAGTATGAAAACATACA
The DNA here is from genome assembly GCF_000442215.2 of Lipotes vexillifer. Lineage (NCBI taxonomy): Eukaryota > Metazoa > Chordata > Mammalia > Artiodactyla > Lipotidae > Lipotes > Lipotes vexillifer. The sequence goes on along the minus strand of NW_006773751.1, from coordinate 4,602,633 downwards.
AAGTACAACAATATCTTGCAATATCCTGCATATATATGTACCATATATATGGTACATATATATAATATATATGTATATACCAACTCGAAAAATGGGCAAATGATGTAGAGTTATTTTATAGTGGAAGACACCTGAAGGTTAAACATTTGAAAAATGCTCAATGTTATTAGAAATTCTGGAAATGCACACAAATAAACCATATTTTACCCCATCTAGAGTGCAAAAATCTACAAGTTTGACAATACCAAGTGATAGCAAGGATGTGAACAGCAAGACCTCTTATTTTCCACTAATAGAGGTGTAAATGTGTGCAACCATGTTGTGAAGCTGAATGTGCTCAAGCTCCATGATATGGCAATTCTACTGGTGGTATATTCTCTAGAGAAACTCACACAGGTATAATATAGCACATGAAAAAAAACGTTCAAATCAGTATTATTTGTAACAACAGAAACCTGGATATCAACCAAATGCCAATCAACAGGAGAATGGATTAATAAATTAGAGAGTTGTCTACGCTTATCCGCAGGGGATATGTTCCAAGACCTTGGTGGATGCCTGAGGCCACAGATAGTACTGTACCCTATATAAACTATGTTCTTTCTATACATATATACTTATGATAAAGTTTAATTTATAAGTTAGGCACGGTAAGAGATTAACAGTAACTAATATTTAAATAGAACAATTAATATACTGTAATAAAAGTAATGTGAATATGGTCTCTCCCTCAATATGTCTTAATATACTGTTTTCATCCTTCTTATGATGATGATGATGATGTGAGATCATAAAATGCCTATGTGATGAGACAAAGTGAGGTGAATGACATATGCAATGTAATGCAGCATTTGGCTACTACTGACCTTCTGATGACACCTCAAAAGGAGAAGCATCCTCTTCAGGTGATCCTGGACCACTGAGACCTGATGATGTGGATGGTTGGATGTCAGGAGAAGACAATGTCAATGATTGAGTATCCTCGGTGGGATGAAGCAAGACTGCAAAAGATTTCATCACACTCCTCAGGATGGTGAACAATTTAAAACATGAATTGTATATTTCTGGAATTTTCCATTAAATATTTTCAGACTATGGTTGACCCCAGGTAACTGAAACTGTGGAAATCAAAACTATGCATAAGGGGAAACACCTGTATGTAAAATATATATAGCAGTAAAAATGGACGTATGTATATTTTCTTTAACAAATATATAAAGCATGATCTATATGTCAGGAACTGTTCTAAGTTATTTCCAAATATTAACTTGTTTAATTGTTATAAAAATACAGTAAAATAGTAAAGTATTATTACTTCCATTTTGCAGAGAAGGACACTGGACACAGAGAGTATGTATAACAAACTAAATTTAAAAAAAGCAAGTCCAGAAGACTACATACAGAATGATAGTTTATTTTACTAAAACTAAAAACCAAACAATGCTCAAGATTATGTTGTTTAGGGATACATATATAAGAAAAAAATTTTCAAAGAAAAAGTGTATTATATGGCCAAAAATTTGGAGAGTAATTAACTCCAGAAGATTAGCAGGCCTGCAGATGGGAGATAGCTTTGAAAGCATTAGCAATTATCTAGCTTTTATGACAGGTGGTAGATTCATAGTTGATGATTATATCACTGTGCTTCATAGTGATGCATTACGTATAGTTTTGCTTATATTAAAATTATACTTTAAGAAGTTTAGCACCTGCATTTTCTGACATTTAGGTTTACCGTTCAGAGGACTATTTTGCTTATTTGCTGGTTTCCAGCTACACTCTTAAGAGGTGGGATTGCTAAACAGTTGCCTTCCAGAGAAGCAAAGCAAAACCATATATTTTTTTTCTTTCAGTGTGTGTAGTCATTCTTAAGATAAATCAGGTTCAAATGAATGCTTATAGGAGAATAAATGGTCAAGACCTGATCTTTTCTTTCTAGCACACTAAATGCAAAAAACAATTTGACCATTGAGAAATATAAATAAGCAGCTTCGACAACATCTCTCAAACCAATATGCCCACATTATTGTAAAAGTTGGAATAATAATAGTAATAAAAACAAGAATAACACTTCCAGTTTGAGCTCCAACATGCAAAAAGTTGAGAATTTATCACACTTGTGCTTAAGACAAGAAAACACTTGATAAACTAAAAATCAATGACTTTTGTTGAACACATCAGAGAGCTGAGTTTGTAGGGCTAACTGCCCGTCCACAATCTGGACACGCAGGCTCATTCAGAGAGACATCCAAGATCTGCTTACCTAGAGCAGAAGCTGCTGGAGCAACTGATGGGAACACTTAAATAGTAATTTTGCTGAATTGTTGAGAGTGTGGACCAGCATGAGAGTGAGGAAATTCTGGAGATCACAGTCTAAGGGGTTCACCACGTGTTCATACATCCCAACATGTTCTCAAAGTAAAGATTCAAGAATACACTTGTGGCTCTGGCAGGGTTGTGGATGGGAGAAAAATCATTGTAAAATGCACTCAGAGCATTCTCCATTAGGAAGACCTACCCTCCAGGGAAAAAGACTTTACCAAATCCTTATCCCAGCTGAGGAAGAACATTTCTCCCACTCTCACCCCCTCTACACTTCCTGTCTCATTTTAAGAGTAAAAGAAACTATACCATTGGGAAAACATTTGTAAGAGCCACAGCCCAGAGCCACAAGCTTAGTAAAATACTGAGATTTAGTCACAGGATATTGTAGAATTCTTCTTCTCCCCCACATCTGACCACTGCCCCAGTGGGGATTCAGAGTACAGTGGCTTATAGCTTAAACAGTTGCAAGATATAGACTCTCTCCACAGAAGAATAAGAAGGGCATCCGAAAATCAAGAGGAGAGATAATAATAAGGACATCAGAGGAATTTGAAGTCTCTGGCAACTATAGCTCCAGCTAACATTGAACACAAACTTACAGACAGATTAACATAGATTCTCACATCAGTGTCCTCTATACTTCAACACTGGTTACTTGATACATGTACATCTTTCAACAAAAGATTACAAGGCATGAGGAAGGAAAGAAGGAAGGAAGAAAGGAAGGAAGGAAGGAAGGAAGGAAGGAGGGAAGGGAGGGAGGGAGGAAGGGAAGAAGGGAGGGAAGAAGAAAACTTTAAAGAAACAAAGCAAGCATCAGAGTTAAACTCAGTTATGACACAGATATCAGAATTACCAGATAGGAAATTTAAAATAACTATGACTACTATGTTAAAGGCTAAAATGTAAAAGTAAACTGTAGGCAAGAACAGATGGGTAATGTAAGTAGAGTGATGGAAACACTAGGAAAGAATCAAAAGGAAAACGTGAGAAATCAAACACACTGTAACATAAATAAATAATGCCTTTGATGGGTTTATTAGTAGACTGTACATTGCCAAAGAAAGAATCAGTAAGGGTGAAGATAGGTCAATAGAAACTTCCCAAACTGAAATACAAAGAAAAAAGAACAACAACAAAAAATTTTCTAAGAAATGTGGGACAACTGCAAAAGACATAGCATATGTGTAATGAGAATACAAGGTGAAGAAAGAGAGACGAGAGCAGAAGAAATGTTTGGAGAAATAATGAACTTTCCAAATAAAGACACCAAACCACAGATCAAACCATCTCAGAAGATGCCAAACAGGATAAGTAAGTACAACAGCAGAACAACCCACTACACCTAAGCCTGTTATATTCAAACTTCTGTAAACCAAAGACAAATAGGAAAACTTGAAAGAAGTCAGAAAATATCACCTTACCTAAGAATTACAGTGGGCTTCTCATCACAAACCATGCAAGAAGAAGAAAGTGTTGAAAGAAAAAGACACCAACCTAAAATTAAATAGCCAGTGAAACTGTCTTGTAAAAGTGAAGGAGAAATAAAAGCTTTTTTTTTTTTTTTGTGGTACGTGGGCCTCTCACTGATGTGACCTCTCCCGTAGCTGAGCACAGGCTCCGGACGCGCAGGCCCAGCGGCCATGGTTCACGGGCCCAGCCGCTCCTTGGCAATGTGGGATCCTCCCGAACCAGGGCACAAACCCGTGTCCCCTGCATCAGCAGGTGGACTCTCAACCACTGCACCACCAGGGAAGCCCAAAGCTTATTTTTTTTAATTTAAAAAAAAAAAAAAAAACAGAGGAAATTCACCTTCAGTACATCTACCCTGCAAGAAATTTTAAAAGTTCTTCAGAGAGAAGAAAAATTATATACATCAAAAACAGAAATCTACATAAAGCAATGAAGCACATCAGAAAGGGAATAAATGAAGGTAAAACAAAGTCTATTATTTGTTCTTAATTGATCTGAAAGTTAACTGCTCAAAGTAATAATACTAACAATAAATTGGGTAATTGTAGCATATGGGTAAGTGAAATGAATGGCAACAATCATAACAGACGGGAAGGAGGAATTGCAAATAATCTGTCACAAGGTATCTACACGACACGTGAAACAGCATGGTGTCACTTGAAAGTGGACTTAGTTTAAAAATGTATATTGCACAGTCTAGGCAAACACTAATTTTTAAAATAAGTATAATTAATATGCTAAGAGATTAAATGTTATCATTTTAAATGCTCAATTAAAACTGAGATAGCAGATAAAAAGAAAAAAACAAATGCAACTTACAGAAAATAGTTACAAGTATGGTAGATATTAATTCAACTATATCAATAATGACTTTAAATGTGAATGGAGCAAATAAATCAATTAAAAGACAGAGATTGTCAGAAGGAATTTTTAAAAGATATAGAGACCTTGTAGACAACTGTATGTTATATACAATAAACCCATTTTGAATATAAACACTCAAAATAATATAAAGAAGTGGAAATAAATATATACCATGCTAACAATAATCAAAAGAAAGCAGGAGTAGCTATTTTAATATCAGTCAAACCAATCGTCAAAATAAGGAAAATTATCACTGGTAAAGAGGAGCATCTCATGATTAAAAAAAGATCAATTCTCCATAAGACAGGGAAAAGCTAAATGCGCATGCACATAACAACAGTGTCAGAACATGATATAACTCAAAGGAGAAGTAGGCAAAGCCACTACTACAGTTAGAGACTTTAACACCCCTCTTTTAGCAATTGAGAGATCAATAAGCAGGTAATCAGTAGAGATATAGTTAACCTAAACACCATAAATCAACTTTAAAATTGGCATTTACATAATATGTCATCAAACAACCGCAGAATATACATTTTACAGACACACATATGGAACATTCACCCAGATAGACACTTTTCTGGCCATAAAACATATCTTAACAAATTTTCAAAAATAGAAATCATACAAAGTATATTCTTAGACTGTAATGAAATTTAACTAGAAATCCATAACAAAAATATAGCTGGATAATCTCAAAATATTTTGGAAACTTAGCCACATACTCCTACATAACACATGGGTCAAAGAAGAAATCTCAAGATAAATTATAAATATATTTTACTAAATGAAAATCAAAATATAACTTATCAAAATTTGTGAGGTGCAGAGGCAGCAGTGCTTAGAGGGATATTTGTAGCATTAAGTTTATATATTATAAAGGAAGAGAGATCTAAAATAAATAACCTGAACTTCCACCTTAGGAAAATAGAGAAAGAAGAGCAATTCAAGACTAAAGCAAGAAGAAAAATAATAAAAAATTAGAGTATAAACCAATGAAGTTGAAAACAAGGGTAAAAAATTTAAAGAAACTAAAAGTTGATCCTAATTCATCTAAATAAGGAATGGGTAACCTATCCTTCTCCAACTAGTCCAAAAATTGAAGAGGAAGGAACATATCCAAACTCATTCTATGAGGTCAGTAGTATACTAATACCAAAACCAAAAAAAGACACTACAAAAAGGAGCAAATTACAGACCAATATCCCTGATGAACATAGATGCAAAAATCCCCAACAAAATACGAGCAAACTGAATTCAACAATGCATTAAAAGGATCATACACCAAGATCCAGTGAGATTTATTCCAGGGATACAAGGATGATTCAATAACCACAAATCAATCAATGTGATACATCATGTTAACAAAATGAAAAATAAAAATTATACGATCATCTCAGTAGATGCAAAAAAAGCTTCCAACAAAATTTAACATCCATTTATGATAAAAACTCTCAAAAAAGTGGGTATAGAGGGGACATACCTCAACATAATACGGGACATGTATGATGAATCCACAAATAACATCATATTCAACAGTAAAAAGCTAAAAGCTTTTCCTCTAAGATCAGAATGAAGACATGGATGCCCACATTTACCACTTTTATTCAACATAGCACTGGAAGTCTTCATGATGGCAATCAGAAAAAAAAGAAAATTATTCGAAGTGGAAAAAAAGAAGTAAAACTGTAACTATTTCCAACTATTTGTTACTATTTATAACTATTTTCTATATATAGAAAACCCTAAAGACTCTGCCGAAAAAAACTTAGAACTAATAAATGAATTCACTAAAGTTGCAGGATACAAAATTAATATATAGAAATCTGTTGTATTTCTATATGCTAATAATAAGCTATAAGAAAGATAAATTAAGAAAACAATCCCATTTATAACTTCATTAAAAACATCTAGGAATAAATTTAACCAAGGAGTTGAAAGAGCTGTACTGTGTAAACAATAAGATGTTAATGACAGAAATTGAAGAAGACACAAATACATGGAAAGATACACAGTGCTCATGGATTGGCAGAATTAATATTGTTAAAAATGTCTATATTACCCAAAGCAATCTATAGACTCAATGCAATCCCTATCAAAATAAATATGACATTTTTTAAAAAAGAACTAGAACAAATAATCCTAAAATTTCTATGGAACTATGAAGACCTCATATAGCCAAAGCAATCTTGAGAAAGAAAAACGAACTTGGAGGTATGAAGCACCCTGATTTCAAACTATGCTATAATACTATAGTCATCAAAACAGTATGGTGCTGGCATAAAAGCAGACACATAGATCAAAAGAACAAAATAGAGATCCCAGAAAGAAACCCACACTTATATGGTCAATTAATCTATGACAAAGGAGGCAGAAATAGACCATGGGGAAAAGACAGCCTCTTCAATAAATGGTGTTTGGAAAACTGGCCAACTATATGCAAAAGAATGAAACAAGACAACTTTCTTATACCATATATAAAAATAAACTAAAAATGGATTGAAGACAAATGTAAGACTGAAAACATAAAACTCCTAGACGAAAACAGAGCTAGAAAGCTCTTTGACATGGGTCCTAAAATATTTTTTTGGATCTATCTCCTCAGGCAAAGGCAACAAAGCAAAAACTAGTTGTCCCAACAAATGGGACAACATCAAACTAAAAAGCCTTTCCACACCAAAGGAAACCATCAACAAAGTGAAAAGGCAACCTACTAAATGGGACAAGATACTTGCAAATGCTATTTGCAAATGCTATGTCTCATAAAGGGTTAATGCCCAAAATACACAAAGAACTCATACAACTCAATATCAAAAAGCCATAACAATCCAATTAAAAAATGGGCAAAGGATCTGAATAGATATTTTTCCAAGGAAGACATACAGATAGCAAAAAGGTACATGAAAAGATGCTCAACATCATCGGTCATCAGGGAAATGCAAATCAAAACTACAGTGAGATATCACCTCACACCTATCAGAATGGCTATTATGAAAAAGACAAGATATAACAAGCATTGGGGAGCATGTGGAGAAAAGGGAATCCTCAAGCACTGTTGGTGAGAATGTAAATTGGTATAGCCACTATGGAAAACAGTACAGAGGATCCCCAAAACGTTAAAAATAGAACAGCCATACATTTCAGCAATTCCACTTCTGGGTATTTATCTGAATAAAAATGAAAATGTTAATTCAAAGAGCTATATGCACCCCAATGTTCATTGCAGCACTATTCACAATTGCCAAGATATGGAAGCAACCGCCGATAGATGAATGAATAAGATGTGGTATATATACACAATTAAGTATTACTCACCACAGAAAAGAATGAAATCCTGCCATTTGTGACAACATGGATGGACCTAGAGAGTATTATTCTGAAATACATCAGAGAAACACAAATACCATATGATTTCACTTATATGTGGAATCTGAAAAAACAATGAACAAACAAAACAGAAACAGACTCATAGAAAGAGAGAACAAACTGATGATTGCCAGAGGGGAGGGATGTGAGGGGATGGGTAGAATTAGGGGAAGGGGATTAAGAGGTACACACTTCCAGTTATAAAACAAATAAGTCATGGAGATGTGATGTACAGCATAGGGAATATAGTCAATAATATTGTAATAACTTTGTATGATGACAGATGGTAACTAAACTTATCAGAGTAATCATTTCATAATGTATAAAATATCAAATCACTGTTGTACACCTGAAACTAATATAATATTGTATATCATATATATAATGGTATATATAATATATACTTAATATGGCATATTATACTTCATTTTTAAAAAAAAATTCCATTACCCCATCAAAGAAAACTCTGTTTCCCCATCACCAATGCCAGCCCCCATACCCCACCACCACTAGATTTTAGGGCAGAGATTTTTGTTTAATTCAAAAACGAAGACTGTGGATCCACCACCTTGCACTTGCCTGGCAAATAGGGGGTGCTGAAAGACAGAAAAATAGAGACTCCTATCACTCAAAGGGAAACAAGTATATTAAAACTCAATAGACCCCATGTTGTGCTTAGCTTTGTTCCATGATTTGCTTTTCATGCTACACTTTGTCCTATCCTTCTAGCCAACATCTCCACATATTTCAGGAGCTATTCCCACTGAGACCTTTCTCACATCCTTCTTTTTCTTCCAGTCCCTTGTGCATGGCAGCCCTCCAAAGGCAGCCAGTTACTTAAGAAGTGAGAGCTCACTGATTTATATTCCAGCTACCTTCTGGAAGGGGCTGTGGTCCAGCTGCACATTGGTGCATTCATTGAGCCATACTCCCTACTCCACAGCCTCCTGACAGCTGCAGATGGCAAAGACATTTTTCATGAGGCGTGTGAGAGGAGAGGGACAGGCTTAAACATCACCTGGAGGAGACAGCAGCTCTGGCACAACCAAGAGAGCAGTACTGATAGAGAATTAGAAACTGAATAGGGAGCAGATAGTATCTTCTCATATTATTGATATCCATTTAAAACTACTGTACAGGGCTTCCCTGGTGGCGCAGTGGTTGAGAGTCCGCCTGCCGATGCAGGGGACACGGGTTCGTGCCCTGGTCCGGGAGGATCCCACGTGCCGTGGAGCGGCTGGGCCCGTGAGCCGTGGCCGCTGGGCCTGCGCGTCCGGAGCCTGTGCTCCGCAACGGGAGAGGCCACGACAGTGAGAGGCCCGCGTACCGCCAAAAAGTATATCATATATATAATGGTATATATAATATATACTTAATATGGCATATTATACTTCATTTTTAAAAAAAAATTCCATTACCCCATCAAAGAAAACTCTGTTTCCCCATCACCAATGCCAGCCCCCATACCCCACCACCACTAGATTTTAGGGCAGAGATTTTTGTTTAATTCAAAAACGAAGACTGTGGATCCACCACCTTGCACTTGCCTGGCAAATAGGGGGTGCTGAAAGACAGAAAAATAGAGACTCCTATCACTCAAAGGGAAACAAGTATATTAAAACTCAATAGACCCCATGTTGTGCTTAGCTTTGTTCCATGATTTGCTTTTCATGCTACACTTTGTCCTATCCTTCTAGCCAACATCTCCACATATTTCAGGAGCTATTCCCACTGAGACCTTTCTCACATCCTTCTTTTTCTTCCAGTCCCTTGTGCATGGCAGCCCTCCAAAGGCAGCCAGTTACTTAAGAAGTGAGAGCTCACTGATTTATATTCCAGCTACCTTCTGGAAGGGGCTGTGGTCCAGCTGCACATTGGTGCATTCATTGAGCCATACTCCCTACTCCACAGCCTCCTGACAGCTGCAGATGGCAAAGACATTTTTCATGAGGCGTGTGAGAGGAGAGGGACAGGCTTAAACATCACCTGGAGGAGACAGCAGCTCTGGCACAACCAAGAGAGCAGTACTGATAGAGAATTAGAAACTGAATAGGGAGCAGATAGTATCTTCTCATATTATTGATATCCATTTAAAACTACTGTACAGGGCTTCCCTGGTGGCGCAGTGGTTGAGAGTCCGCCTGCCGATGCAGGGGACACGGGTTCGTGCCCTGGTCCGGGAGGATCCCACGTGCCGTGGAGCGGCTGGGCCCGTGAGCCGTGGCCGCTGGGCCTGCGCGTCCGGAGCCTGTGCTCCGCAACGGGAGAGGCCACGACAGTGAGAGGCCCGCGTACCGCCAAAAAAATAAAAAAATAAAAAATAAATAAATAAAACTACTGTACAATTTCATCATTATCAATTACTGTCACACACTGTTCAGAACAGAATATTCTAAATATCCTGGAACTGTATTCAGGAGCTTACATGCAAAGGCATTGAACTTTAGCTTTCTCTCTTTCTCTCTCTTATCCTTTCTTTGATATGACCTTGCTGATCATAAGCCCTGGAGTAAACAGTTCAAAAACAAAAAGAACAAGAAGCTGAAATGGCTGAAGATATATAGGAAGCAAGTTAGTAAAAAAGAAAAGCATCAGAAATTTAGTGGGCATTTGGTGTATGTGCTTGGCTGAGGAGCCTTAACAAGTTTGTAAACTTGTTAAGAGTGGAGTTTACAAAGGAGGAGTTACCCATGGGACTTGGCTACCATCTCTGCAACAGCAACAGCAGTTGACACATCAAAGACAAGAACAACTGGCCCACAGGAGAAGGAATCAATGAACCCACAGCTGAATCAAGATGGATGTATTTCTCTGATGAATGATCCTGCATCTTAAGAAAAAAAAACAATGGGCCACCTCTACCTGGGTTGCTGTCTCCTGTCATCCCACAGTTTATACTCCGTATTTTGGCCTCTGATAACATAAAGCCTAATATGACCCGCTTGTGCTGTTTTCTGTATGCCTTCTTAATAAATCTAGTCTCTAGAACTACATTTCTTTAGGGCCATAACTGAGTTATCCATTTAATTTTTCACGCCTGATGTTAATATCTAACATGTCTGTGGGTAGGAACTTGTCCCTCGTCAAATACCTGTCTTTCTCATAAAATGTTCAGGTCATAATAACACATATTGTTTCCTCTATGATGAGGCATATTATCTTTGTATTTTGAAGTGAATTGTCTTTCAGTTCGAAACTGGCTTGCATTTCCTTCAATTTGAATGCAATTCCTAGTGAGAAATTAACTCAAATCCTGAGGTCTTTAATTTTCTTTCCTCTTCCCTCCCTGCTTTCTTCTCTTCTTATCTCTTCCATCTATCCATTAGATTACTCCAACAGATTGAAGGAGAGTATTCCAGACACTACTGAAGATAGAGCACATTTACCCTATTTAACCACAAGAGGAACAGAGACATAACATGAGAAAGTACATCATCTAGAGTAGTGTTGGAGGATCAGGCTTTTTCAGAACTAACTAGCCATGGCTCCATTCAGTGCCACAGAGGCCAGTCTATCTTTTGTGCTACAAAGCCACATGATGGGGTCCCACACAGGAAGACTCACCTGTTGGGGGCAGATCGAGATATTTGATGATAATACACACATACATCTGATATTCAAAAAGAATGAATCTTAATGTGGAAGAATATTTCTTCTTTTATCAGAAGAAATTTGGGGATCAAAAAGAATCTACCTGGAGTGGCATTTTCATCACATAAGACTCAGATGCTATTTTCCGCCAGTGTGATTGCTCTTTGTAATAAAAATAGGCTCAAAAAGGAATCAAATATTCCTTACACAATACTATCAGTGTTTTTATTTCTCAAGATACAGGTTTAAAGTCATGTCAACAGGAAGAACATGCTTTCCTCTTTCAGGGAATAAACTGATTTTCTTCAACTCACTGTATCAAGAAATGTTTGCATTTGGGAAACTCAGAAAGAAACTGATCCCAGTCTTCAGTAGTGGAGAGTTGGACCTGGAAGCAAATCATCTTTTTCGCTGTCACTCTGCTCAGTCTGTCCATATTTAGAGTCAGCAAACCCCAGGGTGACAGAAATAATCTACTTATCCACCTGAAATCTGGAATACTGATGATTCCAAAACTCAAGTAGACATAGAGGCTCTAGATTCTTTTCTCATGGGTTTTCTGAAACAGCAGATTGGCTTCCCCACATCTGGGGAGAAAGCCTTGATGAGTGACACATAAAGAGGACAAGAGTAAGTTTGGGAAATAGAGAGGTGTCAAGAGGGGGGCGTATTCATGTGGATCTCTCTCCAAACATCCAAACTATGAGGCAGAGACCATCCATCCCTGTGTGTTATGAGAATGAGTTAGTGATGTAAGTTTCCCAATTCTTGATCCACTCACTTCACATTATCTCAGGATACCTCCCCATTCTTCACAAAAAGAGTTGCCTAAACTTCCATCAGGGCTCTAATATGTGCAGTGTGGAAAAGGCAGAAATGGTACTGTTCAGGAATTGGGCAGGACCCTGATCACCATGTGGGCTCTGGCAGGCATGGGGCTGGTGGGGGAGTATGGAGGTCATCAGTGGCCTCACCCTGTGAACCACTGCATGGTTAGGCCTATCAACTACTTGCCCAAGACTCTCAAAGTTCCACCATGAGGTCAGTGGGGCATTGAGGGCCATTTCTTCTACCTGGTGGTAGAGAAAGCAGGGGTCCTTCCACACTCACAGTACAGTAGACCTCTTGGTTAATGGCCCTAAATAAGAATCTAATTTGAGTCTGGAAGCACACATACAAAGCTAGAGTGTAAAAATCAAGACGTATTTATCAGGGAGAAGGAGACCAAAAAAACTGATTTGGATGTAAAATATGTGACTCCAAAAGATTCCCAATAATTGAGGCCAAGAAAAAAACTATAAACTCAAAAACAACTCAGGTTAGAACACAGCTAGAAGAATTCAAATTTTCTGTGTTGAGAATTACCTGATCCTGTTTCAAGAGATACCTTATATTTATGTCCCACTTGTGTAAAACTTCTCTCACGTGTTTCTCATAACAATCCTAGACAGAGAAGACTGATAAATTCATCCTAGGATTTTGAGGTAACAGAATAGATACGTTCTCTGACTTTACCTCGTCTTGCTTTTTCCTATGTCCTCACTGTCCCAGGATCTATACTTTTCTTTCAGACTTTGTCTGTGTTGCAGGAACTTCTTAGATGCATGTCTATCCCATGCCTTCTTCTCTGAGAACTAGCCACCACCCATGGGCCCTGCTGAAGTGTGGACCAAGTACCAACCTTCCATGTTGGGACCATGTGACCCTCTCTCTCCCAGGACACAGCTGACTGCATCTTGAATAGATCACTGACCCAAAGTGAGCCAGTTGTATTATCTCTCCTGGGAATTTTAGGTTTGGACATAGAGAATCCAGTTAAAGGATGTTGGGCATGGGATCTGAGAAGTCAAGTACGAGCTATAAAAAGAAGAGCTATAGAAGCCACTTCCTACCTCATTCGTGTCAAGGCAGATAAAACTTGTCTCCACAGAGAAAAGAATGAAGCAGATGTGCTGACCAAAGTGTGAGTGGGTATATGTGTTGCAGAGAGAGATGGACAGAGTAGTCTAGGATTTAGCTTTTCCAATTCCTGAGACAAAACTTTCCTTTTTGTGCCTGGGTTTTATAAGTTTTCTCTGATCCCTTTCTTTAGCTTGAGAGGGTTTCTATTTCTTACAACCAAGATATCCCTGACAAAGATGATATAGATCCCCCTTTTAATGGAGCCACATTGATGCCCTACAAGCATCGCCTTGTTGGCTGGAGTCAAGCTGGACCAGTCTTGACCCTCCCAACCTGTGGTAGAAGCTAAAAACTTGTTATCTCTATTCCACCTCCTGCATTTTTTTAAAAAAAATAACTGACATGAACTCTCTCCACTCCTCACCTTCCTCTTTTCACTGTGCACACTGGATCCCATATTTCTTGGAACATGAAAATCTCTACCTTTGTAGCCTTTCAATTTCTTGCTAAATGGAAAAAAGCCTATCTTCAAAAGCCATGTTTTCCCTTTCAGTTCAAAACAGAAGGTACTTACTCTCTCATACCATATGTGCCATGGGGCCCTGAGAAGGAATCTTTGTTCTCCTAGCTTCAGTGTTATACCATAGAACTTTCTTTTGACATAAAAATCAACCATCTGCATCAGTTTCCTTGGTGCTGTATATTAGGGGGCATATGCTCATGTGCTGAATTGATCTATAGCATCTCACCATCGTTGCTCCTTTCTGCAAGGCAACTGAGGTTTGCTACTACATTTCCTAGAATCCTATTCTGCACATTTACTGTACGTAACTGTATGCCGCAGTTTAAAGAAAAAGTCTTTCTACTTAGAACACCTAGAATGACGTGTTTTTCTGACTCAAGATTTTAGAGGGAGAGAATCTTTGTTTCTAATACTTATACTTCCTTTCATGTGGAAGAAGTGTCACTAGCTTTATACTCCTAGACCCTTTCTTCCCCCTTCATGGGGTGGGATGACCTAAATGATTCATGAGACTGGCTAAGGAGGCAGGCATGCATGGATCTGTCTCTTTCTGTCCCCCTCCTTTTAGAAGCTCATCTTGCTTCAAAGAGCTTATCTTCTTTCCTGGTTTCTGATAATATGAAAGGGGTCTGCCTCTCACTCCCTAGAAGAAGCCCGTAGAGGTTCAGAGCTTCCTAAGCCTGGGTGGCTAAGCCTACGGTTCAATATTAGACAGGAGACTTATGTGCAGATATAAGCTACATTGTCCAAAATTAATTTTATTAGTAATAAAGATTGCCTTTTTGATCCCCACCTGTTTTAATTCTTGTCTCTTTCTTAATTGGTTTCAAACTGAGATTGAACAAAGGATGCTATTTATGGGGTCCCATAAAACTCTAATATTATAATTCAGTTATTTGAAGGTAACACCCCCATCTCCATGTAACATCTCAGCAATCTTTCTCTTCACCCATGCCCCTCCATGATCCTATATTCCTTCATTTGTGGACAATCAGTTCAATAACCTCACTCCAGATGTCCTTGATCCCTTTAACTCTAAGAGCCCTCTTTTTCACTTAGCAACCCATTCCTACTACCTTGCCCAGACACAACCCAGCCCTGCCCCATGCCAAATTTTAAATTCCATTTTTTAACCTCAACCTTCCAAATATCTAGCTCTCTTATGTCCTCACTTTTCTCCAGGTCTACCAGGCCTGTGGACTTTCATCATTTCATATACAGCCTCTATTCTATGGTTCATCAATCAACATCTCCCTGGCTTGCAATTTGAACCCCTTCCACCTTGGTTCCTTAGCTATCTACCTTAAAGCAAATCCCTAACATAGATCAGTCTAAACATTCACATTCTGCATTCTTACACTTTAGTGGCTGTGTACTAATGGAGAAAATTCACTATTCTCTGGATTGATGCCACCCCTAAGATAAGGTCTTCAACTTCTGCTGGATCTTCACTGATGTTCTTTAATCTTTGCATATTTCCCTGGTCTGGGTCTGTCTAATTCATACCACATTCCTTGAACTCCTAATTGTCCCTTTTCTCCCATACTCTCTGAATCTGACTTTATGTCCCACATCACAAGGAAAATAATGGTCGTTGAATGAGAATTTCCATGAGTTCTTACCCACCGTATTATAAATAATCAAACACAACCATTTTTACCTCCCTCCTTTTGGTCTCACAGGAAGAAAAGGACCTGTCGAAAGTTTAGCCTTCCTCCCTAAACAAGGTTCCAGCCACTCAACCTCTAAGACTCTGACCCCATCGATAGGCTCCTCTATCCAACTTCTCTTTCATTCTGGCCATTTCTTCCTAGCTTGTGAGGATATATACAGGCTCAAGTCTCTTCTATATGAAAAAAAAAAAATCCCTTATCCCTCCATTTATTATCTATAATCTTTTTTTTTCTCTTCACAGAGAACTTATATCTCCACATATGTTTTATTTCATCTTTTCAACCCATCTAAGGCAACCATTTTTGACTTCCTATCATACCTGAATTCTCTAGTGATTTTGACACTGTTGGCCGTGCTTTTCTTGAAGCTCTTTCCTGTCTGGGATTCCTTATGACCTCTTTCTTCTGATTCTCCTTTACTTGCTTCGATAGCTACTTATTGTACCTCATAGCTCTTCTTCCACCATCTGCCCCTCACATGCGTAATGTTCCCACTGTTCTCAGTCCCCTTCTCTTTTCATTCTGAATGCTCTCTCTGCATGATTTTATCTGTGTTCACAACTTCATCTACTATGTATAAATATTTGGCTTCAAAATTCTTACCTCATACTCAGAGTCTCTCCTGCTTTGTATCAGAGCTGTTCACAATACATTTCAATCTAGAATTCTCTATATAAACCTCAAACTGAGCATTCTCCAAAAGAAATTCATTGTCATCAAGCATAAAACCTGGCACTTTTCCTTTGCTTATTGACTCAGTGAAGGCAGCTTAATCTATTGAGTAGCCCATACCAGAAATCTGTAAGTCATTCTCTATTCCTCCCTTAGGCTCATATTCAACTTTCACTATGTCTTTCTTTTTCTAATTTCTTGTTATGTCCCATATCTGTCACCTTTCTTCCATGTTTGTTATCATTTCCCTAATTTTTACACTCATATATCTTGCTTAGACAATTGCAGAAGTTTCCTGATTGGTTTTCTGTATCTATCCTCATCTTTACCCAAGCCACCTGACAGCAGGGAGATCTTTCTAATATACTCACCTAATAGTGTTATTTTCCAGCTCAAGATTATCCCCTGGCTCACCAATGCCCTTAGAAAAAAATACAAATTCTTTGACATAGCCTAGAAGACTTATTATTGGGCTGTGGCCAATCTCACTAGTCACACTCAATCCATGTTTGGTTAACTAAATTAAATGACTTAGCCAAGGTCACACACCTGGAAAATGGTGGGACAAGGACTGAAATTCAAGATCCTTGGACTCCATACCCAGTGCTTTCTTCATTGCTCCATCCCGCCCACACCATCATATTAGAGAAACAGAGATATCACAAGAACCTAAAAGCTATGAACAGCCCAATGCTCCTTGTCACTTCCGTATTCTGAGGTCTACAATTTAATGCTTTTGTGGTAAGCCAATGAGAGTCACCATTACCAGATGAAAATTAATCAGTTTTGGCAGAGGCAGCTTCTGGTTCCCAATGAGCTCTTGGAGGAAGAAGAAGGTTCCATAGTGATTAAATATTAATTAAAATTTCTGCAAAACAAGGAATATGAAGTGGCTATCCCAGAGGGGAAGGCTGCATCTGCAATTAATTTCTGTGCAACCCCAAATTTTGCCTAACTTGCACTCTTTTCAAAGGTTCCATTTCCAGGTAAGACATTTTAAAACCGTGTTTGTTGCTTATTTGTTTAAGTGGGTAGGTAGGCGAGAATAATTTATTTGGGTTTGCCTGGCATTTAGATTATTAAACTACTTTCATGCCCTTAAAAAATTAAAGTGAAATTGTCAGTCCTCCTGGCCTGTGAGTCTACGGAGCCATGTCATTTAAGGCCCTCTTTTTGGTTTTCCTTTTATTGCTGTTTCCAAGTCAGAATCTCCTCCTGACCTCTAATTATAAAGGGAGAGAAATCTGAAGGAACCTACAAGATGCAACCCCTGCCACCCAGTCATCTCAGGACAGAATTGACCTAGAAAGCTCTTCCCCAAATTTTCTAAGTTCCAGTTTATTTCACAGAACTCTTGGACTTATTCCCATGTCATCCACTGCCAAGGGAACCTGCACAAAATATACCCAGTAGAAGCTCAGCACCTCATTCCCAGAACTTGGTGGCACACATTTCTCAGCTTTTTGATCTGAGGCAAGGAGAGAGGAGTGCCTGCATGTTCCGTGGAAGTGTGAGAGTGCAGTTAGTAACTCAGCAGAAGCCAGCTGCAGAATCCCATAGTCGCAGGTTTTGTGAAAGGGCCTGGAGGTGTTTGCTGCACCTCACACTAACTATTTCTCTCATAAAGAAGTTGGTGTAAAGTCATTTAATGACTGAGTGTTAAGTGAACACCTAATTATGTCAGGTTGGTGAACTCTAGGCTCCCAGGGGCTGGTAAAATTTGTTGTTTACCCTCCTTTATGGCACCCACTTTGCCTTTCTTTCCTTACCCTCAGTTGTATGGAACTTTTAGGCCACGTTTTTTAAAAAGCTGTACTGAAGAAAATGGAGTTATTCAATGCTAAATGAAATACTGGCAATACTCCTCAAAGTTTTCAAAGACTAATTGTTTAAAAATTGAAAAATGTGATATGCTAGGTGAGTAAGAATTCTGAAATATATAAAATACAAGTTCAAATTCCACTTTTGGGGGTGCGGGCAGGGGTGAGGATGGCGTCTGCCAGTCTCCCTCCCACAGACTGCCTCAACAGTCCCCATATGTGAGTCAAAGCAGATGGCTGTGTCTCAGGCTGATGCTCCAAGACAAGCAAATGAACCTCTTCCACACACAGTGTGGGAGCCCCTTGCTGGGCCATTTCCCTCCTGGTCCCTGAGGCATATTCAACGAAGACATCCAGACAGCTCCTTGTGGTGTTTAGAGAGCAGACCCTGTTGAAGCTCTTCTCAAGAGTAATCAAGTCACTAACCAAGATGTTGACCTGACCAGCTCTCATTTTGAACAACCATTTGGCTGACAGGGTCTTGGTGCTCCAGCCGGGTGTAAGGCCTGAGCAACTGAGGTGGGAGAGCCAAGTTCAGGACACTGGTCCACCAGAGACCTCCCAGCTACATGTAATATCAAACAGCAAAAGCCCTTGTAGAGATCTCCATCCCAATGTGAAGACCCAGCTCCACTCAACAACCAGCAAGTTACAGTGCTGGACATCCTATGCCAAACAACTAGCAAAACAGGAACACAACCCCACCCATTAACAGAAAGGCTGCCTAAAATCATAATAAGGTCACAGACACTATAAGACACACCACCAGACATGGTGCTGCCCCAAAGAAAGACAAGATCTAGCCTCATCCACCAGATCACAGGTACCAGTCCCCTCAACCAGGAAGCCTACACAATCCACTGAGCCAAACATACCCACTGGGGGCAGACACCAAAAACAATGGGAACAATGAACCTGCAGCCTGTGAACAGGAGACGCCAAACACAGTAAGTTAAGCAAAATGAGAAGACAGAGAAATCAAAAGCAGGTGAAGGAGCAAGGTAAAAACCCACCAGACCGAACAAAAGGAAAGGAAATAGGCAGTCTACCTGAAAAAGAATTCAGAGTAATGATAGTAAAGATGATCCAAAATCTTGGAAATAGAATGGAGACAACACAAAAAGCGTTTAACAAGGACCTAGAAGAAATAAAGAGCAAACAAACAATGATGAACAACAAAATAAATGAAATTAAAAATTCTCTAGAAGGAATGAATAGCAGAATAAATGAGGCAGAAGAACGGATAAGTGACCTGGAAGATAAAATAGTGGAAATAACTACTGCAGAGCAGAATAAAGAAAAAAGAATGAAAAGAATTGTGGGCAGTCTCAGAGACCTCTGGGACAACATTAAATGCACCAACATTCGAATTATAGGGGTCCCAGAAGAAGAAGAGAAAAAGAAAGGGACTGAGAAAATATTTGAAGAGATTATAGTTGAAAACTTCCCTAATATGGGAAAGGAAATAGTTAGTCAAGTCCAGGAAGCACAGAAAGTCCCACACAGGATAAATCCAAGGAGAAACACGCCAAGACACATATTAATCAAACTATCAAAAATTAAATACAAAGGAAAAAAATTAAAAGCACCAAGGGAAAAGCAACAAATAACATACAAGGGAATCCCCATAGGTTAACAGCTGATCTTTCAGCAGAAACTCTGCAAGGCAGAAGGGTGTGGCAGGACATATTTAAAGTGATGAAAGAGAAAAACCTATAACCAAGATTACTCTACAGAGAAAGGACCTCATTCTTGCTGGAGATATTAAAATATAAGGATGGAGATATTAAAAACCTTACAGACAAGCAAAAGCTAAGAGATTTCACCACCACCAAACCAGTTTTACAACAAATGCTAAAGGAAATTCTCTAGGCAAGAAACACAAGGAAAGGAAAACAGCTACAATAAAAAACGAAGAACAATTAAGAAAATGGTAATAGGAAAACACATATCAATAACTATCTTAAATGTAAATGGATTAAATGCTCCAACCAAAAGACATAGATGGGCTGAATGGATACAAAAACAAGACCTGTACATATGCTGTCTACAAGAGACCCACTTCAGACCTAGGGACGCATACAGACTGAAAGTGAGGGGATGGAAAAAGATATTCTATGCAAATGGAAATCAAAACAAAGCTGGAGTACCAAGTCTCATATCAGACAAAATAGACTTCAAAATAAAGACTACTGCAAGAGACAAAGAAGGACACTACATAATATCAAGGGATCATCCAAGAAGAAGATATAACAATTGTAAATATTTATGCACCTAACATAGGAGCACCTCAATACATAAGGCAAATGCTAACACCCCATGAAAGGAGAAATCGACAGTAACACAATAATAGTAGGGGACTTTAACACCCCACTTTCACCAATGGACAGATCATACAAAATTAAAATAAATAAGGAAACACAAGCTTTAAAGTATACATTAAACAAGGTGGACTTAATTGATACTTATAGGACATTTCATCCAAAAACAACAGAATACACTTTCTTCTCAAGCGCTCATGGAACATTCTCCAGAATAGATCACATCTTGGGTCACATATCAAACCTTGGTAAGTTTAAGAAAATTCAAATAATATCAAGTATCTTTTCTGACCACAGCACTATGAGACTAGATATCAATTACAGGAAAAAAATCTGTGAAAAATAAAAACACATGGTGGCTAAACAATACACTACTAAATAACCGAGAGATCACTGAAGAAATCAAAGAGAAAATCAAAAGCTACCTAGAAACAAACGACAATGAAAACACGACAACCCAAACCTGTGGGATGCAGCAAAAGCAGTTCTAAGAGGGAACTTTATATCAATACAATCCTACTTCAAGAAACAAGAAACATCTCAAATAAACAACCTAACATTACACCTAAAGCAATTACAGAAAGAAGAACAAAAATACTCCAAACTTAGCAGAAGGAAAGAAATCATAAAGATCAGATCAGAAGTAAATAAAAACAAATGAAGGAAATGAGAGCAAAGATCAATAAAATTAAAAGCTGGTTCTTTGAGAAGATAAACAAAATTGATAAACCACTAGCCAGACTCCACAAGAAAAAAAGGAAGACTCAACTCAACAGAATTAGAAATGTAAAAGGAGAAGTAACAACTGACACTGCAGAAATACAAAGGATCATGAGAGATTACTACAGCAACTATATGCCAATAATATGGACAACCTGGAAGAAATGGACAAATTATTAGAAAAGCACAACCTCCCAAGACTGAACCAGGAAGAAACAGAAAATATAAAGAGACCAATCACAAGCACTGAAATTTAAGCTGTGATTAAAAATCTTCCAACAAACAAAAGTCCAGGCCTAGATGGATTCACAGGCGAATTCTACCAAACATTTAGAGAAGAGCTAACACCTATTCTTCTCAAACTCTTCCAAAATATAGCAGAGAGAGGAACACTCCCAAACTCATTCTATGAGGCCACCAACACCCTTATACCAAAACCAGACAAAGATGTCACAAAAAAAGGAAGCTACAGACCAATATCACTGATGAACATAGATGCAAAAATCCTCAACAAAATACTAGCAAACAGAATCCAGCAGCACACTGAAAGGATCATAAACTACTATCAAGTGGGGTTTATCCCAGCAATGCAAGGATTCTTCAATATATGCAAATCAAACAATGTGATAAACCATATCAACAAATTGAAGGATAAAAACTATATGATTATCTCAATAGATGCAGAAAAAGCTTTTGACATAATTCAACACCACTTTACGAAAAAAACCCTCCAGAAAGTAGCCATAGAGGGAAGTTACCTCAACATAACAAAGGCCATATATGAAAAAAAAACACAGCCAACATCATTTTCAATGGTGAAAGACTGAAAATATTTCCACTAAGATCAGGAACAAGATAAAGTTGCCCACTCTCACCACTATTATTCAACACAGTTTTGGAAGTTTTAGCCACAGCAATCAGAGAACAAAAAGAAAAAAAAGGCATCCAAATCAGAAAAGAAGAAGCAAAGCTGTCACTGTTTGCAGATGACATGATACTAAACATAGATAGTCCCAAAGATGCTATCAGAAAACTACTAGAGCTAATCAATGAATTTGGTAAAGTAGCAAGATATAAAATTAATGCACAGAAATCTCTTGCATTCCTATACACTAATGATGAAAATCTGAAAGAGAAATTAAGGAAACACTCCCTTATAACATTGTAACAAAAAGAAGAAAATACCTAGGAATAAACCTACCTAAGGAGACAAAAGACCTGTATGCTGAAAACTATAAGATACTGATAAAAGTAATTAAAGATGATACAAACAGATGGAGATATATACCATGTTCTTGGATTTGAAGAATCAACATTGTGAAAATGACTATACTACCCAAAGCAACCTACAGACTCAATGCAATCCCTATCAAACTACCAATGGCATTTTTCACAGAAGTAGAACAAAAAAATTCACAATTTGTATAGAAACCAAAAAGACCCCAAATAGCCAAAGCAATCTTGAGAAAGAAAAATGGAGCTGGTGTAATCAGGCCCCCTGACTTCAGACTATACTACAAAGCTACAGTAATCAAGACAATATGGTACTGGCACAAAAACAGAAATATAGATCAATGGAACAGGATAGAAAGCCCAGAGATAAACCCACACACATATGGTCACCTTATTTTTGATAAAGGATGCAAGAATATACAATGGAGAAAAGACAGCTTCTTCAATAAGTGGTGCTGCAAAAACTGGACAGCTACATGTAAAAGAATGAAATTAGAACAATCCCAAACAACATACACAAAAATAAACTCAAAATGGATTAAATATCTAAATGTAAGGCCAGACACTATAAAACTCTCAGAGGAAAAAATAGGCAGAACACTCTATGACATAAATCACAGCAAGATCCTTTATGACCCAATTCCTAGAGAAATGGAAATGAAAACAAAAACAAACAAATGGGACCTAATGAAACTTAGATTTTTGCACAGCAAAGGAAACCATAAACAAGATGAAAAGACAGCCTTTGGAACAGGAGAAAATATTTGCAAATGAAGCAACTGACAAAGTATTAATCTCCAAATACACAAGCAGCTCATGCAGCTCAATATCAAAAAAACAAACAATCCAATCCAAAATGGGTAGAAGACCTAAACAGACATTTCTCCAAAGAAGATATACAGATTGCCAACAAACACATGAAAGGATGCTCAACATCACTAATCATTAGAGAAATGCAAATCAAAACTACAATGTGGTATCACCTCACACCGGTCAGAATGGCCATCATCAAAACAATCTACAAACAGTAATTGCTGGAGAGGGTGTGGAGAAAAGGGAACCCTCTTCCACCAATGCTGGGAATGTAAACTGATACAGCCACTATGGAGAACAGTATGGAGTTTGCTTTAAGAACTAAAAATAG
This sequence comes from Lipotes vexillifer, assembly GCF_000442215.2. Taxonomy (NCBI): domain Eukaryota; kingdom Metazoa; phylum Chordata; class Mammalia; order Artiodactyla; family Lipotidae; genus Lipotes; species Lipotes vexillifer. The sequence goes on along the minus strand of NW_006773751.1, from coordinate 4,579,006 downwards.
AACTATCATATGACCCAGTAATCCCACTACTGGGCATATACCCTGTGAAAACCATAATTCAAAAAGAGTCATATAGCACAATGTTCATTGCAGCTCTGTTTACAATAGCCAGGACATGAGAGCAACCTAAATATCCATCGACAGATGAATAGATAAGGAAGATGTGGCACATATGTACAGTGGAATATTGCTCAGCCATAAAAAGAAACGAAATTGAGTTATTTGTAGTGAGGTGGATGGACCTAGAGATGGTCATACAGAGTGAAGTAAGTCAGAAAGAGAAAAACAAATGCCGTATGCTAACACATATATATTGAATCTAAAAAAAAAAAAATGTTTCTGAAGAACCTAGGGGCAGAACAGGAATAGACACAGATGTAGAGAATGGACTTGAGGACACGGGTAGGGGAAGTTGGGACAAACTGAGAGAGTGGCATGGACATATATACACTACCAAATGTATAATAGACAGATAGTGGGAAGCAGCCACATAGTACAGGGAGATCAGCTCAGTGCTTTGTGTCCACCTAGAGAGGTGGGATAGGGAGGTTGGGAGGAAGACACAAGGGGGAGGAGATATGGGGATATATGTTTATGTATAGCTGATTCACTTTGTTATACAGCAGAAAGTAACACACTGTTGTAAAGCAATTATACTCCAATAAAGTTGTTAAAAAAAAAAAATATATATATATATTTGTATACGGGTACCCAATTGTGCATAGCAGCATTATTTAAAATAGATAAGACATGAAAGCAATCTAACCATCAACAGATGAATGGATAAAGACGATGTGAGATATATGTATATATATATTACACATATATGCATGCACACAATATACACACATACAATATTACTCAGACACAAAAAAAGAATGAGATAATGCCATTTGCAGCAACATGGATGGACCTAGAAATTATCCTACCAAGTGAAATAAGTCAGAAAGAGAAAGACACATAACATATGATATCACTTAAATGTGGAATCTAAAAAAATGGTACAAATGAACTTACTTACAAAACAGAAATAGACTCACAGACATAGAAAACAAATTTGTGGTTACCAAAGGGCAAATGGGGGAAGGGATAAATTGGGAGTTTGGGATTAACAGGTACGCACTACCATATATAAAATAGATAATCAAGAAGGACCTACTGTATAACACAGAGAACTATATTCAATATCTTGTTATAACCTATAATGGAAAAGAATCTGAAAAGAATACATATATATATATAAACTGAATCACTTTGCTGTGTACCTGAAACTAACACAACATTGTAAATCAGCTATACTTCAGTTTAAAAAAAATTCCGGGCTTCCCTGGTGGCGCAGTGGTTGAGAGTCTGCCTGCCGATGCGGGGGACACGGGTTCGTGCCCCGGTCCGGGAGGATCCCACGTGCCGCGGGGCGGCTGGGCCCGTGAGCCATGGCCGCTGAGCCTGCGCGTCCGGAGCCTGTGCTCCGCAGCGGGAGAGGCCACAACAGTGAGAGGCCCGCGTACCGCAAAAAAAAAAAAAAAAAAAAAAAAAAAAAAAATTCCACTTTTACCATTTGCTAGCTACTTACCTTGGGCAAATTACTCAAATCTTTGGAACACTGGTCTGGAAAATGAATATAAGAAGAACTGTTATCTTCCTCCACCTGGCCAGCAAATTTGGAATTCCTAAGTCTCATTCCCAAGCCTTCGTCTCTCATTTATGCTTTATTCTTTGGTGATTTCAATCATGCCTATGGCTTTGATTGCTACTTTTGTAAAGGCACCTCAGAAATGTGTGCCTTTGACACAGTTCTCTTCTCTGATTTGCTGATATGTCTTATTGCTTACCTGATAACTCCACTTGGACGCCACAAATAAAACCACAACTTGGCCTCTCCCCTGTCCAACATGTACTTCTTCCAGCATTCTCTATCTCAGGATATGACTTCACCATTCATGCCATTCCATAAGCCGGAAACTTTTTCAATATCTGTGACTGCTTCCTCTCCTTGTCCCCAACATTCAATCCATCAGCAACTCTGTCAAGTTTACCTCCTAATATTTATCGAATATGTAACATTTTCCCATCTCCTTGGATGCCACACTATTACAAACTATCACCATTTCTCACCTTCAACAACTTCCTAACTAGTTGCCCTGTATTCACCATTGCCATCTTTCTCCAATACATTTTCCTCCTAACATCCAAAGTGATCCTAACAAACACAAATTTAATTCTGTTACTGTCATCTACTTAAAACAGTTAAGTGACTCTTCATGGCTCTCATTATGGAGACCAAAATCCCTTCCAAGGTCCCACAAGTTCTGATCTCTGCTTATTTCTCCAGCTTTACTTCTCACTTTGCCCTTCATTACTCTATGAACTGTCGTTTCACTGGATTTTTTTTTCAAGTGTAATCTGTTTCTTCCTGCCACAGGGCCTTTGCACACACAATTCTCTTTGTCTGGAGCACTACCCCAACTCTCATCTCTACCAAATACAAACACGCATCTTCTTATATTTACAGTTAGTTTCTACCCATCTCAGATAACAGGAGTTCCAACATTATTTCCTCCAGAAAGCCCCTTGAACCAGGCTTTCCTGTACATTTGTGCAGGTTGCACCCTACACAAGAGCATCTGGCTGAGGGGAAAGTGATGGGTGGAAGTGAGCCGCACTCCACTCACCAATCCCTATATTCTGGCACAGAACTGCATGTTCTAGGGCATCTTTATTTAATCCTCTCAAAGGTGTGGTGAGTTCTAGTTATCAGCTTCTGTCCTATGTTCCTAGACTAGGTCAAAGCTCTGTATTTCTTGCTGCCATAATATCATTCATAGTACTTCCACAATTGCAATTTTTTATTTACCTGTATAAGGTTATGTTTTTAATGTCTGCCTTAGTTCCCACGAACTATATTTGATTTGGCCACCATTTTACCCATTGACGAACATAATCCTTGACATCTAATAGATGCTCAATAAATATGTGTGGAATGAATTAAAAATGAATGACATTATTATGAGGATAAATTTTTGTTGGTGAAAACAACATGTCATTGTCTAAAGCCTAGCAAATACTCAAATTTGTTTGAAAATGCAAATGAATTATCTGGCACTCAAATATTAAATGACTCAACTTGGGTCACAGCAATATTAAGCAGGCAGTGTGAGGACAAGACTTCAAGGTGACCAGTCAGTATATGGAGAGGCTCCAGGAACAGGTTTCTCAGTACAGAGATCTTTGGAGTGTGAACACATCTATTTGGGACATGAGACCACTGTCATTCTTGTCCAGTATCATATCCAAGGCAACACACTGAGAAGAGTGGGCTTCAGTGGCTGCCTGCTTGCTCTTTACCTTTGGGCAATGGTCAGATAAAGCTGGGCATTTTGTTGGTGCCACTTAGAAAAATTGAACTGAGGGCAGAAGTCCAGTAAGACCTCAGTTACCATCTCAGATAAAAAATCATTAGGATCATCACAGCTTGCATGTACTGAGTACTCTTGTGACAGGCATTATGATAAGTGCTCTACATGCATTATTCATTTCACCTACAACAATCCTATGATATATTAAGTTGAGTTATATGAAGCTGTCAATATTTGACCCTTGTGGCCTACCAAAATGGCAATGTTATATGTTTCAATCTAACAGATACCATTACCCCCATTTTAAACATGAATATTTGAAGTTTCAAAAGCTGGGATTAGAACCCAGGCAGCCTTAAGACCAGATGGTGAATAGCCCTGCCTGGTCTCCTGAGGGGCCAGTCATGGACAGGAACTAGAAACCAAGAATAGTGTCTCTGACAATTAACAAAGGTTATTTTAAGCCCTATAACTTCTCCATATTTACTGTTTCTGGTCCCCCAACTGTGGCTTTGTGTTGATTCATGGTAAAACTCTATACAATAAAATGGGCTGTATTCATCTCTCTGCAGGAAGACTATACCCCACTTCCGATCCACGTCTGGGGAGAGAAGGAGTTCCCAGGGAGGAGTAAGTGGCAGTAGTGCTAAAGAAGAAAGGGCTGCAGGCTTTTTCCAGGCCCTGCTGGAAGGAAGGAATGAGAGGATGAGAAGCCCCAGCTGGCTCCTGCTTAGAAATGGAAAGACCTGGGTAGAATATCTGACAAGAACTAAAATCCACAGCATCTGCATTCATGCTCTTCCTACAACATCAGCTGCCGGGAAACACAAAGTTCTTCTCAGGTCTCTGACTATGCCAGGTCAGAACCTTATCACCAGAAACACAGAACTGGCAGGAACTTTAAAGGTCGCATGCTCCAGACATCTCCTTTTAAAGATGAGAAAGCTAATTAAGCAAGCATTTACTGAGCACCTACTTCAAGCCAGGGACTGTATGAGTTCTTGGTCCTAAAGGTGGGAACTAGAGAGATATGGACCCTTGTGGAGTTTACAAATTGAGCAGGGGAAGAGTGATGAAAGGCAAAAGCCCAGGGTGCAATTATAACAGTGTACGTGGCCAGGTATGGAAATTTTCTGAGGAAATAAAACTGAGACTTGAAGGATTTGAACAAACTAGGCAAGCAGGGAGTAGCTGGTTACTTAAGTGAAGTGGTCTGCTCAGGGTCACTAATTAGCTCTATAATGCAGGACAACTTATAAGCCTCTCTGTGCCTCAGCAGTAAACAGGAGAATGTTTGTTAATTCATAGGCTTGTGAGTGTTAAATGGGCAGGTATATGTAAAACATTTAGTGCATAATAGCTGCTTAATAATTGTCTGTTCCCTTCCCGCATTCTTCCTGGTCCAGAATATTTTCTGCTATATGATATTGCCTTTATTCTTAGGACACAGAGCCCTTCAGGGTCAATAGTTTCAGTCTGTTTTGATATCTGTTTAACTTGTGATCTTGCAGATTGCGCAACACGATTGGAAAATTATGGCCATTCACATTACTGTGCCACGAGTTTTATGCTGCAGCCAGGGGCTGAATGCATTCTGTTTTTCATCTCAAACTGTTGTTCATGTTTTCCCATGACCAAAACTATTTATGACTAACTTACAAAGTAGAGAAACTCATATTATTTCTGGCAAGTCTGCTTTGTGAGAGCACTTTAAAATTGCATAATGATCAGCTAGGTAGAGAGGCACTGCTTAGGGGGGTCCTTTTCATCAATAATATGCTAATTATTATAATAAATAATTTTATCATAATAAAAGAACAAGCAATAATGTTAATTATTATATCATTATTATAATTATTACATTATAATATTATTGTTGTTATTATTATTACAGCTATTAATGAATATGTCTTCCATGCACCAGTCACTGTTCTAGGTTCATCACAGGGACAGCCCTGCCTGATCCCCTGTGGAAACAAATAGTATACTATAAGTGACAGGAATCCTTTGAAGTCTATGGCAATGGAGTGACATGATCACATTGCAGGATAGGTAGATCGCTAAGAGAGCGAAGAGAATGGATGAGAGGCACGGAGATCAGGTAAGAGTCCAGGAAAGAGATGATGAGAACCTAGCTGGGGCAGTGCTAGCAGGGGTGGAGGGGGAAGGAGGGATTAAAATATATTTAGGAGGCAAAATCACCAAGACTGGATGAATGACTGTTAGGGGAAGGGGTTGGGTAGAAAGAAGGAGGAATGCAGGATGGCTCCACAAACCAAGAAGCAGAATAAAGAAAGAAAAGCAGATTGATCCCAGAGAAGGTTGAGACTTGCAAACTCAGTTTTGAAACTACTCAGTTTAAGGTGACTGTGGGACAACAGGTAGCGATGCCCAGCGGGCAGCTGGTACAGGAGTCTGGGGCTCAAGTCAGAAGTTAGAGCTACAGATAAGGGGAGGGGGACTTCTGCATAAACACAATGGTAAGCCCCAGA
>NW_006773751.1:4553747-4573131 GCF_000442215.2 Lipotes vexillifer | reverse complement strand
TGAGAAAGTAAGAGAGCAGAGAATAAAACCCTGGGAAACAGCCATATTTGAGGAGCTACCAGAGGAAGAACTTATAAAGGGGAGGGGGAAGGACTGTCAGAGAGCACAAGGCAGAACAGTAGAGTGTGGTGCTCTGGAAACCAGGAGAGGACGTGGTGCCCAGTGCTGCAGAGAGTCGAGGAAGACAATAACTGAAACGCAGAGTTGAATGTCCTTCTAGATGTCACTGACCACATAGGCCAAGTAGGCTTCTAATGGAGGGGTGGGCACGGAAGCCAATGGGCCGAGAAGGAAATGGGATGTGAGCACAGAGCCTTCAGCATCCATTTTGGATTGTGTCCTCAGGTCTGACTAGGGCACTGTCAGAGATCCCTGTGACACCAAAAACCATATCCCATACTCTCGTTACTCCACCTTTTGCTTCTCCACCAACTTCTCTTACTCTGACTTCCTTTGTACTCCTAGGCTCCAGATCCAACTCTGATCAGTGTCAAATGCCCTAGAATAACAAGGTCATAATTTCAAATTCAAGATCAGGGGTGCTCTAATTTCAATACGTATTGTAGGCCAGGCATTCGGACTTGTAAAATAGAGTATCATCTTTCTACTCTGACAGTGACTGGGGAGAAGCCCACCTCCACCACTACACTATATTCTAAGCCACCATCATTCCTCTCTGGACAAAGCAAGAGACTCTTTGCAGCCCTGTCCTTTTACATTTGTGCTCCATGCTGCAGCCAGAACAATCCCTGTGAGAAGGAAATCAGATCAGGTCTCCCCTTTGCTCAAAACGATTCCATGTCTTCCCATTTCACCTGGAATAAATCCTCGTTCTTACACTGCCTAAAAGTGCTAAGTAATCTGGCCCCAGCCTAACTATTTGACCTCATTTCCTATACCTCTTCCCCGTGCTACTGCATTTTGCGTACACTGGCCTCCTCGTTGCCCCTCCAACACAGCAAGAACATCATACCTGCCTCTGGGATTAGGCAATTATTTTTCCTGGAATGATCTCCCTCTAGAAATTTGCATGGCTTCCTCACTCATTTCATTCAGGACTCTTCTTAAATTTTAAATATATAAATATAAATATATGATTTAATATATATAAAATCACATATATATGTATCATATATATACTCACATGCACTCTTTCTCCTCCCACAAGAATGTAAGCTCTGTGAGGGTATGAAGTTTGTCTATATCTCTAGCACTTAGAATAGTATTGGGCATTTAATACATAATTATTGAATGAATAAGGGGATGAAGGTACATCCCACAATCTGAAACAAAAGAGAATGAACCAAACAGAAACTAAGGCCAGATAGCAATCCTCTACTAGGTGTGTACCAAACATTTCCTCTGTCCCCTGAAGAACACAATTGTCAACATAAAACAAGTCTGGTCCTTGCCCATAGTAAGCAGGCACTTAAGATGAATGGACATATTAAATACCTAGTGAATGAAACAGCTGGTAGAAAAATACTGGTGGTCTTTAAATTAAAACTCTAATTAGTTACTAAATTTGTATCACCTTGCCTGGAGCCACTGGATGTTTTCTACCCTCCCATCCCCCCCCCCACCTGCTCCTTTCCTCTGCCATACATGTCTCTTTCCCCCACTACTCTCCCTGACAGGACCAGCCACTGAAGGCCTGGCTTAGCTGCTTGGTCACTTCCTCACTGAAAGAACCTTCTCATTCTGCTACTTAGGAATTTCACAGTCACTGGCCTTCTCCCTTCCATACAACATCTGCTCCCTTCAGGGTTAAAAGAAACTCAGGGATCTAAGCGAAGGACAGAGACCTGTTATTAGGGCTACAGCTGATACATCCAAGTAACTGAGACTAGTTAGAGACTTAAGCCATCTCTTTAGTATAGATTCAAACAGATTCTAACACCAATGTAGTATGGGAATTTTTGCCTATTATCTGTCCATTAGTCAGAAATTTCCTATATGGTTATTAATACTGCCTTATTGACTCGAATAAGACACCAAAAAGGACATGACAAATATATCGACCCATTTTCCTGTGCAGAAAGAAGTGGGTTGCTGAGGATCAAGCTGTTAGAATAAGAGGTCAGGCCTCCTGACACTTGACCTGTGAGTCTCCTCTTTATGGCCACTAATGACTGGGGTCTCAAGTCCTAGTGGGGAAGAAAGAAGAGCAAAGCCAACAACTTTGATTTCTTGGCAAGGCCTTTGCCTCAGTAGGCTTTCCCCCAAACAAATCCCTGTAGGCAAAATCTCACTGGATTACCCCACCAGTTTGAAAAATACCATATGCATGAGGATACGTTAGCTCAAAGATGAAATCAGCAAAAGCGATGATCACGCTATAGTCACAGACTAAAGTATCTTTTCTTTGGTCAGACAAAAAGTCAACAGAGTAATGATTGGCCTCATTCACGACAGTCAGCCAGCCCTATGTGATTACTCCCATGACAACAAAGAAAATAAAGGAGTAAGATACAATGTTTTGATATCTCCAAAAGCAGGAGGATAAGAAGCTTTACCTGTATTTTGTCCTGAATTCAGAGAAAAGAATTAGATTCACTTACTCAACTAGCATTATTAAACACAAATAAATAAGTGGCGCTAAAGTAAATAGTGTGAAAGAGAAGGAATACGGGGAAGGTATAATTTTCTTTCCACAGCATTTCCAACTGAGAAGCAGGCACAGAAACAAGAAATGACATCAAAATCATCTGTGGAAGGAGCAAGATATTACAGTGTAAGATGTATCAATAAGAAAGAATGAGATGTAAAAAAAGGGCCTGTGTAAAATAAGTCAACTCATTCATTTTACAATTATTTCCTGGGCACCTACAACATTTCTAATGCTGTGAAGCATAGACCTTGAAAGATCTTAAAAATTTCCAGAGAAGACAGAATACGCACATTAAAGCTAAATAAAAATATGTGCGGTATCACATTATTTGTCGAGTGAGTGGGAAAGCAGTATGTGTGATTTTCAAGAAACTGAGGAGGAAGAAGTCATTCTGGATTGGTGAAACTGTGGAAAGCTTCATGGAGAGGGTAGGAATGGTCTGGGTATCAGACGAAGCACAAAATTTTTAAATGTGAAGAGAAAACTCATTCCACGCAATGGGAACCATGCACATGAATTCATGTAGATAAGAAAGTATATGGCAGGTGTGTTAGTAATGCTTGCTACTATAACAAAAATGCAACAATCTCAATGGCTAAACAAAATTAAAATTTATTCCTTGTTCATATAGGCTCAAATTCAGATGTTCCCAGTGAGTTGAAGGAGCGTCTGCCCAGTTATTTTGAGGACCTGACTCTTTTTTTTTTTTCTTCAGGTACGCGGGCCTCTCGCTGTTGTGGCCTCTCCTGTTCTGGAGCGCAGGCTCCGGACGCGCAGGCTCAGCGGCCACGGCTCACGGGCCCAGCCGCTGCGCGACATGTGGGATCTTCCCAGACCGGGGCACGAACCCGCGCCCCCTGCATCGGCAGGCGGACTCCTAACCACTGTGCCACCAGGGAAGGGAAGCCCAGGATCTGACTCTTTTAATCTTGCTGTTCTGTCCTCTGGGTGTGTAGAGTTCCCCTCCCTTTAGCTGATGGGTGGGAAAGAGAAGGAGTCAGGAAGACTGACTGAATATGGAAAATTTTCACAGGGCAGGTGTAGAGGTGATGGATACACCTCAATTTAACCCTCATTCCGTTGGCTAGAACTCAGTCCCAACACCACACCTAACTGCAAGGGAGGCCACGTAATGTGTCCAGGAGGACATGGCAGTGGGCTGGGGTGAACACGTAGCAGTCTCTGCCACGGCATGTTTGGGAGAAAGAAAGTACACCTAATTGGCTGGTGTGGAAGAGGCTAGAGAAATAGATGAAATCAAAGATAGGAGGGCTTCCCTGGTGGCGCAGTGGTTGAGAGTCCGCCTGCCGATGCAGGGCACACGGGTTCGTGCCCCAGTCCGGGAGGATCCCACATGCTGCGAAGTGGCTGGGCTCGTGAGCCATGGACGCTGAGCCTACGCGTCCGGAGCCCGTGCTCCGCAACGGGAGAGGCCACAACGGCGAGAGGCCTGCATACCGCAAAAAAAAAAAAAAAAAAAAAAAAAAAAAAAAAAAAAGATGAGAAAGTGTAAGACACAAGACTGCTCTCAAGGAGGTAAGAGAAGGAGGATAGGCCCACATAAAAGGTTTAAAAACAAAAGAATGTGCCTAATACTCCTAAGGGTGAGGCATAAAATAGATGGGAAGGGGAATTATGGTGTTGAGAGGTTGCTCAGTGTGGCATGATTGGGAAAGGTTTCAAGGAAGATGTAGAAATAATGCTGTGCCTTTAAGGATAGAAGCAGAGAGGATTCAGAGAGATAGAAGTACCGGAGCGGATATCTCAGGTGGGATAAGTATAAAGAGAGGGTAAACATTAATACAAATGAGGAAAGTGGAAAAAGAATATGATCAAGGGCAGAGAGATAATTATAAGGAGGCTGGAGGGAGACAGTAATCAAACAAATGGCATTTATCAATGAGAGTCCTTTTGGCATTGGGAGCAGAGGAACAGTTCTTTATTTATAGGACTGCCACACATCACAGGACTTTAATCATCCCTAAACTGCACCCATCAAATGCTGGTACTACCCCCAAGTAATAGTGACTATTAAATTCCTCCATACTTCCAAATCTCCCTCCTGGGGAAAGGGATAGAGCAGTAGTGCCTCTATTAAGGGCACTGGCCAGAGAATAAAGAGAGATGAGGTCAGAAAAGTGGTCAGGAAACCTTTGATGTAGGGTCCTGATGTGAGGCTAGGGAGGGTAAGAGAGAGAAAATAGGAAATAGGAAACTACTGAAGGCCTTAAATGGAGACTGTGCTGAAAATAGTGTTCAAATCTGTTACCTCTAGGCTGGATGTCCAAGACGGTGGCACCACCAATTGGAAACTGTGTTTTAAATTCAACTTGAGGCATAACTCACAAAAGACTTATACCCAAATCAAGTCAATTAATCTAAATGTCACATATGGGCATTCAAATATTAAACAATAAATTCCTGAAAATTCAGGATGCTCCTAAATTAAGACCACTAAATCAGTCTCTTACCTCCTGAGGCTAGAATGGTATGTAGATGGAACTTCCCCTAATGAAAGAAATCAATCTGGCAAGAAACCAGAGAAGTTAAAGTAATTTGAAAGTGTCTATATTTTCTATCCACCTGGCCTTATTCTGTGAATGTTTCCTCTATTTGGAGAGCTACTGCAGTTACTTCAGACATGTCAGGTCCTTCAGGACAGATATATCTTGCCCTGATTCCAAAACCCCTGAAAATGGTTCTCTCCCAAATAATAGGATTGCCGATTTGCCAAGCTACACTTTTGTATCTATGTCTTTTGCCCCTTGACTGGCCCTTAAAATGAGAGTTTTTAGCTGAAGAGCATGCTAAGTGAAATAGAGCTAATCCCATTGGCCAGGATTGCCTGTTACCCAACAACCACAGAGCCTGGTCTGACCCTCAGCACTGACGTGGGACAATCAGGGAGGTCGGTCAGATGTACCTGCAGTCCTTATGGGAAATGTCACTCAGAAATGCCTCAGCTGCAAGAGAAGCATCTCAAAATGGATATTTGAAAATAACCATGATGATACCCAGAAACAGCACACTTAGAAGGTTTAAAAGGGGGCAAAAGACGGGTTCACAAAAAAACAATCCTAAGGGATATCTCTCATAAAGGGAAGCAGACAATATTTTCCCCAAAATACCTGACTTCTTTTAAAATCACTGGCAGTTTTTTTCCCATGGTATTCCTGAAACCGAATATGTAGATGTACAGGTTTCCTCTAATGAACATTCAGACACCACAACGATGGCTCTGATGTAATTATTGGGACATCAAAGTAAATTACTTCAATAGATTATTTTCCTCTTTTTTTCTCAGTGAAATACCCTCCATTGAAGGAATGGGGTTTTGACTGAGGAAGAGAAAAGATGGGTAACTGACACATGTGCAGCTTTGAGGTTTAGGGCAATAGGAAGGTTTGCTTTTTAGGAAAAGAGAAAAGTGGGTGTTAGGAGAGAGGTGGAGAAAGGAAAAGGAGCTCCTCATCCACAAATAATTAAATAACTAAAGGGAATTATTTTCACTTTAAGACAAGGGAAAAGTACCATTCTTTCCACTCACAAATATTTCTGAAATGTTGACCTGGTACAAGAAAGTGCCAGGTTCTAAGTATCCAATAGTGAGCAGCATAAAGAAACAAACAAAAACCTGCTATCATGTGAAAGCAGAAGGAGGGATTTCATCAAATGGGAAAATCTGCAGCTTCTTTGGAGAGTAGGGGAAGTTTGAAAGCAACACAAAGAAGGCTGGTGGGGGGGTAGTCATACAGAGTGGTCATGAGAGAAGGAAGGAGAGCCTTTGGGAACAGATATAGTGGAGGTGAAAGTAAGGAAGCTAAGGTCAGATGGCTCTGACCTTCTCAATAAGCTTGGAGGTATTGGCTGAAAGTAGTTTGAAAAAGAACAGAGAAGGTATGGAATATAGGAAATGTGTTCTTGACCTTGATGAGTCTAGTAGTTTGCCTGCTTTTCACCCACTAGAGGTATGTGGTATTACATGCAGCTTGGTTTCCATGAGTTGGTGTGCAGACATTTGATAAAATGCTGGTGATCAGCCTGATATGTTCACTTGCTTAAACTTTCTATGATAATGGTAACACTCTGCCAAGTGCTCCTTTTGGTTCTAGCAGCCTGGGTACTTTTGGATCTTGTAAGAGATCATCTAGGAATCTATTTGGAATCCATTAATCAGTCATTAGTATCAAGAAATGCTTATTGGACACCTGAGAAAATACACTTTGAAGTTCAATAGCAACTTTACTGGAAAATTCAGACTTGCTTGCTCCATTCTAACTATATGGCCTTCTTTGCTTTTCATCAAATATTTTGAGTACTCCCATCTCAGGGAGTTTGCAATTGTTTCCTCTGCAAATCCTCCCAGAGAGACATAAAACTTACTCTTTCACCTCCTCTTCCATCAAGTTTTGTTCAAATGTTACCATTTCAGCAAGACCAGCCCTAAAACCCCTTTTAATAAAATTTCAACCTTACAGCATTCCCATCCTTCTTTCCCTCCTCTATTTTTCCACAGCACTTACCACCTACAACATACTGTATAATTTACTTTTTCAATTATATATGTCTTTCCATCTCCTGCCAAGAATGAAAGCTCTGTGAATGTGTATATGTTTTCCTTTCCTTTTATTTTTACTTCTCTATTTCAGAACCTAGGACAGTGCGTAATATGAAAAAAATTACTTGATGAATGAGTAAATGATAATTATGGCTCATTCTATCTCTGAAAAAAGAGAGCCTAATAAAGCACCTTCTTGCAGAATTTCCAGCCTCTGAGATTTTTGGTAATTGGTTCTAGAGTAAGATTATAACCAACATAGTTAATAAATATCTAATGTCATTTATTGAGAGATCTCATCAAAAGGACCAAAGGTAGCCTAGAAAAAAAGGAGAGAGGGGAGGAGGAGAGAAGGTAAAAGAGAAATGAAGAGACAAAACCACTGAGGAGTCAATGTGCAATGAGAAATACAGCACATGATTAAAAGCAAGAGAAGACTCCGCATGTGAGGAAGTGGCAAATGGGCTGTCCGATGCCACTTTCTCACCTTTCATGCCACTGGAGAAGTGGGGGAAGAGGGCATGCCACCTCTGGGCTGGAAGCTTCCACTTAGCAGTCCCACTTGCCATCTCCACTGTGGGAGAAAATATCTATGTTCTTGTAGCTGTGCTTTCATTAATTGAACTGGGCAAGATCAGATGGATCGATTACCCATCGAGCCAATTGCTCACAGGAGATTCCCAGAGAGTTAAATTCATTCGAGACTGCATATTTATGGACAACGTGCTCCTTTGAAGGGAATGTTAGGACGCTTAAGAGTTGTTTTCATAAGCTTTCAAAGTACGTCAAAAGAGATTTCATATACAAATATTAGCTTTTTGTCCAATGTAATGCATTTAGTGCATAAAGCAAGGTTAACTTTTACTTTCCTGGGACTTTTAAAACTCCCTCAGCCCTCATTACCTTCCAACAAGACGTAAATTGGAAAGTCTACATGTGTTTTACTGTATACAGCCCTTCTGCATCCCCTTCAAAAAAGACATCTTTGAGTTTCTATAGAGTTTTTCCCCACTTTGCATCGTGGCAGATTTTAAAGTCAGGGGTTTCAGACAAGCAATAACAAGTTTGCTTAATCACTACTCCAGTTGATACCACTATTTGGTGCTACACCAATGCTTGAAGCAGTGTATGGCTCTCTACTTTGGAGGGCTATGTGTAAGTTTTATGCAGTGTTAAGAAATAGGTTTTGGGATTTTACAGTCCTAAATTTGAATCCCATCTTATAATTCACTGTAAACTTGGATATACTCATTCCAAAAATGGATAATCTACATCACATAATATTAGGAGCATTAGAGATAAAGTACATAAAGTGCCTAGCATGGGCCTGTCACACAGTTGGGTTTCAATGGGAAGTAATTCCATCACACCTCCCCCTTCTCATCCTTTATAACATTTTTGTGTTACTCAAAGCTGCCACAGTTACGGGGTTCTACAAATCCCTACCTCTTTTCTAACCCAAACTGATCTCATTCAAAGTACATGAATGGAACTTGAATGCTGACTTGGTGCAGTTCTATGAAAATGTTCTCATCAGTGGCTCAGACAGTGAGCCACTGAAGCTATAGTTTAGGAGAAAACTATCTCACTCAGCTAGAGACAATCCCTGTTTTGTTTTCATTTTGAAGGGAATACAGCCTTGTAAATGTTAGTGATTTTATTCAATAAGGACCTTAAAATATTAAGCTATTGATCTCTGCTTGGTTAAAATTTCTCCTGCAAAAATACGGAAACAAAGTACTTAATATTAATTATTCTGAACTAGAAATTTAGAGAAACCTCACAGGAAGTACCAGGGTAGTCTCTATGATAATTAGAATGAATACCACTTTTATAGTATTATGCATGAGAAAACATTTTCTCATTTAACTCTTATAATTCTGAGGTATATTTATTTCTATGTTTACAACAGTATAATTAGGGAAATTTGGTCATAAGGTTAAGATGGAGGGAAATAATAAAAAAGAGAACTGAAAATAGAAAATAACTTATAGGAAAAGAACAATAAGGCTAAAAGTAAGTGTTAGATAAGACCAGCAAAACTGATAAAAATCCTGGACAAGGAAAAAAAAAAAGAGAGACAATACAAATTACCAATATCAGGAATAAGAAGAACATTCTTACTAAGACTGTACACACATCAATAATAGTGGACTATTATCAAACAATTTTATGCTAACAAATTCAACAGCTTAAAATAAATGGACAAATTCCTCAAAACCTACACTTTACCAAACTGACATAAGATGAACAGAAATTTGGGAGAGCCATATATCTGCTGAAGAAATTCAACTTAATATCAAAAACTTTTCCACAAAATAATTCCAGGCTCAGTTGGTTTTACTGGTGAATTCTACCATACATATAAGGAAAAAAATAATACCAAACTTACACAACCTTTTTGAGACAAAAGAGACCACTTCCTAACTAATTCTGTGAGGCCAGAATAACACTAATACAAGAACTTGAAAAAGACGTTACAGAATGAGACAGAGAGAGAGAGAGAGAGAGAGAGAGAGAGAGAGAGAGAGAGAGAGAGAGAGAGAATTACTCACCAATATCAGTCATGAATAGAATGCAGTAATACTTTTCAAAATGTTAACTAACTTGGATCCAGTAATATATATAAATAGGAAAACGATGCACAATAAAATCATTTGACAAACTGCAATGCCAATTCATGTTTTTTAAAGTTCTCATTAAACCAGGAATAGAAAAGAAATTAATTAATTTAGTTCATTAATTGATCCAATTCAATTAACCTATGAAAAACAAAAAATATCATCATATTTAAAGATTAAAGGCTAAACACTTTTTTTCATAAGATTATATAGAAGGCAGATTCCCCATTCCCACCATTTCTATTCAATATTTTCCTGGAGGTGAGGGCCAGGGCAGTAAGTGAAAAAATAAAATAAACTTTATGAAAATCAGAACAGAATAAGTAAAAATGTATATTTGCAGATGATATGGTTGTTAACACAGAAAATTCTGAGGAACTTGAAAAACATCTAATAGAATAAGTGTATTTAGCAAAATTGTAGAATAAAAAGCTAATAAAAATCAACTATATTTTACATAGTAACAGCAATTATAAAATTAAAAAACAACTTTACTTCTAAAATCATCAAAAATCATAAAACACTTAACAAATTTAAGAATATCTGTAAAGTGAAAACTACAAAACATCACGGAGAAATTAAAGATCTAAATAAGCAGACATGTTCATGGATTGCAAGACTAAATATTATTAAGATGTCAATTCTTCACAAACTGGTTTCCACAACTCTCCACAAAATTGTTCTAATGCAATTTTTGTCATAATCCCAGCATGTGTTTAAAGAAATTGATCATCTGACCCTAAAGTATCTACGGAAATGCAAAAGACTTAAACATCAAACTTTATTTGAAAAGAATAATGACAAACTTTATATAAAAAGTATAATGTTACACAACTTTCACCAGGTGATTTTAGACTTAAAGACAATATAATCAAGAATGATTAGTCAGTCAAACATAGGAGTCAATAAGTTGATGCAATGGAAAAGAGATCAGAAATATACCTGCACTTATATAGTCATTTAATTTTTGGCAAAATGTCAAAGCAATCCAATGTGGTAAAGAAGGTCTTCTTAACAAATGAACAACTGGGTATGCATATATGAAAATAATGAACCTTGACCCCTACTTCATATAATATATAAACATTACTTTACAATGACTCCTAATTCCATAGGTAAAAGCTGAAACTATTAAGATAATATCATTGTAACTTAGAGGTAAGCAATGGTTTCTTAAACTGAACATAGAAATCAATAACCATAAAAGAAAGGATTAATAAATCAGTCTTCATCAAAAGTAAAAAGTTTTATTCATCCAAAGAAACCATTTAAAAAATAGATAAGCCACAGCCTGGGAAAAAGTATTTGCAAAACTTATATTTGACAAAGGATTAGTATTTAGTTAATGCAAAATTTTTTCTACAACTCACTGAGAAAAATAAAGCAACCTAGTAAGAAATAGGCAAAAGATTTGAACAGACACATCACAAAGGAAGATGTACAAAAGGGCCATAAACCCCCCAAACAGTGCTCAGTATTATTAGTCCTCAAGGAAATGCAACTGAAACCACCATGAAATAAAAGCATACAACCAATAGAATTGTCAAAAATTAAAAAGACAGTCAACATTCAATGTTGGCAACCCTAAATTCTTATACACTGTGATGGGAATACTGACTGGTACAACCACTTAAGGAAAAGATCTTACGGTGTTTTATAAATGTTAACATACATCCATCTTATAATCCAAAAATTCCACTCTGAGGAAGAACAAAGGAACAGATGATAAAAACATATGTCCAAAAATAAGAAATCTACAACATGTTTCACAGCAGTTTTATTCATAAAACTGATTTACCTTTTCCTTCTGCTTACCAAGACTCAACTTCTATTCATCATCTGAGTAAAACCATAGTAAGTTGCCCAACTGTCTCATCCCTAGGAACACTCTGATCTACTAGCCATCATCACTCAAGAAGAGGAAGAAAAAGCCAGAGACTTTGTGAGAGCCTCTCTGAGCCTGACTGTACTGGAACTGAGTGTTGGAGTTACTGACAACTGCCATGCAGAAAGATGTGCTAAAGCTCGACCCTCACTTCAGGAGAGGCTGAAACAACTGAGGGTATTAGGAGATGATACACAGGGCATACATGCAGGACCTTTCAGTGACCAAACAGCTGCGGGCCAGAGGGCATATGGACTAGGAACATCAACTGTATTTCCACAGAGTATATGAACGCAACAGCTAGCACTTTGGTAGTTGAGGCTGGAGCCTCATTATTCACTATGTTGACTTTCACTTAATAACAATGTGTTCTGTATAGCGTGCACATCCAACCTCAGCTGCACTTTTTACTCCTGAGTCCAAACTTTCCATATTGCAATCTCTTCCTGGTTTCAGTCCGACATCCACTCAGCCTTCAGACATACCTTATACCTCCAATGCCAAACATGTTCCAAGATCCTGTGGTGTCAATAGTCTTCCTTCTCTTTGACTTACTTCAATTGCATTAGTTACACACTGCCTTTCTCTAGAGTGCTAAAATAATTAAAACTCATTTATCTTTTTCATTTTTTCAAAATTTATTGCTGTATTTCTTTTTACCAATCACCTCTTCCACAAGTCTATTTGTTCTTTTAGATTTGTCATTTAAAAAAAATTTAACTTACAGGAATTTTATTTACTTTCAGGAGTGTTGGACCTACAGGTTTTTGTTTGTTTGTTTGTTTGTTTGTTTTCTGCGGTACACAGGCCTCTCACTGTTGTGGCCTCTCCTGTTGTGGAGCACAGGCTCTGGATGCGCAGGCTCAGCGGCCATGGCTCACGGGCCCAGCCACTCCGCAGCATGTGGGATCCTCCTGGACCGAGGCATGAACCCACGTCCCCTGCATCAGCAGGTGGACTCCCAACCACTGCACCACCAGGGAAGCCCTGGACCTACAATTTTTAACAGAATATATTCTCTCTATATCTCTTGACCTCTTTTTCATATTTTTCAAATTTTTCAGTCCCCTGAAAACCTTTTGTGCATTTCAATAATTATCTGTTTGGACCTCTGGGATAACATCAAGTGCATTAGCATTATAGGGGTCTCAGAAAGAGAAGAGAAAGAGCCCAAGAAAATATTTGAAGATATAATAGCGGAAAACTTCCCTACCCAGGAAAAAGAAACAAGCACGCAAGCCCGGAAAGCACAGAGAGTCCCATACAGGATTAACCAAAAAAGGAACACACCAAGACACATTGTAATCAAAATGACAAAATGAAGGATAAAGAGAGAATACTAAAAGCAGCAAGGGAAAAGCAACAAATAACATAAAAGGGAACTTCCTTTCTCAGCAGAAACTGCAGGCCAGAAGGGAGTGGCAAGATATATTTAAAGTAATGAAAGGGAAAACCCGATAACCAAGAATGCTCTACCCAGCAAAGCTCTCATTCAGATTTGATGGAGAAATCAAAAGCTTTACAGACAAGCAAAAACTAAAGGAGTTCAGCACCACCAAACCTGATTTACAACAAATGTTAAAGGAACATTTCTAGGCAAAAAGGAAAAGGCCACAGTTTGAAATGAGAAAATTACAAAATGTAAAAGCTCACTGGTAAAGGCAAACATATAGTACATGTAGGAAATCACCCACACACAAAACTAGTAGGGTGGTTAAAAGACAAAAGTAGTAAAAACAGTTGCATCCACAATAAGAAGTTAAGGAATACACAAAACAGTTAGATTTAAAATATGATATAATAAACAGTAATAATGAGGGGAGGTGAGTACAAATGCATGGTTTTTAAAATGCATTTGAAATTAAGTGATTAGCAACTTAAAACAATCATGTTTATATATAGACTGCTATACAAAAACCTCATAGTAACAACCAACCAAAAATTTATAATAAATATAAACACAAAAAAAGAAAAAGGAAGCCAAACATAACACTAAAAATAGTCATCCAATCACAAAAGAAGGGGGGAAAAAAAGACTTACAAAAACAAATCCAAAACAATTAAGAAAATGGCAATAAGAACACTCATATCAATAATTACCTTACATGTAAATGGACTAAATACTCCTATCAAAAGGTAGACTGGCTGAATGTATACAAAAACAAGACCTGTACATATGCTGCTTACAAGAGACTCACTTCAGATCTAGAGACACATACAGGCTAAAAGTGAGGGGATGGAAAAAGGTTTTCCAAGCAAACAGAAATCAAAAGAAAGCTGGAGTAACAATAGTTATATCAGAAAAATAGACTTTAAAATAAAGATTATTGCAAGAGACAAAGAAGGACACTACATGATGATCAAGAGATCAATCCAAGAAGAAGACATAACAATTATAAATATTTATGCACCCAACATAGGAGCACTTCAATACATAAGGCAAATATTAACAGACATAAAAAGTGAAATCAAGAGTAACAACAATAGTAGGGAATTTTAACACCACACTTATATCAATGAATGGATCATCCAGACAGAAAATCAAGGTAACAAAGGCCTTAAATAACACATTAGACAAAATGGATTTAATTGATACAGAGCATTCTATCTGAAAGGATCAGAATACACATTCTTTTCAAGTACACATGGAACATTCCCCAGGATAGATAACATGCTACACCACAGAAATAGCCTTGGTAAATTCATATGATATGAAATCATATCAAGCATCTTTTCTGACCACAACGCTTTGAGATTAGAGACAACTACAAGAAAAAAACAGCAAAAAACACAAACACATGGAGACTAAACAATATGCTACTAAATAACCAATAGATCACTGATGAAATGAAAGAGGAAACCAAAGAATACCTGGAGACAAATGAAAACAGAAGCACAAAAATCCAAAAATATATGGGAGGTAGCAAATGCAGTTCTTAGAAAGTTTATAGCAATACAACCTTACCTCAGGAAACAAGAAAAATCTCAAATAAACAACTTAATCTTACACCTAAAGCCACTAGAGAAACAATAAACAAAACCCAAAGTTAATAGAAGGAAATAAACAAAACCCAAAGCTAATAGAAGGAAAGAAATCATAAAGATCAGAGAAGAAATTAAAAAAAGAGACTAAAAAAATATAGAAAAGATCAATGAAACTAAAAGCTGATTCTTTGAAAAGATAAAATTGGTAAACTTTTACCCAGACTCATCAAGAAAAAAAGGGAGGGGGCCCAAATCAGTGAAATCAGAAATGAAAAAGGAGAATTTTATAACCAATACTACAGAAATACAAAGGATCAAAAGAGACCTCTAAGCAACTATATGCCAATAAAATGGACAACTTAGAAGAAATGAATCTTAGAAAGGCACAATCTCCCACGGCTCTATCAGAAAAAAGAGAAAATATGAGCAGACCAATTACCAGTAATGAAATTGAAACAGTAATTTTAAAACACCCAACAAACAAAAGTCCAGGACCATGACTTCACAGGTGAATTCTACCAAACACTTGGAGAATATTTAGCTTCTCAAACTATGCCAAAATTTGCAGAGAAAGGAACAGTTCTGAATTAATTCTATGAGGGCATCATCACCCTGATACCAATACCAGACAAAGATATCAAAAAAAATTACAGACCAATATCACTAATAAATATAGATGCAAAAATCCTCAAGAAAACACTAGCAAACTGAATGCAAAAATACATTAAAAGGATCATACATCATGATGAAGTAGGATTTATCCCCGGGATGCAAGGATTTTTCAATGTCTGCAGGTCAATCAACGTGATACACCACATTAACAAATTAAAGTATAAAAACCATATGATCATCCCAATAGATGCAGAAAAAGCTTTTGATGAAATTCAACATCAACTATGATAAAAACTCTTCAGAAAGTGGGTATAGAGGGAACATACCTCAACATAATAAAGGCCGTAAATACAAACCCACAGCCAATATCATACTCAGTGGTGAGAAGCTGAAAGCACTTCTTCTAAGATCAAGAACAAGACAAGGATGATCACTCTAATCACTTTTATTCAACATAGTTTTGAAAGTCCTAGCCACAGCAAAGGAAAAAAAAAAATAAAAGGAATACAAATTGAAAGAAAGAAGTAAAACTGTCACTGTTTGCAGATGACATGATACTATACATAGAAAATCCTAAAGACACCACCAGAAAACTACTAGAGCTCATCAACAAATTTGGTAAAGTTGCAGGATACAAGATTAATATACAGAAATCTATTGCATTTCTATATACTAACAACGAACTATCAGAAAGAGAAATTAAGAAAACAATCCTATTTACCACTGTATTGAAAAGAATAAAATACCTAGGAATAAACCTATCTAAGAAGGTAAAAGACATGCACTCTGAAAACTACAAGATGCTGAAGAAAGAAACTGAAGGTGGCACAAAAAAAGTGGAAAGATATACCATGTTCTTGGATTGGAAGAATCAATATTGTCAAAAAGACCATACTGAAGGGGTACCTAACACCTGGGCCATGGAGCGATACCGGTCCGTGGCCTGTTAGGAACCGGGCCACAAAGCAGGAGGTGAGTGGTGGGCAAGTGAGCGAAGTTTCATCTGTATTTACAGCCACTCCCCATTGCTCACATTACCGTCTGAGCTCCACCTCCTGTCAGATCAGTGGCAGCACTAGATTCTCATAGGAGTGCGAACCCTACTGTGAACTGTGCATGTGAGGGATCTAGGTTGCACCCTCCTTATGAGAATCTAATGCCTGACGATCTGAGGTGGAGCTGAGTTGGTGACGCTAGCGCTGGGGAGTGGCTGCAAATACAGATTATCATTAGCAGAGAGGTTTGACTGCATAGAGACCATAATAAATCAGTTGCTTGCAGACTCATACCAAAACCCTGTCAGTGAGTGGCAAGTGACAATTAAGCTGCATCTGGTGGCAGGATTTACAGTGGCAAGTGAGTTGATGTCTTTCGGTTGAACAACTGCATCTAGCGGCAGGCTTTAAGTCAGAATCCGACACTTATTTTAGTCTGTGCATGACCTGCCCATTATTTTATTTATCACTTCCATCCATGCCTCTTTCCCACACTGCACACTTGTCTCAGTCACAGTTTTGTTAAGTCCACAAGCTAACCCTAGCCAAAATGAGTAAAAACCAAATGTCGCTGGAGAGTTTTTTTAAAGAGGGAGAAAGACCCAATGATGAGACAGCAGAAGACTCTGAGACTGCCAACAAAAAAGAAAGCTGCATTTAAAAGAAAATACTAAGAGTCCTACTTCATTGCAACAGGTGATTCACGTTCTCCAAGCCTGCTCTGTACAATATGTGGTGACCGCCAATCCAAGGAAGCCATGAAACCTTCAAAACTGCTTTGCCACATGGAGACCAAGTACGCTGTGTTAAAAAACATGCCTTTGGAGTTTTTCGAAAGAAAAAAAAAACGTGAACACGAAGAACAGAAGCAATTACTGAAGGCCACCACTTCATCAAATGTGTCTGTACTGAGAGCATCATTCTTAGTGGCCAACCACATTGCTAAAGCTAAGAAGCCCTTTACTATTTGTGAAGAGTTGATCCTGCCTGCTGCTAAGGACCTTTGTTATGAACTTTTAGGAGAGGCTACAGTTCAAAAGGTGACATGTGTTCCTATTTTGGCTAGCACCATAACTAGATGAATTGGTGAAATAGCAGAGGTTAGTGAGGCACAATTGTTAGAGAGGATTAATGAGTCACCGTGGTACACAATCCAGGTTGACGACTCTACCGATGTTGACAACAAGGCAACAATGCTTGTTTTTGTGTGATATATTTTTCAGGAGGATGTGCATAAGGATATGTTACGTGCACTTTTGTTGCCACCCAACACCACAGCTGCAGAACTATTCAAGTCTTTGAATGATTACATATCAGGAAAACTGAACTGGTCATTTTGTGTCAGTATATGTATGGACAGAGCAGCTGCCATGATTGGACAGCTTTCTGGTTTCACTACTCAGGTCAAAGAGGTCACTTCTGAATGTAAGTCTATGCACTGTGTCATCCATAGAGAAATGCTGGCTAGCTGAAAAATGTCACCTGAACTTAACAACATTTTGCAGGATGTGATTAATATTATCAACCACATTAAAGTACATGCCCTTAACTCACGTCTGTTTGCGCAGCTCTGTGAGGAGATGGACATAGGGCACACACGTCTTCTCTTATACACAGAAGTGAGATGGCTTTCTAAAGGTAGATCACTGGCCAGAGTTTTTGAGTTACAAGAGCCGTTCCAGAGATTTCTTCTAGAAAAACAGTCACCACTGGCAGCATATTTCAGTGACACAGACTGGGTCACAAAACTTGCTTACTTGTGTGACATATTCAACCTGCTTGGCGAACTCAATCTGTCACTTCATGGGAGAATGACAATGGTGTTCAAGTTGGCAGATAAAGTGGCTACATTCAAAGGCAAACTGGAATTATGGGGACGATGAGTGAACATTGGGATTTTTGACATGTTTCAAACATTAGCAGAGATTTTGAAAGAGGCTGAGCCAGGGCTTTCTTTTCTCCCAGGTGGTGCATGATCACCTTTCTCAGCTTTCAAAAGAGTTTGAGCATTACTTCCCGGCCACAAAGTGGGAGGAAATGGATCTGTGACCCATTTGTGAATAAGCCAGGTGAATCAACTTTGTCCATGCTAGACGAGGATCAACTGCTTGAGATCGCAAATGACGATGGCCTGTAAAGTATGTTTGAGACAACTTCAAATCTCCATGTGTTCTGGATTAAAGTCAAGGCAGAATATCCTGAGATTGCCACAAAAGCACTGAAAAGCCTGCTTCCATTTCCAACATCCTATCTTTGTGAAGCAGGGTTTTCTGCAGTGACAGCCACCAAAACAAAATTATGGAATAGACTGGACATAAGCAACACACTTCAGGTGTCACCGTCTCCCATCACCCCCAGATGGGACCATCTAGTTGCAGGAAAACAAGCTCAGGGCTCCCACTAAATCTGCATTATGGTGAGTTGTATAATTATTTCATTATATATTACACTGTAATAATAATAGAAATAAAGTACTCAATAAATGTAATGTGCTTGAATCATCCCGAAACCATCTGCCCCATGCCAGTCCATGGAAAAACTGTCTTCCACAAAACTGGTCCCTGGTGCCAAAAAGGTTGGGGACCACTGCATATTGCCCAAGGCAATCTACAGATTCAATGCAATCCCTATCAAATTACCAATGGCATGTTTCACAGAACTGGAACAAAAAATTTTAAAATTTATATGGAAACACAAAAGACCCCAAACAGCCAAAAGAATCTTGAGAAAGAAGAACAGAGCTGGAAGAATCATGCTCCCTGGCTTCAGATTATACTACAAAGCTACAGTCATCAAGACAGTATGATACTGGCATAAAAACAGACATATAGATCAATGCAACAGTATACAAAGCCCAGAAATAATTCCACACACTTATGGTCAATTAACCTACAATAAGGTAGGCATGAATATACAATGGAGAAAAGACATTCTCTTTAATAAGTGGTGCTAGGAAAACTGGAGAGCTGAATGTAAAAGAATGAAATTAGAACATCTCTAAGACCATATATGAACCAAAATAAACTCAAAATGGATTAGGGACCTAAATGTAAGATCGGATACTATAAAACTAGAGGAAAACATAGGCAGAACACTCTTTTTTTTTTTTTTTTTTTT
>NW_006773751.1:4549071-4553717 GCF_000442215.2 Lipotes vexillifer | reverse complement strand
TGCGGTACGCGGGCCTCTCACTGCTGTGGCCTCTCCCGCTGCGGAGCACAGGCTCCGGACGCGCAGGCTCAGTGGCCATGGCCCACGGGCCCAGCCGCTCTGCGGCACGTGGGATCTTCCCGGACCGGGGCATGACCTGCGTCCCCTGCCATCGGCAGGCGGACTCTCAACCACTGCGCCACCAGGGAAGCCCAAGGCAGAACACTCTTTGACATAAAGTGCAGCAATATTTTTTTAGATCGATCTCCTAAAGTAATGGAACCAAAAGCAAAATAAGCAAATGGGATTTAATTAAAAAGGTTTTGCACAACAAACGAAACCATAAACAAAATGAAAACATAACCTACTTACTGGGAGAAAATATTTGCAAATGATGTGGCTGACAAGTGCTTAATTTCCAAGATAGACAAACAGTTCATACAGCTCAATGTCACAAAAAATCAACCAAATCAAAAAATGGGTAGAAGATCTAAATAGACATTTCTCCAAAAAAGACATACACATGGCCAAAAGACACATGAAAAGATGTTCAACATCACTAATTACTAGAGAAATTCAAATCAAAACTACAACGAGGTATCACCTTGCCCAAGTCAGAATGGCCATCATCAAAAAGTCTACAAATAATAAATGCCAGCGATAGTGTGGAGAAAAGGAACCCTCCTACACTGTTGCAGGGGAGTGTAAATTGGTACAGTCACTATGGAAAACAGTATGGAGGTTCCTTTAAAAACTAAAAACAGTTAACAATATGATCCAGCAACTCCACTCCGCAGCATATATCGATAAAAGATGAAAATTCTAATTCAGACAGATACATGCACCCCAATGTTTAGAGCAGCACTATTTACAATAGCCAAGACATGGAAGCAACATAAATTCCCCTCAACAGTTGAATGAATAAAGAAAATGTGGTATCTACACAATGGAATATAACTCAGCCATAAAAAAATGAAATAATGTCTTTTGCAGCAACATGGATGGACTTAGAGATTATCATACTAAATGAAGTAAGCCAGACAGAGAAAAATAAATATCGAACGATATCACTTACATGTAGAATCAAAAAAAAATGATACAAATAAACTTATTTACAAAACAGAAATAGAGTCACAGACATAGAAAGCAAACTTATGGTTACCAAAGGGGAAAGGGGATGTGGGAGGGATAAATTAGGAGTTTGGGATTAAGAGACATGCACTACTATATATAAAATAAACAACAAGGACCTACTGTATAGCAACGGGGAACTATATTCAATATCTTGTAATAACCTATAATGGAAAAGAATCTGAAAAAGGATAGATAGATAGATAGATAGATAGATAGATAGTTGATAGATAGATAGATATAGACAGATAGATCTAAATCACTTTGCTGTACCCCTGAAACTAACACAACATTGTAAATCAACTATACTTCAATTAAAAATAATAATAATTATTATTATTTCTTTGGTTGAACATGATATGCTGTTTTAACGAAACTATTAAGTTTTATCTTACATAACTAGTTTTATTTGTAAGTTTTAACTAATGCCTTTTAGAAACTGCTTAGTCTTTTTGTAGCATCTTGCTCTTCTTTATTTTTAATTTTTTTTCTTTCATGTATTTAATCATTTCAGACATACCTCTCACATTGTTCAATAATCTGAAATTCTTAACAACCCAATTCCCTGATGTTTGTTGTATCTGCCGACTCCTGCATATCATAGAATGTTTCCCTGTATTATTTAACTTTTAATTTAATCTTTAATACACTTTTATCTGTGGAAAATCAGTGCAGCCAAGGTTGAGGCTTTATTTCTCAGGAATGGTTTTATATTTGTATCTGTCAGTCAAAATATCAGCAGCATGGGACTGAATTTTATGTTAATTTCTCAATTTTGCATCTTTCAGGACAAGAAGCTAGTGTAAATTCAAAACACTACCCCTGTGATTCATAGACCTAGGCTTGAAATAAATCAGGAAAACCTTTTTTCCACCCAGAAGCCAGTCTGAGACATGCAGATGTCCTTGTAATCTCCCTGTGATCCTAGGGAGGTTGTTTTTAAAACATACATTTTCATTGAGGTTATAGTATTTTAAGGCTTCCAACTTATATGTGTACATGTGTGTTGGGGAAATGTTGCTGTTAGTTCTAGGTGTTTACCTCTCTTAGGTCCAAGCCCTCATCTTTTTAACTGGCGTGAATACTAACTGTTAAAACACGGGCTTTCACATTAGGTCAAGTTAGAGCAACTAGGATTGACCTAACCATCCCAACCCAAATAACTATGAAACTTCTTAAAATACATGAGACAACTGTTTATAGGTACGAATAATAGAGCAGAACTGTGAAAGAAGGGAAATGCTTTAACTGAGCCTGTGTTCACAACAGCTCTGCAGGGGGAACCGTGATGCAGAGTGGTGCAGTTGAAGCAGAGCAAAAGTCTTACTGCTGAGGAGGCTGAGATCAGAATTTATGGCAGTTGAGGTAGCTGGAATTTGTAGACCATGTTATAAAAGAGGAAAACCTACACAGATATTAGGATCCCAAGATGTGCAGGGAGGTTCCCCTTCAGTTCCTAGTCAAGGGCTGGACTGAGTTTGCACAAGTTAAAACTCCATGAAGCCTATCAGAGAGTGGCTGCAACAGGGGGAAAAGTTGAATGAAGAAACCAAAGGTCATGCAGTGCTGGTAAATGTTGAAGTGCCAGCCCAGCCAGGGTGGAGAGACCTCACTCTGCACCTCTTTATTCATTTGTGACTCCAAAAGAGAGTACACTTTAGAAGCAAGGACCAAGCCCCAGAGCAGGGGTCACAAATATTTTATGTAAAGAATCAGATAGTAAATATTTTAGAGATTGCAGGCCACATATAGTCGTCTTTCTCTCTCCTCTCCCTCCTCCTCTTCCTATTCTTTAAGAAAAGTCATTTTTAACTTTGGGCTATACAAAAACAGTTTGCAAGTCAGGTTAAGCCCATGAGTCATAGTTTGCAGACTCTTGGCCTAGATTTGGGCCCATGACCCAAATTATGGACAAATTAGAAAGAGTCCTGCCCCAGCAATGTATAAAACAATGTCTGAAAATTTCAGGAAGGAGATCCGGCAATTACCTGTCTGCGAGTACAAATTTAACACTGTATAAAGGAAGACAAAGTAAAGCAGACTATCCTCTACATATTATGTAAAATGCCTACCAACCATCAAAAATTTTCATTCAATTCCTACTTCCAATGATGGCAGAATATCCACAAATAAAAATTATAAAACCTGGAGAAGATATTTTTAAAACAATTATTCGAAGGCAATGGAGAGTGGTTGCTATATGCTGAACTGATCAAAAAAGATCATTTGATGTGTTCACCTCCAGTATCCCAGGATGTAACTTTATGTGAAAAGAAGGTGTTTACAGAGGTAATCACGTAAAAATGAGGTTATTAGATTGGCCTTAATCTAATAGGACAGGTGTCCTTATGAAAACAGGAAACTTGGACACAGACACCAAGAGAGAACACCATGTGAAGACAAAGACCGAGTTTGGGTGATACATCTATAAGTCAAGCAACGCCAAAGACTGCCAGCAAACCATAATGAGACAGATTTTCCCTCACAGCCCTCAGAAGGAACCAACTCTTCTAACACACTGACCTTAGACTTCTAGTCTCCAGGACTGTGAGACAATACATTTCTATTTTTTAAGTCACCCAGTTTGTGGTACTTTCTTACAACTACTCTAGAAAACTGATATAGTGACCAAGAGCAGGCAGAAAATTTGGATGAAAGGACCCTTGAAAGAGCAAAGTCCACTACGTTAGATTTATATAAAGGTGGCTTTTCATCCAAGGCCACTCCCTAGTATGTATGGTGAGGAGTAGAAGAAAGTTGTAGTCTTACCAGCTTGAGGAAGAAAATAAGACTAGCAAAGCACCTGGAGGCTTAGAAGAAAAACAATGTGAAGAAGGAGGCCCTGGGGCAGGGTGGGTGGTAGGTAAAGCCCCTATTTCTGAAAATAAATTTTGCCCAGTGCTTGGCTGTTTACTGAAATACACATTCTTGGGGAAAACTTCAGGCGGCCTGGTGAAAACAGAAGTTGGAAGGTATGAGAGAATAGTTCAGCTGCTGACCACCATAGGAAAGATACTGTTTAGAGTTTAAATCCAGCCAAATTAACTTCTGGCTAGAAAGAAAATCAACATTCAAGAGAAGAAAATGGCAGAATCCAATTCTCTACAACTTATCGTGGAAACAGTGTCCAGTTTAGAAAAAAAATTACTAGACTTAAAAAAAAATCAGAGAAATATGCCCAAAGTCAAGAGAGGAAGAATTCAATAGAAACTGATACCCAAAGGAATCAAATGGGAGAAATAGAAATAAGAATTTTAAATCAGCTACTTTAAATGTGTTCAGGACTAAAAAGAATTTGTGATAATTATCAATGATCATATGAGGAATATCAGCAAAAAAAGTGGAAACTGTAAAAAAAAAATTAAAATACCAGAATTAAAATGTGCAATCACTAAAATGAAAATTTAATGGAAATTCTTACCAGAATATTTGAGAGAAAAGAAAAATAGGCAGTTAATTTGAAGATATATCAATACAAATAATCTAGTAAGAAGAACAGAAAGAAAAAAATGGACATAAATAGAGACAATGTGACA
>NW_006773751.1:4532162-4549061 GCF_000442215.2 Lipotes vexillifer | reverse complement strand
GTAGGGAAATATTAATCTGCTTAATACTCTTGTCATTGGAATCTCAGAAAGAAAAGATATATAAAATATAAAGATGTACTTGAAAAATAATAGCTGAAAATTTCTCAAGTTTAAGGAAAAATATCAAGTGACAGAATCAAGAATCTCCACAAATGCCAATACAGAATCTTACAAACAGAATCTCATCTAGGCATATCATAATCGTACTAGTGAAGACAAAAGACAAAGACATAATCTTAAAATCAGACTAAGGGAAAAAAGACACATAATATGCAGGAATACAATAAAATAAACTACATCTAGTTTCACATTAGAAAGACTAAAGCTCAGATAAAATCTTAAAGTGCTGAAAAAAATTGTCATCCAAAATCTTAAATCCAAGGAAAATGTCCTTCAAATATGTGACAAAACATTCAAAAAGAAAAAAAATTTTTGAGATAAATCATATCTAGCAGAACTGTACTAGAGAAAATGATAAAAGAAGTTCCTCTGAATGAAGGGAAATGACAGCAGATGGAAAAACAGATCTACACAAAGAAATGGAGACCATGAAAAAGGGAAATAGAGGGAATTCCCTGGTGGTCCAGTCGTTAGGGCTCCACACCGCCAAAGGCCTGGATTTGATCCCTGGTCAGTGAACTAAGATCCCATAAGCCACACAGTGTGGCCCAAAACAAAACAAAACAAAACAAAATTGTAAATAGAAAAGATTTTATTTTTCCTTTACTCAATTTTTTATTGAAATAAAATTTACAGAATATAATATTCACAATTTAGGCATTTTAGAGTGTAAACTTTGGTGTGTTTTAGTATATTCACAATGTTATTCAACTGTCACCATTGTATATTTGCAGAATATTTTCATCACACCAGAAAGAAACCCTGTACCTATTATGCAGCCATCCCCATTTCATCCTTACACTAGCCTGTAGCAGCCACTAATCTCCTGTCTCTATGTATGTGCCTATTCAGGACATTTCGTATAAATGGAATCATATACTATATAGACTTTTGTGTCTGGATTATTTCACTCAATATAACGTTTTCAAGATTCATCCATGTTACAGCATGTATTAGTACTTCATGCTAAAGTACTACTATTTGCTTATCCATTGATCAATTGATGGATATATTTGGGTAGCTCCACACTTTGGCTATTGTAAATAATACTGCTCTGCCTATTCATGTAGAAGTTTTTATATAGACATATGTTTTCAATTCTCTTGGTTGTATACAAAGTTCCACGTGCACTTGAGAGGAATGTGTATTCTGCTTTTGCTGTGTGAAATGTTGCTCTATAGATGAATGTTAGGTCTAGTTGGTTTATAGTACAGTTCAATTTCCTTGCTGACTCTTTGCTTGCTGACTTTCTGTCAATTTGTCCTACCCATTATTGAAAGTGGAGTACTGAAGCCTCCAATCATTATCTTTAAACTATGTCTCCCTTCAATTCGGTTTGTTTTTGCTTCATATATTTGTAGCTCTGTTGTTAGGTGCATTTATGTTTATAATTGCTATGTTTTCTTGATGAGTTGACCCTTTACCATTATATAATGTGCTTCTTTGTCTCTCAATTTTTCCATAAGGCTATTTTGTATAATATTAATATACACACTCCAGCTTTCTTTTGTATACTGTTTTATGAATATCACTATCCATCCTTTTATTTTCAACATAATCTGAAGTGAGTCTCTTGCAGATGGCATATAGTTGTACCATGCTTTTTTTTCACCTTTTAATTTTCATCTATATTCACAGATTTAAAATATGAGAAAGTAATAGAATGCAACATTTTTCTTTGGTAACATCTTTATTGGAGTATAATTGCTTTACAGTGGTGTGTTAGTTTCTACTGTATAACAAAGTGAATCAGTTATACATATACATATGTTCCCATATCTCTTCCCTCTTGCATCTCCCTCCCTCCCACCCTCTCTATCCCCCCCCTCCAGGTGGTCACAAAGCACCGAGCTGATCTCCCTGTGCTATGCGGCTGCTTCCCACTAGCTAGCTATTTTAAGTTTGGTAGTGTATATATGTCCATGCCACTCTCTCACTTTGTCACAACTTACCCTTCCCCCTCCCTGTATCCTCAAGTCCATTCTCTAGTAGGTCTGTGTCTTTATTCCCGTCTTACCCCTAGGTTCTTCATGACCATTTTGTTTGTTTGTTTCTTAGATTCCATATATATGTGTTAGCAAATGGTATTTGTTTTTCTCTTTCTGACTTACTTCACTCTGTATGACAGACTCTAGGTCCATCCACCTCACTACAAATAACTCAATTTCATTTCTTTTTATGGCTGAGTAATATTCCATTGTATATATGTGCCACATCTTCTTTATGCATTCATCTGATGATGGACACTTAGGTTGCTTCCATCTCCTGGCTATTGTAAATAGAGCTGCAGTGAATATTTTGGTACATGACTCTTTTGGAATTATGGTTTTCTCAGGGTATATGCCCAGTTGTGTGATTGCTGGGTCGTATGGTAGTTCTATTTGTAGTTTTTTATGGAACCTCCATACTGTTCTCCATAGTGGCTTTACCAATTCACATTCCCACCAGCAGTGCAAGAGTGTTCCCTTTTCTCCACACCCTCTCCAGCATTTATTGTGTCTAGATTTTTTGATGATGGCCATTCTGACCAGTGCATGCTTTTTTTAAAAATTCAGTTTACTTATCTTTGCTTTCTAATTGGAGAGTATAATCCATTTACATTTCACATAATTACTAATAAAAAGGGACTTTCTTCTGTCATTTTGCTATTTTTTCCTATATACCATATTAGTTTATGCTCCTCAATTTTTTTCATTATTGTCTTCTTTAATGTTAAATAGTATTTTCTAGTGTATCATTTTATTCCCTTTCTATTTCTTTTACTATACAGTACTGAGTTATTATTTTAGTATATGTCCTGATTATAATATCTTAATTTACAACAATCTTAATTTGTAACAACTTAATTTATTATGATCTTAATTTAATACCTATTCACTTTCAATAGTATACAAACACTTTCCTCCTATATGGTCTGCCCCCATCCTTATGTTATTATTGTCAAAAATCATATCTTTATACATTGTGCAATTATCAACATAGATTTTTAATTATTATATTATTCAGCTGTCTGTTAAATAAGTTTGTGAAAAAGAAGAAACATAAAATACATTAAACAACTTTTACATTTTCAGATGTAGTTACCATTACTGGTGGTCTTTATTTTTGTGTATTCAAGTTACTATATGTTAGTGATGAACTCTCCTGTTGTTTGTTATCTTAGGATATCTTAACACCTCTTTTATCTTTGAAAGATAGTTTTACCAGATAAAATTTTTGGCTGTCACTTTTTTTTTTCTTTAAGCACTTGGAACACATCATACCACTGCCTTCTAGCCTCCATGGTTTCTGATGAGAAATCAACTGATAATCTTATTGAGAACTCTTTGTTTATGATCAGTTGCTTCTTTCTTGCTGCTTTCAACATTCTCTCTTTGCCTTTCAACAGGCTGATTATAAGGTGTATCAGTGTGGATCTATTTTATTTTATTTGGAGTTCACTGAATATCTTGGATGTAAAGTTTGGACTTTTCATCAAGGCTAGGATGATTTCAGCCATTTTTTTCAAATGTCCTTTCTTCTTCTTTTCTCTCTCTCCTCTCCTTCTAGTCCTCCCATTATGCATAAATTAGTATGCTAGATAATATCCCATAAGTCTCTGAGGCTTTGGTCATTTTTCTTCACTATTTTTTTCTATTCCTCAGACTGGATAATCTCAATGAACCTATCTTCAAGTACACAGATTCTTTTTTTATGCTACTAAAATGTGCTGTTGAGTCTCTCCAGTGAATTTTTCATTTTAGTTTTATTTTTCAATACCAGAATCTCCATTTGGTTCTTTTTTTAACATTTCTGTCTCTTTACTGATGTATTCTATTTGATATATCATTCTTATGGTTCCCCTTAATTCTTTACATATTGGTTCCCCTTAGCTTTTTGAACCTATTTAAAATAGCTAATTTAAAGTCTTTGTCTTGTATGGTCAATGTCTGTACTTCCTCAGAGACAGTTCTCAGTGATTGCTTTTCTTTTCTGGTGCATGGGTCAGACTTTCTCTTTCCATACCCTGTAATTGTTGAAAACTGGACATTTTTAATATGATATAGCAACAATGAAAATCAGATTCTCCCCCTTCTTGCCATTGCTGTTTGTTGTATTTGTTCTTGGTCGCTTGATTAGTCACTGTTCTGAACTACTTTTGTAAAGTCTGTATTCTTCATGTGTAGCCACTGAAGTCTCTGTTCCATTAGCATAGCGGCCATACAGTGACTAGACATAGTTCTCCTCAAATGTGTGTAACCTGAAAAAACCTCCCAGGCTTACAGATGGGCTCTTTGAAAGTGTTAGGACATGCCTTTGAAACTCAACCACATAGTTTCCATCTCTGCTTTAACCTTCACTTTCTGCTTATAAAGGATCCAAAAGACCAGAGCTAAAAGCTTAGGACCTTCTCAGGTTTTTCTGGAATGTATGCACAATCCCAGTCTATGTTTACCTAGAGTGCCTAGAAGTGATGACACATCAGTAACAATAAGCATACACTGCCCAATTTTTGTTTCTAAATATTATTATCCTCACTATAAACCAAAACCTCTTAGAGAAATGATGATTCCAGGGCTAATGCAGGGAAAGTACAAACAAACCCCAGAGTACCTCACTGCACCAGAAACTAAGAAAATACTCAAAGAAACATGAAGATATATCAAAAGATCACAGGAGCAGATAGAGGTATTCTCCAATGGTCAAATCTGGGACAATTTTAATGATCAGAGAAGGAATGCTACATGGGTAAGATGGAGCCTGAGCTATGCACCTTCAATTATGGATGAAGTTTGACTAGAAACAGGGAGGTGGAGAGCATTTTGGAGGAGAGGAAGACAAAACAAGAAGATAAAGCTAATCAAATCATGACATTAATAAATAATTCTATGGTTTTTAATTTTTTTTTAAACCTAGGACAATTTTAGTATCAAAATAAATAATGATAATGTATTATAATCCATTAATAAAACCAAAAAAATTGGGTCTACCATCATAATTATTATTTCTTTTACCAGCAAAAACAAGTTTTCCTTATGGTAAAATGCAATTAATATAGGAAGAAATATATTAATATATTAATATATATATATATAATATATATATATATATTAATATATATATATATTAATATAGGAAGAAAAAAATATAGGAAGACTGATGGAGTTAGGAAATTATCATTATATGCTAAAATTGGCAGGTAAAAGTTTGAAGATAGCTGTATATTCATATATTTTAAAAATATTTCACCAAAGTTATTTATTAATTACAAAGGGGAAGTTTTTTAAGTAGAGAAACTTAGAAAACACCATTTTATCCAAGTCATCAAAGCTAACACAGCCAATTTGGGAGCATACTGACATTATGTGCCTCCTAATAAGATTCACTGAGGAGAATACACTATCACTTCAGTAGTTTTCTTGCCAAAAATGCATATCCTGAATCTAATCATGAGGAAACATCAGACAAATCAAAATCGAGGAACATTCTACAAAGCAGATGGCTTAAAGTCTTCAAAAATATCAAGGTCAAAAAGCACAAATAAAGGCTGAAGAACGATTCCAAATTAGACACTAAAGAGAAGTGACAACTAAATGTAATGCAGGACCCTGGATTTAATCCTGGACTAGAAACAATCAATTGCTATTCAGGACATTATTAGAACAGTTGATAAAAAGGATAAGATGACAGTATTGTATTAAATATCAAATTTCCTGCTTTTTATAACTCTAATCTGTTTATGCAAGACAATGCCATTTTTCTTAGTATATGCACACTGACATATTTAAGTATAAAAGAACATGATGTTTTGATCTTGTTCAAATATTTTTTCCAGGAACAAACATATACAGTGAGAGAGCAAGAAAATGGATAAAATACAAATGTTTGGTGGAAATGAGTAAAAGGTATCTGAGACTACCTGACAATATTTTAAAAACTTTTCTGTACATTTGAAATTACATCAAAATATACTTCTGTATGAGCCAATATGAAGTAACAGAAGATGAATTTACCCTCTTACCTGAAACAACTAAAAAATGCACAAAATATATAAAACAATGGCTTTCAAGCTATAGGATATCAGGCAGTAGAAGGTAATGATCATGAGAAAAGGGAAAAAAAATGAGGGGAGAACTACAATTGTTTTACCTTATTGCCTGGAGAGAGCTTCCAAGATGCAGAGCAAGGGAGGGGAGACCAAGCCCAAGCCCAGGAATTTCCCTGAGTTGAGGAGATTCAGATGGGATATTGGGAAGGCCAATGTGACCAGAGTTCAAAAGGCAATGTACTGAATAGAAGAACTCTTCACTGAAACAGAACTGCAAAGGGTCTGCCTCAAGTCTTTAGCTGAGTACTAATCAAAGTATGCATGTAAAGAAATTATCCAAGGCTGGGGAAAGACACACCCAAAAGGAATAGAAGGGAAAATTCTGAGAGCTCACAATGGCCACGTTGTGGAGCACAGGCTCAGTGGCCATGGCTCATGGGCCTAGCCACTCCGCGGCATGTGGGATCTTCCCGGACCAGGGCACGAACCCATGTCCCCTGCATCGGCAGGCGGACTCCCAACCACTGCACTACCAGGGAAGCCCAGAAAAACCTTTTAATTCACATGGGTATTGCTGTAGTAATGGAGGAAAAGTCATCCCTAGATAACAGCTTCTTTGGTGCCACCTAACAGAGCTTAAAAATATAACTCAAAAAGATCAAATGGTTTTCAAGTAACTTAACTATGTCCCAGAATACAGCTCAAGAATATTTATAGAAATATGAAAATATACAGAATTCCAAAAAGGTAAAATGCAAAATTCTTGTCATCTAACCAACAATTCTGAGACATGTAAAGAAGATAAAAAATGAAGCCTATACTAATGAGAAAAATCAGTCAATGAAAATAGATGCATAAATGACATGAATGATGGAATTAGTAGACAAGGATATTAACAGTTATTATGACTATTTTCTAGTTGTTCAAGTAGGTAGAAGAGATCATGAATGTTAAACAAAAACGAGGAAGATATTAAAAGAGCCAAACTGTACCTCTAGAGATAAGACTACAATGTGAGAGATGAAAAGTACACTGGATAAGATTAAAAGCAGATTAGACTCTATGAAAGAAAAGATTAGTGAACTTGAAGACATAACAACAGAGAAAAAGACAGAAAAAATAAAAAGAAAAAACCAAGCATCAGTGGCCTTCAAACTTCTGATTTACCTGTAATTGCAGTCCCTGAAGAAGAAGTGACACAGCATACGGAAAAAAATATTTGAAGAAATAGCCAAATATTTTTCAATTTAAAAAAAATTTTTGAGGAAAAAATGATCATTATAAATAACAAATTCATACTTATTATACCTCTGATATTTTTGTTTGCCTAGGGAAAAGCATAGCCAAATAAAAACAATTAGAATTATAATAATTCAGTGGAAGCTGATATTAAATAACAAAACTGAAAGTTTCTAATACCAGCAGCAACCTATTAGGAAAAAAAGAGTTAATTTGTTGCATCACAGTTGCAGTATAAAATACCTAAAGAAAAACTTAATAAGAAACTAACAAAACTCTATTAAGAAAACAAACTACATTGTTTTTAAAAGAAACCTTTAAAAAGACTTGGGAATTATATTCAATATCTTGTAATAACCTATAATGAAATATAATCTTCAAAAAGTTAAAATAAAAAATTAACTGAATCACTATTCTGTACATCTGAAACTAATGCAGTATTGTAAATCAACTACATTTCAGTAAGAGAGACAGAGAGAAGAATAAAGGGGGAAAAGAAAGAAGTAAGGAAGGGAGGAAAAAAAGGGAGGGAGGGAGGGAGGGAGGGAAGGAGGGAAGGAAGGAAGGAAGGAAGGAAGGAAGGAAGGAAGGAAGGAAGGAAGGGAAGGAGGGAGGGAGGGAGGCTCCAAATTTGAGTGTCTACACACAAGTTCAGGGAAACTGTTCCCATTAATCCATATCTTTTTAATAGTTTATTTCATTTTTGATAATCACTGTAAACTAGCAGGTCCAAAAAGTCTAATAAACCTCAAGCTTGATGGCATACAAAAAGCTACATAAAGGCACACTGTACTAAAATTGTTTAAAATCAGTAATAAAAAGAAAATGTTTTTTAAAAATTTAGAAGAAAAAAGAAACATACACAAGAATGAAAACAGACTTCTTGTCAGAAACAATACAAGAAAGAAGAGTAGTGTAACATCTTTAAAATACAGAAAAAAAAACCTTTCAACAGGGAATTCTATACCCAGTGAAAATTTCTGTCAAACTGAAGGTAAAATGAAGACTTTTTAAGACATACAAAAGCTGAAAGAATTCATTGCAAGCAGACCTGAACTACAGGAACTGTTAATGATAGCCCTGCAGTCAGAGAGAAAACAATATTCAGTCCCTTCAGTCAGAAGTAAAATAATATTACTTGAAGGTAGAATATGGTTATTTTAAAATGCATACTATAAACCCTAAAGCAGCTATTATAAAAGAAAAACATTATAGTTGTTT
The DNA here is from genome assembly GCF_000442215.2 of Lipotes vexillifer. Lineage (NCBI taxonomy): Eukaryota > Metazoa > Chordata > Mammalia > Artiodactyla > Lipotidae > Lipotes > Lipotes vexillifer. The sequence continues at coordinate 4,540,453 of NW_006773751.1, read as the reverse complement.
ATAAACCAAAAAGGAGGTAAAATAGAAGTATAAATATTACTGAATTAATCTAAAAGAAAGGAGCAAAAGAAGATAAAAGGAACAAAGAGCAGATGGAACAAACTAACAAGTGGCAATACAGTAGATTTAAACCCAATCATATCAATTTCCATTAAATATAAATGGTCTAAATACTATAATTGCCAAATTAGATAAAAAGATGAATTATATGTTATCTATAAGAATTCCACTATAAATCTAAGGATGCAACTAGGTTAAATGGAAAAGGATGGTAAATTTATACCATGATAACACAAATCAAAATTATATCAAATAAAAAATTAGTAGACATGCAAATAAGCAGGAAAATGTGACTCTAATCTAGAGACAAAGCTGTCAATAGAAACAGATGCTGGAATTTTTATAGAGACCTTAAAATAGCTGTTAACATTATGCTCAGTGACATTAAGAAAAAGGTGGACCAAATGTGTGAACCAATGGAGAAATCTTAGCAAAGAAATAAAAACTAAAATAACAACCAAAAGAAAGATACTATATCGGAACAGTATATTATCTGAAATTTAAAAATTTTACTGGGTGGGTTGCTTCTAACACATAATGTAAAAAATTTAAATTGAACTCACAAAAAATAAAATATAATAAACTCTAAAATGTTACAAGTCACTCATAAGAGAGAAAGGACCCAGTGTTGCTTGCCTTCTTGTTGGAGCAGTAGCTGGAAGAGAAATCTGCTGTAGACAACATAAGATGAAAACAGCTGGAAACTTCCATTATTAAAGCTCAAGTGAGGGTTGGCATGACAATTGATCTCTAGAAGCCTCAGACTCAAGGGGAATCTGCACCCATCCTCAATTCCTTTCTATGAGCCTTTCCTGAGTACTTTTGAGAAAGACTCAGGTCAGAGCAGGAGAGAAAATGTCACCCCCTGAGGTGCAGATGAGAAGGTCCTGTTGAAGTCTCAAATGGAGCTGAAGAACTGAGGGAAACTTCATGATAGTTCAAAACCTTTCACTAAATTCCAGGCAGTGACTGTCTACAACAGGGACGCAGAAGGAAAACTGAGGGAGGACACCTGAGGTACAGGCTCAGGGGGCCAGCTGAAGTCTGGAAGAATTGCGAAGAATGGAAAGAAATCCAATTAGCATTTTAGGCCTTTCTCTGAGTATAGGATGTGGCCTTTGGTTGCTAGGGCAAGGGCACAACCATCAAGTGAGAATGCCCTGAGCAACAGCAGCATGGGTCCTGCAGAAGTCTGAAGATAGAACATGAAAACTATGAGCAAAAATACATGCACTCCAAGCCTTACACTGAATACAAGGCAGTAGCCTCTGCACACAAAGAGGGGGCAATAGACCTAGAAATGAACCATGAACACGACCCACTGAAGCACATGAACATGGCCTACTGAAGTCTATTGGCACACAATAGGATAGTCTAAAACCCTCAGATCCAAAGTTTTGCTAAAGAAAAGGTTCAGTGCCTGCCCTCATATAATCTAAAGCCTTGATGAACTGAATGTAACAAAAGCAAAAAAAAAAAAAAAAAAAAAAAAAAAAAAAAAAAAAAAAAAAAAAGGCCTACACCAAGACCAACTCAAAAACAGAATGAGTGCAACCCCTAAAAGTTCCTTGGCAGAAAAAGCAGTACTCATTTTTCAGTATCAATACTACTTACCTCAGGCTTTACTGTTATTTTAGACATGTAATCCAAACACACAAAGTAAAAATTTATGGCCCACCATGAAGAGAAGAAATGGTCAATATAAACAGACACAGAGAAGACTCAGGTGAAAAAATATATGTACATATTTCTAATGCAGAAGGTAAAAAAAAAAAAATTAACTGATGGAGAATTTCATCAAAGAAATGAGAACTATAAAAAAAAGAACCAGGGAGTTAAACTAAATTTCTCTCCCCTACTAAAAATGAAACCTCATTGTAGTAGTCCCCTTAAATAAAGTCTAATTACCACTGTCTTTTAACAAAAAAATAACCATACGGATGAAGTATGTGAAAAACTTTTTTCAATGGGACCATCATGTTAAACTGAGTGAACTGTATTTAAGGTGAAATAAAACTAAAACATCAGTAAGTGCTAACATGGGTTAATATATTATACAAATTGAAATAAAAATTTAAAAAATTTAAATTCTACAAAGCATTTAAATAAGGGAAGGAATGAATAGTAAATAACCTAACATATATGTTATTGGAGTCCTAGATGGGAAAGAGAAAGAGAAAAGACACAGAACAAATAATCTAACATATAATGGCCAAGAATTTTCCAAAATTGAACAGACATCAAACTCAGCAAAACCCACCCTAGATAGATATCAAGAAAATTACACTTAGGCACATTATAGTCAACTTCTAAAAACCAAAGATACAAAGATCTTAAACGCAGACAAAGAAAAAATTACTAAAATGGTATAACAATACTAATATTTGCTAACTTCTCATTAAAAACAATAGCGACAGGAGACAACAGAACAACATCTTTAAAGTGTTGAAAGAAAAACTCTTTCAATCTATAATTCTACCTCCAGAGAAAATATCTTTCAAAAATAAAAAAAATAGATATTTTCAGACATTCAAAGGCTGAAAAAATTGTTTTCTAATAGAACTTTACTTTTTTAAAATGCCAAAAATTTTATTCGGAGGAAAATGATACCATAAAGAAACCTGACGTTGAACAAAAAGTGAAGGACACCAAAAAGAGTAAGTAGTAAATACCAAAAATTATACATACAAAAACACACATACAGGCAAAGAGTAGGAGGGTGGTAAGTAGAAGTATATTGTTGTAAGATTTTCAAATTGATCATACAATAATAGAAAATAATAGAATATACTTTAAAGTAGAATATAAGTCAAAATGCATAGAGCAACAACTTACAAAAACACAAAAATAACTAAAATGTCAATAGAGAAGAAAAAGTAGAATACTGAAAAACACATGAATCACCAAAAAAAAAAAAAAGTAAAGAAAGATCAGAGGAACAATATATGAGATACATATAAAACAAACACGATAGTGGCATACTTAAATCCAATTTAGAAATAAAAATATTAATTGTAAGTGGACTCAACATGCCAATTAAAAAGCAGAAATTTTCATACATGAGAAGTAACACTTTCAATATGAAGAAACACATGGTATAAAGTAAAAGAATAAAAAGAAAATCAAGTAGTACAAGTATATAGCATAAGAAAGCTATGCAAGTTTTTAGTATCACACGAATTAAACCCAAACACTGAGTATTACAAACAATTAAGGGGGAACTTTGAGAATGAGGAAATGGACAATTCACCAAGAAGACAAAACAATCTTAAAAATATAGGTAACTAATAACAAAGCTCCCAAATACATGAAGCAAAACAAAAAAAACGAAAGAAACAAATCCACAATCAAAGTTGGAAATTTTAACACCCTTCTCTAGGCAACAGAACAAGGAGACAGCAATCAATAAGGATATTTGAATAACACTGTCACAACTTGGATAAAATAACAGTTAGATAACCCTACACCCAATGCAGCAGAATATTTTTTTCTTTTTTTTTTTAACATCTTTACTGGAGTGTAATTGTTATACAATGTTGTGTTAGTTTCTGCTGTATAACAAAGTGAATCAGTCATATGTATACATATATCCCTATAATCCCTCCTTTTGCGTTTCCCTACCACCCTCCCTATTCCAACCCTTTAGGTGGTCACAAAGCACCCAGCTGACCTCCATGTTCTATGCAGCTGCTTCCCACTAGCTATCGATTTTACATTTGGTAGTGTATGTATGTCAATGCTACTCTCTCACTTCATTCCAGCTTACCCTTCCCCCTCCCCGTATCCTCAAATCCATTCTCTATGTCTGCATCTTTATTACTGTCCTAGTCCTAGGTTAATCAAAACCATTTTTTTCTCAGGTTCCGTATATACGTGTTAGCATATGGTATTTATTTTTCTCTTTCTGACTTACTTCACTCTGTAGGACAGATTCTAGATCCACCCACCTCACTATAAATAACTCAATTTCATTTCTTTTTATGGCTGAGTAATATTCCACTGTATATATGTGCCATATCTTCTTTATCCATTCATCTGTCGCCGGACACTTAGGTTGCTTTCATGTCCTGGCTACTGTAAATAGTGCTGCAATGAACATTGTGGTACATGACTCTTTTTGAATTCTGCTTTTCTCAGGGTATATGCCCAGTAGTGGGATTGCTGGGTCATATGGTAGTTCTTTTTTTAGTTTTTTATGGAACCTCCATACTGTTCTCCATAGTGGCTGTATCAATTTACATTCCCACCAACAGTGCAAGAGGGGCCCATTTTATCCACACTGTTTCTAACCTTTATTGTGTGTAGATTTTTGATGATGGCCTTCTGATAGGTGTGAGTTGATACTTCATTGTAGTTTTGATTTGCATTTCTCTAATGATTAGTGATGTTGAGCATCCTTTCATGTGTTTGTTGGCAATCTGTATATCTTCTTTGGAGAAATGTCTGTTTAGGTCTTCTCACCATTTTTGGATTCAGTTGTTTGTTTTCTGGATATTGAGCTGCATGAGCTGCTTGCATAGTTTGAAGATTAATCCTTTGTCAGTTACTTTTCATCCTTCAGTTTGTTAGTATGGTGTATCACATTGATGATTTGCATATATTGAAGAATACTTGCATTCCTGTGACAAACCCCACTTGATCATGGTGTATGATCCTTTTAATGTGCTGTTGGATTCTGTTTGCTAGTATTTTGTTGAGGATTTTTGCATCTATGTTCATCAGTGATATTGGCCTGTAGTTTTCTCCTTTTTGGACATCTTTGTGTGGTTATGGTATGAGGGTGATGGTGGCCTCATAGAATGAGCTTTGAGTGTTCCTCCCTCTGCTATATTTTGGAAGAGTTTGAGAAGGATCGGTGTTAACTCTTCTCTAAATGTTTGATAGAAGTCGCCTGTGAAGCCATCTGGTCCTGGGCTTTTGTTGGAGGATTTTTAATCACAGCTTCAATTTCAGTGCTTGTGCTTGGTCTATTTATATTTTCTATTTCTTCTGGGTTCAGTCTTGGAAGGTTGTGGTTTTCTAAGAATTTGTCCATCTTCCAAGTTGTGCATTTTATTGGCATATAGCTGCTTGTAATAATCTCTCAAGATCCTTTGTATTTCTGCAGTGTCACTTGTTACCCAGTGTCAGTTGTTACCCCTTTTTTCATTTCTAATTCTGTGGATTTGAGACTTCCCCCTTTTTTTCTTGATGAGTCTGGCTAATGGTTTATCAATTTTGTTTATCTTCTCAAGAAACAGCTTTTAGTTTTATTGATCTTTGCTATTGCTTTCTTCATTACTTTTTCATTTATATCTGATCTGATCTTTATTATTTCTTTCCTTTGCTAACATAAGGGGTTGTTTGTTCTTCTTTCTTTAATAGTTAGGTTTTTTATTTGAGATTTTTCTTGTTTCTTGAGGTATGATTGTACTGCTATAAACTTCCCTCTTAGAACTGCTTTTGCTGCATGTGATAGGTTTTGGATCCTCGTGTTTTCATTGTCCTTTGTCTCTAGGTATTTTTTGATTTCCTCTGATTTCTTCAGTGACATCTTGGTTACTTAGTAGTGTGTTTTATAGCCTCCATGTGTTTGTATTTTTTACAGTTTTTTTCCTGTAATTGATATGTAGTCTTATAGTGTTGTGGTTGGAAAAGGTACTTGATACAATTTCAATTTTCTTAAATTTACCAAGGCTTGATTTGTGACCCCTGATATGGTTTATCCTGGAAAATGTTCCAAGAGCACTTGAGAAGAAAGTGTATTCTGTTTTTGTGGGGTGGAATGTCCTATAAATATCAATTAAGTCCATCTTTTTTAATGTGTCATTTAAAGCTTGGGTTGCCTTATTTATTTACATTTTGGATAACCTGTCCATTGGTGAAAGTGGGGTGTTAAAGTCCTCTACTTTTATTGTGTCACTGTCAATTTCCCCTTTCATGGGATGTTACAATTTTCCTTATGTATTGAGGTGCTTCTATGGTGGGTGCATAAATATTTACAATTGTTATATCTTCTTCTTGGATTGATCCCTTGATCATAATGTAGTGTCCTTCTTTGTCTCTTGTAATAGTCTTTATTTTAAGGTCTATTTTGTCTCATATGAGACTTGCTACTCTAGCTTTCTTTGATTCCCATTTTCATGGAATATCTTTTTCCATCCCCTCACTTTCAGTCTATATGTGTCCCTAGGTCTGAAGTGGGTCTCCTGTAGACAGCATATATATGAGTCTTGTTTTTGTATCCATTCAGCCAGTCTATGTCTTTTGGTTGGAGCATTTAATCCATTTACATTTAAGGTAGTTATCGATATGTATGCTCCTATTGCCATTTTCTTAATTGTTTTGGGTTTGTTATTGTACGTCTTTTCCTTCTCTTGTGTTTCTTGCTTAGAGAAGTTCCTTTGATATTTGTTGTAAAGCTGTTTGGTGGTGCTGAATTCTCTTAACTTTTGCTTGTCTGTAAAGTTTTTAATTTCTCTGTCAAATCTGAATGAGATCTTTCCTGGGTAGAGTCATCTTGGTTGTAGGTTTTTCCATTTCACTTTAAATATGTTCTGCCACTCTCTTCTGGCTTTCACAGTCTCTGCTGAAAGATCAGCTGTTAACTTTATGGCGATTCCCTTGTATGTTATTTGCTGCTTTACCCTTGCTGCTTTTAATATTTTTCTTGGTATTTAATTTTTGATAGTATGATTAACATGTGTCTCGTCATGTTTCTCTTTGCATTTATCCTGAATCGTACTCTCTGTGCTTCCTGGACTTTATTGACTATTTCCTTTCCCACGTTAGGGACGTTTTTGACTATAATCTCTTCAAATATTTTCTCAGTCCCTTTCTTTTTCTCTTCTTCTTCTAGGACCCCTATAATTCAAATGTTGGTGTGTTTAATGTTGTCCCAGAGGTCTCTGAGACTGCCCACAATTCTTTTCATTCTTTTTTCTTTATTTTGCTCTGTGGTAGTTATTTCCACCATTTTATCATCCAGCTCACTTATCCATTCTTCTGCCTCAGTTATTCTGCTATTGATTCCTTCTAGAGAATTTTTAATTTCTTTTATTGTGTTTTTCATCATTGTTTTTAAGCTCTTTAGTTTTTCTAGGTCCTTGTTAAACGTTTCTTGTATTTTCTCCATTCTATTTCCAAGATTTTGGATCATCTTAACTATCATTACTCTGAATTTTTTTTCTGGTATACTGCCTCTTTCCTCTTCATTTCTTTGGTCTTGTGGGTTTTTACCTTGCTGCTTCATCTGCTGTGTGTTTCTCTGTCTTCTCATTTTGCTTAACTTACTGTGTTTGGGTTCTCCTTTTTGCAGGCTGCTGGTTCATTGTTCCTTTTGTTTTTGGTGTCTGCCCCCAGTGGGTAAGGTTGGTTCAGTGGCTTGCATAGGCTTCCTGGTGGAGGGGACTGTTTCCTGTGTTCTGGTGGTTGAGGCTGTATCTTGTCTTTCTGGTGGGCAGGGCTGCGTCCAGTGGTGTGTTTTGGAATGTCTGTGAGTTTAGTGTGATTTTAGGCAGCCTCTCTTCTAATGGGTGGGGTTTTGTTCCTGTCTTCCTAGTTGTTTGGCATGGGGCATCCAGCACTCAAGCTTGCTAGCCGTTGGGTGCAGCTGGGTCTTAGTTTTGAGATGGAGATCTCTGGGATAGCTCTCACTGATATTTACTGGGGTCAGGAGGTCTCTGGTGGACCAGTGTTCTGAACTCAGCTCTCCTACCTCAGAGGCTCAGGCCTGACACCCAGCTGGAGCATCAAGACCTTGTCAGTCACACGGCTCAGAAGAAAAGTTTGAAAAAAAGAAAGGAAAACAATTTTATTTTAATAATTAGTAAAAAAAATATTAAAATAAAATAATAATAAAAAAGAACAGAGCAACTAAACTGATAAACAAATCCACCAATGCTAACAAGCTGTAAAAACTATACTCTTATAAACATAAAAATCAGAAACAAATCAGTTGCAGACAGTGAGCCCCAAGTCTACAGTTGTTCCCAAAGTCCACTGCCTCAATTTAGGGATGATTTGTTGTCTATTCAGGTATTCCACAGATGCAGGCTATATCAAGTTGATTGTGAGAATTTCATTTGCTGCTTCTGAGACTGCAGCGAGAAATTTCCCCTTCTCTTCTTTGCACAGCTCCTGGGGTTCAGCTTTGGTTTTCGCCCCACCTCTGCATGTAGGTCGCCCTCAGGCATCTTTGACGGATTTAAAGCAGAGGCTGATTAGGGGGCTCTGGCTCACCTGGGGGGAGG
>NW_006773751.1:4521115-4532152 GCF_000442215.2 Lipotes vexillifer | reverse complement strand
GGTTCAGTAGTTATTACTGGAACGCAGGGTGAGCCTGCAGCGGCAGAGGCCAGCATGACGTTGCAACAGCCTGAGGCACACCATGTGTTCTCCCAGGGAACTTGTCACTGGATCATGGGACCCTGGCAGTGGCATGCTGCACAGTCTCCTGGCGGGGGTGTGGATAGTGACCTGTGGTTCCACACAGGATTCTTGGTGGCTACAGGAGCAGCGTTAGCGTTTCATGCCTGTCACTGGGGTCCAAGCTGATAGCCACAGCTCATGCCCATCTCTGGAGTTCGTTTAGGCATTTCTCTGCCTTCTGTGGGCAGACAGGGAAGGAATCCCCTCTACTTGCACACTCCAAAACAATGGTCTCTTGCCTCTTAGGCAGGTCCAGATTTTTTCCTGGACTCCCTCCAGGCTAGCTGTGGTGCACTAGCCCCCTTCAGGCTGTGTTCACGCAGCCAACCCCAGTCCTCTCCCTGGGATCTGACCTCCAAAGGCCGAGTCTCAGCTCCCTGACCACACCCACCCCAGCGGGTGAGCAGACAAGCCTCTCAGGCAGGTGAGTGCTCGTTGGCACCGATCCGCTGTGCGCGAATCTCTCCCTTTGCCCTCCGCAGCCCTGTGGCTGCGCTGTCCTCCGCGGCTCCGAAGCTTCCCCTCCATCCACTTCCTTCTCCACCAGTGAAGGGTCTTCCTAGTGTGTGGAAACTTTTCATTCTTTACAGCTCCCTCCCAGAAGTGCAGGTCCCGTCCCTATTTTTTTTGTCTCTGTTTTTTCTTTTGCTCTACCCAGGTATGTGGGGAGTTTCTTGCCTTTTGGGAAGTCTGAGGTCGTCTGCCATTGTTTAGTAGGTGTTCTCTAGGAGTTGTTCCCCATGTAGGTGTATATCTGATGTATTTTGGGGGAGGAAGGTGATCTCCACGTCTTACTCCTCCACCATCTTGAAGGTGGCCCAGAATATTTTTTTCTTAATGGGAATTAGAACATTCACCAAGATAGACCATGTCTGGGCTATAAAACAAGTTTCAAAAAATTTAAAGGGATTGAAATTATATTCCCTGACCAAAATGGAATTGCATTAGAATTCAAAACAAAAAGTAATTGGAAAATATCTAAATATTTTTAATTTAAAAAATACTCTTGTAAGTAATTTATGAGTCAGTAGAGAAATCAAAATAAGTTAGAAAATAGTCATTCACTTAAAAAATTTATTTAAAACAGCAAATCAAAAATAAAAAGAAATCTAAATTGATAAAGGGCATCTATAAAAAATGACAACTAATGTCATACCTAATGGTGACGTATTGAATGTTAAAATCAAGAATAAGACAAAACTGTCATTTTTCACCATTTATATTGAACCTCAATGGCTAGTGCAATAAAACATGAAAAAGAAATAAAAGAGCATACAAAAGTGAGAACAAAGAATTTAAATTGTCTTTTTTTTTGCATGAGACATGATTGCACATGAAAGAAATCAATCTTTAAAAGTGAATAGAACTAATAAGTGAATTTAGCAATGTCACAAGACACAAAGTCTTTTTACAAAAATCAATTGTATTTATATATACTAGAAATGAACAATAGGAAAATAAATTTTCAAAAACAACACCATTTACATAGCATCCAAAAATATAAAATACTTGGGAAAAAATATAACAAAAGAGGTATAAGACCTCTATCTTGAAAACTAAAAAGTAAAATTGCCAAAAAATTTAAAGACAGTTCAATTAAAATGAAGACTATATTATGTTCATGAATTGAAAGTCTTTATATTTTAAGACACTAATTTTCACAAATTTTGTCTATGTAGTGAATGAAATTCACAGAAAATATCTGTAAGTGTTCTCACAGAAATTGGTAATTACTTCTTAAATTTTATATAAACATGCAAAGGACATAGAATTGCCAAAACAATATTGAAAATAGAAAATTAAGTTTGAGGATTTATTCTAGTTGACTTCAAGAGTTACTACAAAGATGCAGTAATCAAGACTGTGGTAATAATGGCAAAAATATAAATGAATAGTTTAATGAAATAGTCAAGAAATAGTCCTACATATAAACAGTCGAGTGATATTCAACAAGGGTTCCAAAGAAATTCAATTTTAAAAAGTATTGAATATGCACTAGGAGAAATAAAGCAAACCCCTACTCATACCATGCTCCCAAATTAACTTGAGATGAATATGGACTTAAATGTAATAGCTAAAGCTATAAAGTCTCTAGAATAAAACATATGAGAACATATGAGTCATTACATCGACTGTGTAGTAGGAAAAGGTGTTTTTTCATTTTGGATACATAAATAAACTAACCATAAAAGTAAACAATTGGAATATGAATTGGAAAGCAATACCACTTACAACAGTATGAAAATATCCTTGATATTACTGATTCAAAAATCAAAGACATTACCAGAAAAGTACAGTCCACTATGGCTCATACACACAGATGAAAAATCTTCAACAAAATAGTAGCAAAGTGAATTTGGCAACATTTATAAAGGATTATGTACCTTGACCAAATAGATTTAGCCCAAGAATGAAAGGCTGGTTTAGCATCCAAACATCAATTAATATAATATACATATATTAGTATATTAATAGAATACAGAATAAAAAGAACAGTAACAAATCATATAATACCATATTAATAGAATAAAAGACAGAAAACCACATTATCATATGCAGATAGGTCCAGAAAAAGCATTTAAGACAATCCAACACTCATGCATGATAAAACCCCTCAAACTAGGGTTAAGCAAGCTTTCTCAATTTGACTGTATTATTTCTACTGCTGCCATAACAAATTACCACAAACTTAGTAGCTTCAAACAACACAAAGTTATCATCTTATAATAATATAATAACAAAGTATCAGCAGGGTTTCTTTTTTTTGTGGATGTTCTAAGGAACAATCCATTTTCTTGCCTTTTCCAGCTTCTAGGAATGGCTGCATTCCTTGACTCATGGCCCCCCTCTTCCATCTTCAAAGTCAGCATTGTAGCATCTCTCTGACCCTTTTTCCATCATCACATCTCTTTCTCTGACCATGGCCAGAAAAGAATTCTCTGCTTTTAAAGACATGTGTGATTAGAATCGGTCCTACTTCATAATCTAGGATAATCTCCCCATCTCTAGGTCTATGACCTTAATCTCTTCTGCAAAATCCCTTTTCACAGGTAAAGTAACATATTCTTGGGTTCTGGGAATTAAGATGTGGACATCTCTGAAGGGCCACAACCAATATTATATTTCATGGTGAAAGACTGAATCCTTCCCCCTAAAGTCATGAGCGAGACAGGGGTGTCTGCTCTGAAATTTACATTCAACATTGTAGTGGAGATGCTAGCCAGAGTAATCACACAACTAAGATGACTAAGAGGTATCCAGAAGGGAAAGAAAGAATTAAATCTCTTTATTGTCAGATAATATGATCCTATATGTATAATATTCAAGGATTCCCTGTCCCAACATACAGACAAACATATGCTAACTGCTAGAATGAATAAAAAAGTTTAGTAAGGTTGCAAGATACAATGCTGATCAACATAGAAAAATCAATTATTTTTCTATATAATAAGCAATCAACAGGTGGAAATTGAAATTAAAAAAAAATTCCATTATTGAAAAGAGTAAAATATTTAAGAGTAAAATTATCAAAAGTAATGTGAGTCCTATACACTGAAAACTATAAAATATTGCTGGGAAAAATTAAAGATCTAAATGAATGGAAAAATATTTCTTGCTCATAGATTGGAAGACTCAAAATCTAAAAGACATCAATTTTCCTCAAACTGATCTATAAATTTAATCTCAGCAGTTTTTTGTAGTAATAAGCAAGCTGATGCTAAAAATGTATATGAACCTAAACTTCAAAGGACCTAGAATAGCCAAAAACAATTTTGGGGAAAAAAAAAGCAAAGATAGAGGACTTAACATTACCTGATTTCAAAACTTAGTATAAAGTCCAAGTAATAATGACAATGTAATATTGGCCCAAGAATAAGCATATAGATCAATGAAATAGGATTGAAAGTCCAGAAATAAATTCTTATATTTATGGTCATTTGATTTTCAACAAAATTGCCAATGATGTTGAGACTATTGGAAATCTAATTGCATTATACAATGAACATGGACCCTTCACAAAATACAAAGAAAATTAACTCAAAATGGATCATGGACATATATGTAAAAATTAAAACTATCAAACTTCTGGAAGAAAATAAAGAAGAAAATTTTGTAACCAAGTGTTGGACAAAGAGTTGTTAGATGTGACACTACAGGAACAATCCATAAAAGAAACAACTGATAAATTAGACATCATCATAATTTAAAACTCTAACCCCTCAAAAGACATCATTAAGAAAGTCAAAAGGCAAGCTACAGACTGGGAGAAAATATTTACAAATCATCTATCTGATAAAGGTCTTGTATTCAGAATGCATAAAGACTACTTCTAACTCAATAATAAGAAGCCAAACAACCCTATTTTTAAATATGTGAGAAAGATTTGAACAGACTTTTCACCAAACAAGACACAGGAATCATTAAAGAACACATGAAAAGATGCTCAGCATCATTATTCGTTAGGTAAATACAAACAGAAACCACAATGAAATGTCACTATACACCTAGTATAGTGGCTATAATAATCAAGGACAGATAGTAGCAAGTTTTGGCAAGTATCTGAAGCAACCAGAACCTTGTGTATTGCTGATGAAAATAGAAGAGTTCAACCACTTTGGAGAACAGATTGGCAATTCCTTAAGAAGCTAAAAACAATAAGTCTAGTTAACATATGATGATCATTTCATAATATATACAAGTATTGAATCATGATGCTGTACACCTGAAGCTAATAATGTTGTAAGTTAATTATAATTCAATTGGGGGAAAAAAAGCTAAACACAAAGTTACCATAGAACCCAGCAATCCAGGTGCCAGGAATCTACCCCCAAATAATGAAAATATATGTCCACACAAAACTTGTACAGGAATGTTCATGGCAGCTTTATTCATAAAAGCCAAAAACGGGGAAAAAACCCAAATGCTCATCAACTGGTAAACGAATGAACAAATGGTGGTATATCCATATGATGGAATATTATTCACCAGTCCAAAGGAGCAAACTACTGATGCATGCTACAGTAAGGATGAACCTCAATAACATTATAATGAGAGAAGCCAGCTGCAAAAAAAAAAACGTGTTACATGATTCATTTATATTAAATATTTATAAAGACATTTATAAAGATATAAATTTGATCAATAGTAGCCAAGGGCTATGAGGGTGAATGGAGACTAATTGTAAATAATATGAGGAAACTGTTCTGGGTGATTGAAATATTCTAAAACTGGACTGAAATGATGTTTGCATCATCTACAAATTTAACAAAAGCACTGAACTGTACACTTGTAAAGGATGGTTTTCATAGTATGTAAGTTACACCTCCCTAGCTATTAAAAATATCTTTGGGAATAAATTTAATGAAGGTGGGCTAGACCTTCATACTGAAATCTATGTAATATTGCTCAGAGAAATTAAATTTTGGAGGATCCAATATTGTTAAGATGTCAGATTCAGCATCATCCCAAACAGTATTTCAAAGTCTTTCTTTGTAGAAAACAATAAAATAATTCCAAATTTTTTTATAAATGCAAAGTCACCAGAATATCCCAAGTAATCTTGAAAAAGTAAAACAAAGTTAAAGATTTACACTGAGTTTATGACAATCTGAAAAGCACTGTTGTATTGGGTTTAGACCTGAAAAAGATTTCAGAAATATACCCACACATACAGGATCAATTGATTTTCACAAAGATACCAAGATAATTCAATAGGGGAAACGAAAGTCTTTTCAGCAAACATGGCTGGACCAACTAAATAACATATAAGAAAAACTAGGGAATTTCCTGGCCGTTCAGTGGTTAGGACTTGACACTTTCATCTCCAGAACCCGGGTTCAGTCCCTGGTTGGGGAACAAAGATCCTGCAAACTGTGTGGCATAGTCAGAAAAAAAAAAAAAAAAAGAAAGAAAGAAAGAAAGAAAAGCCAAAATTTCAACACCTACCTACACTATAACTCAACAAGGATTTTATATATATATATGCTAAAATACTTCTAGAAGCAAACATAGGAGAATGTCTTTACAAATGGGGATTGCCAAAGATTTCTCAGACAGGACAAAATAAAGCCATAGTACTGTTAAGAATTATATATAAGAACTATTAAGAAAGTAAAAAGGCATGTCACGATCTGAGAGAAAATATTTGCAATACACATATCTGACAAAAAATTTGTATCCAGAATAAAGAATTCTTACTAACTAATAAAGGACAAACAACCAAATTACCAAGTAGACTGCAGACTTGAACAGGCATTTCACAAAAATAAGACATGAGCACATACTATAACACAAAGGTAGCACATAAGTAGGTATTCAAACCTATTATTTAGCAAAGAATTCCAAGTTTAAAAGGACAATTAAATATCACTTACCATTTCAAAGCAACTGGAAGAACTAAAATTTAAAAGATAGACAACATCAAATGTTGCTGAGAATATGGAAAAAGAACCCAGACAGAAAAGAGTGCCCCTAGTGTAGGATTCCATTCCCATGATATTTAAGTACAGGGAAGACTAATTAATCTATGGTGATAGAAATCACATCAATGGTTGCCAGTTAGATGTGGGAATTGACTACAATTGGCATGAGAGAACTTTCTGGGTGATGAAAATGTTCTACATCTTGATTGTGGTGTTGTGTATATATGTCAAACTTCAGTAAAATGAATACCTGAAATTTCTAAATCTCACATTATGTCAATGTTGCTTCCCCAAAAGAGAGTGAAGCTATAGCTAGAAAAAGTTTACAAAGCAAGTAATTCTTCAAAATTAACATTTTGGGGACAAGTTTTCATCCTAATATTTGTGTGTCTGTGAATCATCTGAAAACTCATCGTGCACTTTAAATGAAATAAACTCAGTCTTCAAAAAAGCCCTATAGTACTGAAACCATAGTGTATGGACAAGCCCTCCATCCAAAAGCAGCTACACCATCACATTATGCAGAAGGGGAGTGTCTTTCTATTTCCATCACTCTTCTATTTCTACTTCTACCACTTAATTGCCACCACACAGATATTTTCATTGCAGGCTAACAGGTCATGTGACCTTGCCTGTATAATCCATCAAATGCCTACTCCTGCTCCATGAGAGTAGTTTTGTTATGTGTTGCTTTGTTCAAGTCTTGCATCATTTTTGATGAGAAATAAATATTTTCTGGACTGCCTGGAAGACCTTTTCTCATTACTATAATGCCTGATTGTGGCTATTCCTGCCTCACGTAGTGAACGTCCTCAGATAAAGATAGAAGTTAAATGCTGCTCTGTGTGATAACTAGGGATTTGCTCTTTAACTCTTTAATGCCTATATACATGGGTCACACTTGAGCCTAATAAATATCACCTTCTCTTGGCAGAAAACCCAGGAAGAGTAGCAATTAGAAGTGAGGATCATCCTATTTATTTGCATTTCTCTGACCTTATACCACAAACAGTGAGCCCCAACTTTCAACTGATGAAGCAGATAGAATTGGTACCACTCATTCTTTATTCAGTAAGTTTTTAAATTCCTCTTAAGAGTTTAATAAGTTAACCACTAAGACATCTCCACCAGAATTTGTTTTCAGCCTATAATCTGCCTACACTTAAAATCGAGCAATCATGCTTTCCCAACTAGAGTTACTGCACTTTTGAATACAGTGTTCATCACTGTGTTTTTACAAATTCTGCGTGTCACAGTACAGCATTAATCCCACACAGCTCTCATATCCTACATCTAAGAGGTGGTCACACAATCGGGGTGAGAACACAGGTGCAAGAGCTTGAATCTGTGATGTACGTGGGTGGCTATTTGGAATGACATACAGTCTAGAAAAAAACCTCAACATTAAGAAAGGATAAAGAGGAGAACAAGACTTAATGAATAACGAGTAGAAAGATAGGAAGAGACTTAAGAAAATCTAGGCAGGGTTTATGAATAGGAAGGTGAATGAAAGAAACTCTCCCATAGGTCCAAGCAGAAAACCAGAAATATGCTGATGTCAGTGCATAAGACAGGAAAGGTCTCAATAAATAAATAAATAAATAAAGGAACATTACTAATGGACTTTCAAAAGGAGCTAAAAATACTGAGGGTTACTGACTTCTGGCAAAAGTAAGTGACATGCAGATTAAATGTCCTTCCTCCATTCAGGGAAGATGGGGTGACTGAACAGCATGATTTTTTCTGAACCAGATGAAGTGAAATGTCATTCATTATCATTTTACCTACCCATATGGTAGTAAATCCCATTGAGGAAATGTTCACTTGAAAAAGAAAGGAAGCTCGGAATTATGTTAATTTTACAAATCCAAATGGAAAGTACTTGGGAAAGCTTAGAATATCTAATAATATGCTCATTTATTTCTTGATTCTACAACCCAAGTTTAGAGAAAAACTTTTAAGAATATGCCATCACCATTGCTCACAGTTCTGACCTTATAATATTCATCACAAGCTATTGGAAACATGCCATGTTCTGACACAGGGAGATGTGGCCCTTTTTCAAAACCAATGTGTAGCATTATTTCAGAATGGTTGATATTCTTGACCTTGGCAACTAAAGAAAGAAAATAGCATATGCTAGATAAATGAGAGTTAAAAGAAGGCATTTCATTATTATTATAGAATTCATAAATTTCCTTAGTCACCAAGTCTTCTAGAATTTATCCCCCACATATGGTGAGCATCTTACATATTCATGTTTTCTTTACCCAAACACCAGGAGTTTTGCTCTCCTTCTCTATGTGACACCCTGAATGGATAAAAACAATGATGCCACTGACCACCCCCCCATCAATAGGGGGTGTCAAACAACATTGAGAGCAGATTTGCAAACAAACACCATTTGTAATTGTCTCTCTGCTTCCAACCTTGCCTATTTACCCTTCACATTCCTAAATTCATCCACATTCCAAAAATGCAAACCTGTTTATGTCACTCTCCTGTTTCAAAACCTTCAAAACCTCTTAATATCTTCAAAATAAATTCAAACTTCATACCACGGTCCAGAAGGACACTCATGGTCTGCTTCTGGCCCCTTGTCCCAGCCTTCTCTGATGACTCTCCCCACAGTCACCCAAGGTTTCGCCATTCATTACCATTCGTGGGAAACTTTGCTGTTCCCTGCACACATTATGCTGTCACATACAGCTACACTCTTCCTGTGTGATCCCTCTACCTGGAGTACCAAGCCCAGCCCCATCTCCAATGCCCCAACCAGGCTGATGTCTCCTTTGCTTTAAGACTCTGATCAAACATATCTTCTCCTCCAGAGGATTTACTAATGTTCTCTCTTCAATAATATTCCACTGGGAGACCTTCAAGATGACAGAGTCAGACGTGGAGATCACCTTCCTCGCCCAAAATACATAAACACGTGGAACAACTCCTACAGGACACCTACTGAACGCTGGTAGAAGACCTAAGACTTCCCAAAAGGCAAGAAACTCCTCACATACCTGAGTAGGGCAAAAGGAAAAAGAAAAAAAAGAGACAAAAGAATAGGGACATGACCTGCACCTCTGGGAGGGAGCTGTGAAGGAGGAAAAGTTTCCACACACTAGGAAGCACTTTCACTGGCAGAGACGGGGAAAGGGGTGAAGCTTTGGAGCCACAGAGGAGAGCGCAGGAACAGGGGTGCAGAGGGCAAAGCGGAGAGATTCCCACACAGAGGATTGGTGCCAACCAGCACTCACCAGCTTGGGAGGTCTGCCTGCTCACCTGCTGGCCAGGACGGGTGGCGTCTGGGAGCTGAGGCTTGGGTGTTGGAGGTCAGACCCCAGGGAGAGGACTGGGGTTGGCTGTGTGAACACAGCCTGAAGGGGGCTAGTGCACCACAACTAGCCGGGAGGGAGGCCAGGAAAAAGTCTGGACCTGCCTAAGAGGCAAGAGACCATTGTTTCGGGGTACCTGAGGAGAGATTCAGAGCACTGCCTAAACGAGCCATGGCTATCAGCACAGACAACAGAGATGGGCATGAAACACTAAGGCTGCTACTGCAGCCACCAAGAAGCCTGTGTGCAAGCACAGGTCACTATCCACACCTCCCCTCCTGGGAACCAGTGCAGCCCACCATTGCCAGGGTCTAATGATCCATGGACAACTTCCCTGGGAGAACACGTGGTGTGTCTCAGGCTGATGCAATGTCACGCCGGCCTCTGCTGCTGCAGGCTTGCCCCACATTCTGTAACCTTCCCTCCCCCAGGCCTGAGTGAGCCAGAGCCCCCTAATCAGCTGCTACTTTAACACCATCCTGTCTAGGCGGTGAACAGACGTCCTCAGGTAACCTACACACAGAGGCAGGGCCAAACCCAAAGCTGAAACCCAGGAGCTCTGTGAACAATGAAGAGAAAGGGAAATCTCTCCCAGCAGCTTCAGGAGCAGCAGATTAAATCTCTACAATCAACCTGATGTACGCTGCATCTGTGGAACACATGAATAGACAACAAATCAACCCAAAATTGAGGTGGTGGACTTTGGGAGCAACTGTAGACTTGGGGTTTCCTTTCTGCATCTAGTTTGTTTCTGGTTTTATGTTTAGCTTGGTTTAGTATTTAGAGCTTATTATCATTGGTAGATTTGTTTACTGATTTGGGTGCTCTCGTCCTTTTCTTATATATATATATATTTTCCATTTTCTCTTTTTGTGAGTGTGTATGTGTATGCTTCTTTGTGTGATTTTGAAAAAGTAAAAGTAAAACTTTTCAGCTTTGCTTTTAGCATTTGCCCTGTCCATTTTTTATATAGCTTTTAGTGCTTGTTAACATTGGTGGATTTGTTTTTTTGGCTTGGTTGTGCTATTCTTTCTTTCTTTTATTACTTTTTAATTTTATTTATGTTTAAGAATATTTTTTGAATTTTTTATTTTAATTATTTTGTTTTACTCTTTCTTTCTTTCTTTCTTTCTTTCTTTCTTTCTTTCTTTCTTTCTTTC
>NW_006773751.1:4516536-4521105 GCF_000442215.2 Lipotes vexillifer | reverse complement strand
TCTCTCTCTCTCTCTCTCTCTCTCTCTCTCTCTCTCTCCCTCCCTCCCTCCCTCCCTCCCTCTCTCTCTCTCTCTCTCTCCTTTTTTTTCTGACCTGTGTGGCTGACAGTGTGTTGGTCCTCTGGCCAGGTGTCAGACCTGAGCTTCTGAGGTGGGAGAGCCAAGTTCAGGACATTGGTCCGCCAGAGACCTCCTGGCTCCACATAATACCAAACGGTGAAAGCTCTCCAAGAGATCTCCATCTCAACACTAAGACCCACCTCCACTCAATGACCAACAGGCTACAGTGCTGGACACCCTATGCCAAACAACTAGCACAACAGGAACACAACCCCACCCATTAGCAGAGAGGCTGCCTAAAATCACAATAAGGTCACAGACACCCCAAAACACAACACTGGATGTGGTCTTGCCCACCAGAAAGACAAGATCAAGTCTCATCCACCAGAACACAGGCACCAGGGTTCCCCTCAATGAGGAAGCCTACACAACCCACTGAAGAAACCTTACCCACTGGGGACAGACATCAAAAACAATGGGAACTATAAACCTGCAGTCTGTGAAAAGGAGACCCCAAACACGGTAAGTAAAGCAAAATGAGAAGACAGAGAACCACACAGCAGATGAAGGAGCAAGGTAAAAACCCACCAGACCAAACAAATGAAGAGGAAATAGGCAGTATACCTGAAAAAGAATTCAGAGTAATGATAGTAAGGATGATCAAAAATCTTGGAAATAGAAGGGAGAAAATAAAAGAAACATTTAACAAGGACCCAGAAGAACTAACGAGCAAACAAACAATGATGAACAAGACAATAACTGAAATTAAAAATTCTCTAGAAGGAATCAAGAGCAGAATAACTGAGGCAGAAGAATGGATAAGTGAGCTGGAAGATAAAATGGTGGAAATAATTACTGCAGAGAAGAATAGAGAAAAAAGAATGAAAAGAATTTAGGACAGTCTCAGAGACCTCTGGGACAACATTAAATGCATCAAGTACTCATGGAACATTCTTCAGGATAGACCATATCTTGGCTCACAAATCAAGCCTTGGTAAATTTAAGAAAACTGAAATCGTATCAAGCACCTTTTCCAACTACAACGCTATGAGACTAGATATCAATTACAGGAAAAAATCTGAAAAAAATACAAACATATGGAAGCTAAACAATACACTACAAAATAACCAAGAGATCACTGAAGAAATCAAAGAGGAAATCAACACATACCTAGAGACAAATGACAATGAAAACACAACGACCCAAAACCTATGGGATGCAGCAAAAGCACTTCTAAGAAGGCAGTTTATAGGAATACAATCCTACCTCAACAAACCAGAAACCTCTCAAATAAACAACGTAACCTTACACCTAAAGCAATTACAGAAAGAACAAAAATACCCCAAACTTAGCAGAAGGAAAGAAATCATAAAGATCAGATCAGAAATGAATGAAAAAGAAATGATAGCAAAGATCAATAAAACTAAAAGTTTGTTCTTTGAGAAGAAAAGCAAAATTGATAAGCCATTAGCCAGACTCATCAAGAAAAAGGGAGAAGACTCAAATCAATAGAAATAGAAATAAAAAGGAGAAGTAACAACTGACACTGCAGAAATACAAAGGATCATGAGCGATTACTACAAGCAACTCTATGCTAATAAAATGGAGAACCTGGAAGAATTGGACAAATTCTCACAAAAGCACAACCTTCAGAGACTGAACCAGGGAGAAATAGAAAATATAAAAAGACGAAACACAAGCACTAAAATTGAAACTGTGATTTAAAATCTTCCAAAAAACAAAAGCCCAGGACCAGATGGCTTCACAGGTGAATTCTATCAAACATTTAGAGAATAGCTAACACACATCCTTCTCAAACTCTTCCAAAATATAGCAGAGGAAGGAGCACTCCAAACTCATTCTATGAGGCCACCATCACCCAGATATCAAAACCAGACAAAGATGTCACAAAACAAGAAAACTACAGGCCAATATCTCTGATGGACATAGATACAAAAATCCTCAACAAAATACTAGCAAACAGAATCCAACAGCACATGAAAAGGATCATACACCATGATCAAATGGGGTTTATCCCAGGAAGGCAAGGATTCTTCAATATACGCAAATCAATCAATGTGATACACCATATTTACAAACTGAAGAATAAAAACCATATGATCATCTCAATAGATGCAGAAAAAGCTTTTACCAAATTCAACACCCATTTATGATAAAAACCCTCCAGAAAGTAGGCATAGAGGAAACTTAAATCAACATAATAAAGGCCATAAATAACAAACCCACAGCCAACATCGTTCTCAATGGTGAAAAACTGAAACCATTTCCTCTAAGATCAGGAACAAGACAAGGTTGCCCACTCTCACCACTGTTATTCAAAACAGTTTTGGAAGTTTTAGCCACAACCATCAGAGAAGAAAAAGAAATAAAAGGAATCTAATTCAAAAGAGAAGAAGTAAAGCTGTCACTGTTTGCAGATGACATGATTCTATACATAGAGAATCGTAAAGATGCTACCAGAAAACTACTAGAGCGAATCACTGTATTTGGTAAAGTAGCAGGATACAAAATGAATGCACAGAAATCTCTAGCATTCCTATACACTAATGATGAAAAATCTGAAAGAGAAATTAAGGAAACACTCCCATTTACCACTGCAACAAAAAGATTAAAATACGTAGGAATAAATTTACTTAAGGAGACAAAAGACCTGTATGCAGAAAACTATAAGACACTGATGAAAGAAATTAAAGATGATACACATAGATGGAGAGATATACCATGTTCTTGGCTTGGAATAATCAACATTGTGAAGATGACTATACTACCCAAAGCAATCTACAGATTCAATGCAATCCCTATCAAACTACCATTGGCTTTTTTCACCAAACTAGAACAAAAACATTTCACAGTTTGAATGGAAAAACAAAAGAACCCAAATAGCCAAAGCAATCTTGAGAAAGGAAAATGGAGCTGGAGGAATCAGGCCCCGTGACTTCAGACTATACTACAAAGCTACAGTAATCAACACAGTATGGTACTGGCCCAAAAACAGAAATATAGATCAATGGAACAGGATAGAAAGCCCAGAGAGAAACACACGCACATATGGTAACCTTCTTTTTGATAATGGAGGCAAGAATATACAGTGGAGAAAAGACAGCCTCTTCAATAAGTGGTGCTGGGAAAACTGAACAGCCACATGTAAAAGTATGAGATTAGATCACTCCCTAACACCATACACAAAAATAAGCTGAAAATGGAATAAAGACCTAAATGTAAAGCCAGATACTATCAAACTCTTAGAGGAAAACATAGGCAGAACACTCTATGACATAAATCACAGCAAGATCCTTTTTGACCCACCTCCTAGAGAAATGGAAATAAAAACAAAAATAAACAAATGGGACCGAATGAAACTTCAAAGCTTTTGCACAGCAAAGGAAACCGTAAACAAGATGAAAAGACAACCCTCAGAATGGGAGAAAATATTTGCAAATAAAGCAACTGACAAAGGATTACTCTCCAAAATTTATAAGCAGCTCATGCAGCTCAATATCAAAGAAACAAACATCCCAATCCAAAACGGGCAGAAGACCTAAATTGACATTTCTCCAAAGAAGATATACAGATTGCCAACAAACACATGAAAGCATGCTCAACATCACTAATCATTAGAGAAATGCAAATCAAAACTACAATGAGGTATCACCTCACACCAGTCAGAATGGCCTTCATCAAAAAATCTACAAACAATAAATCCTGGAGAGGGTGTGGAGTAAAGTAAACCCTCTTGCACTGTTGGTGGGAATGTAAATTGATAGAGCCACTATGGGGAACGTACGGAGGTTCCTTAAAAAACTAAAAATAGAACTACCATACGACCCAGCAATCCCACTAATGGACATATACCCTGAGAAAACCAGAATTCAAAAAGAGTCATATAGCACAATGTTCACTGCAGCTCTATTAACAATAGCCAGGACATGGAAGCAACCTACGTGTCCACTGACAGATGAATGGATAAGGAAGATGTGGCACATATATACAACGGAATATTACTCAGCCAATAAAAGAAATGAAACTGAGTTATTTATTGTGAGGTGGTTGGACCCAGAGACTGTCATACAGAGTGAAGTAAGTCAGAAAGAGAAAAACAAATACCATATGCTAACACATATATATGGAATCTAAGAAAAAAAAAGAAAAAGGTTCTGAAGAACCTAGGGGCAGGACAGGAGTAAAGACCATGTAGAGAATGGACTTGAGGATATGGGGAGGGGGAAAGGTAAGCTGGGACTATGTGAGAGATTGGCAAGGACATGTATACACTACCAAATGTAAAATAGATAGCTAGTGGGAAGCAGCTGCATAGCACAGGAGATCAGCTCGGTGCCTTGTGTCCACCTAGGGGGGTGGGATAGGGAGGGTGGGAGGGAGACGCAAGAGGGAGGAGATATGGGGATATATATATATGTAGAGCTGATTCACATTGTTATACAACAGAAACTAACACACCATTGTAAAGCAATTATACTCCAATAAAGA
>NW_006773751.1:4502473-4516474 GCF_000442215.2 Lipotes vexillifer | reverse complement strand
TCTTTCCCTCTGCCCCACAACATGAAGGTTACATTTATGAAGGTTTATATTTCTCCTGTGTACTTTCATAGCATTTCATGTATAACTCTCTTATGGCACTCTCACACCACAGTGTCATCTTTCATTTTCTCACTTTTCTTTCTCCATTAGACCTCTTTGAAAGAAGGCCTATGTTTGTTTATTTTTGTACCAACAGTGGCCAATTATATAGCTAATGCATAGAAGATATTCAATAAATGCAGTTTCAATGAAACAAAAAGAAAGTGATTGAAGGAAGAAAGGAAGGAAATCAAAAGAGAAGTGCTATGGATTGAATATTTGTATCCTCCAAAATTCGCATGTTGAAGCCCTAACTGTGATGTGATGGTATCTGTATGCAGCCTTTGGGTGATAAATAGGGTTAGATGAGGTCATAATGGTGGGAACTTCATGATGGAATTAGTGCGCTTATAAGAAGAGACATCAGAAGCTTTCTCACTCTTTCTCCACATGCACTGAGGAAAGGCCATGTGAGCACACAGCAAGAAGTCTGCTGTCTGCAAGCCAGAAAGAGATTCCTCACCAGAAACTGAACTGACTTGCACCCTGATCCTGGACTTCCGGACTCCAGAAATGTAAGAAAATTAATGTCTGTTGTTTAATCCACCTAATAATCTAGGATATTTTGTTATGAAAGCCCAAGCTGAATAAGATAGGAAGGAATAAACAAATACATGAATTAATAAATTAAAAAAAAAAGATGAGTAAGTGGACTAGTAGATTTGCCCCTTGTACACTCTGTAACCAGTGGCTCAAGGCTGCAGATGACAAGTCACATATAGATATTCAGTATGTGGTTCTTCTCTCTGCAGGGGTAATTGGTTCCCCTGGGGTGTCACATTATTGACCTTGCACTCGTCAGTACCCCCACGATCTAATCAGAACTAACAGCACAAACAAAAGACAGCCATTATGCAGATGATTGTCTGGGTTGAAGACCACAAAGATCCTTTCCATCCTTTATTTGAAAATGTTAACCTCTCCTTGAGGAGACGTATGTGGGGACATTAGGGACATATGTGGGGTTTTTAATATTCTTAAAATCCTAAATTATGGGCTTCCCTGGTGGCACAGTGGTTGAGAGTCCGCCTGCCGATGCAGGGGACACGGGTTTGTGCCCGGGTCCGGGAAGATCCCACATGCCGCGGAGCGGCTGGGCCCGTGAGCCGTGGCCGCTGAGCCTGCGCGTCCGGAGCCTGTGCTCCGCAACGGGAGAGGCCACAACAGTGAGAAGCCTGCCCAAAAAAAAAAAAAAAAAAAAAAAAAAAAAAATCCTAAATTATGAAGAATATTTACGTAAGAAAAACTCTCCAAAATTGAATTCAACAAATAAAATACCACATTACGTGGTCATATCTCAGCTTCCTTACTTCTTCCCATCCTGTATCCCTACCCCACAAAATTCCATTCATTCTATCATTATTGAAGAGATCTTTCTAAAACTACCCTTCTTAAACATTTCAGTCATTCCTCATTGCCTTCACAGTTCAGTTCAAGGAACCCATGCTCCATAAATGGGCCTTTACCATTCTACCCAGAAAAATGACACCAAGCCCTCTCTTACCTCCTCACCTTGTATATGCTTTTCCTTCTACTTATCACATCTCTCCGCCCCCAATCACCTACCCCCAAATCATCCTCCAGCTCTTAGCTTATGTATCATTTTTGCCCAGGAAGCTTTGTCTGACCCCCCAAACCTAGGTTCTTACAACACACACTCTATTTCCCTCTAGAAAATTGTAATCACATGTAATTTATATGCTCATTTTCCCTCTAGACAAGAAGCTCTTGCAAAGCAGGAACTACTGTATTATCTCGGCCAGCCCCAGGACTGGCAAACAGTAGGTGCTCATTAAATAATTTTTGTTAAATGAGTGAATAAATAGTAAATTTCTTGTGAATAGTCTTGAGTCTAATGACAACTCTATATTTTTATGTTATTTTATTGTTGACTGAGCACATTTACACCTCATTATCTCATTTAACTCTTTTAACAACCCTGGGAAGCAAGGCAGGTACTAAGCAAACACTACTGATAACCCTCTCTCTAGCTATGTCATTTCTCTTCCATGTCAGCAGAGCTCTAGTTTTCTTCTGAAGTCTACTCCTCCCCCAAGTAACTAGAACTAATCTTGATTAGTTTGAGGTCATTGTGGTGGTTGTATCAGCCTGTTCCCCTAGAAAACAAGGACTGAGGCAAGGTTTAAGTATGAATATGTTATTGGAAGGTATGACGCCAGGGTATCAAGAGTGAAGGAAGGAGGAAATGCTGCGAGGCACAATGGGAAGTAAATAAAGTTGATGCTTTTCCTGGTTGGCCACTATTTCACAAAGAGACACAAAGTTACTGAGCCACTAGAGATTATCTCCAGAGAAGCTACATCAAAAACCCATGCTTTGGGGACTTCCCCGGTGGTCCAGTGGTAAAGAATCCACCTTCCAATGCAGGGAATGCAGGTTCGATCCCTGGTCTGGGAATTAAGATCCCACATGCCGCGGGGCAACTAAGCCTGTGAGACACAACTATTGAGCTCACGTGCCCCAATGAGAGAGCCTGCATGCCACAAACTACAGAGCACACGTGGTCTAGACCCGTGCACCGCAACTGGAGAGAAGCCCCAGTGCTTCAACTAAGAGACCACATGCCACAACTAAGACCCGACACAGCCAATAAATAAATAAATAAAATATTTAAAAAATTAAACACACACACACACACACGCTTTGGAACAGGCCATCACAGGGGGGAACAGAGAAGCAATTTGTCTGCAAGCCCGTTCCCACTCTCTGTCTTCCATTGGTAAGAGTTCGTCCCGTAAGGAGTAACTGCTGGCATGGTGTTTACTGAAGTGTAGAAATGGTGGGAGAAGCCAGAGACTCAGTAAAATGGTGTGGGCTTGCATAGAACTGGCCCAGGGTGCTGCAGCAGAAGCTGCAAACTTCCAACGGCCCAGGAGAGAAGAGAATAGGAGGACATACACAAGATACAGGGATGCTGCTAGGGACTGGCTTAAGGACTGGTGTGTGGGAAGTCTGCTGACAGAGGGGAAATGGTATGGTAAAGGGTTTTAGAGACATTCTTACATAAGAAAATATACTGTACATTGCGCTTCATCAACTGGATAATTCAGGATGCATCTGACGAAAAACAGTTTTTCATAATCTAATTGGCAGTGTTGTTTCTTTTGCGGTGATATATAATAATAATAGTGTACCTTCCAGCCAGTGACATCTTAGATTCTGTAAAATACAGTAGGACCTGTGTTTATCTTCAGACACTGATGCATAAATACGTGACACTAGGAACTGCAGCAGTCCTTTTGCAACCATGAGAGGAGCTAATCTGACGGCCTGAGGATAGCAGAGCAGAAATATGGAAAGAACCTGGGTCTTTTCAGTGAAGCCTTCTCCCCATCTGACAGATTAAGAATCGGAGGATAGAGAGCTCATAGGACTTTTCCAGATTCACATGGGTGGTTAAACAATGGAGTTTTGGTTTTTTTTTAACATCTTTATTGGAGTATAATTGCTTTACAGTGGTGTGTTAGTTTCTGCTTTATAACAAAGTGAATCAGTTATACATATACATATGTCCCCATATCTCATCCCTCTTGTGTCTCCCTCCCTCCCACCCTCCCTATCCCACCCCTCTAGGTGGTCACAAAGCACCGAGCTGATCTCCCTGTGTGGAGCTGAGATTTTAACCCATGTTCTTGTTGTTCTTTCCTATACAGCTATATTCAGTGCCCTTTACAACTGGCCCATTTACAGCCTTACCTGCTAATCTCTTCCCACCTGTCTTTCTAGGTGTCTGAAATTTGGAGTTTCCTAAAAGCAGCCTGTTTCTTCATGCATCTCTAACTTCTAACATTTTAGAAAATTTGGCAAAAAAGAAAAGTGAAGAATGTTAACCTATTAAAGACTTATTATGTAGAAGGTGAAGAGATCTGGATCTTTATCTCCAGCATTTTCAAAAAAATAAAAATAAAAATTGTATATATTTAAAGGATGTATCTCTAGTCTAAATTTCAGTATGTGGAAAGCAACACCATCTTTCTTTCAAAACACCTTGGTGCCACTGTTAAAAGCAGAGGACTGGGCTGCATGCAGATGTGATAGTCAAGCAATGGAACAGCCAAGTACATCAGGTACCCACTCATCAGAGGAGGCTCAGTAGGGTCACGCCAGGCAGTATGTGCCAGCTCAACACCATTTCTCAAACCCAGCTGCCTATCCCCAGTCAACCCCAAAGCTCATATTCGCAGCTACCCAGTGACTTTTCCCCAAGTATCTTTAATATGTGTACACTGTCTGGCTTTGGCTCAAATTACTTGTACTTGCAAGTATTTCAACTCAGGTAAATTACTAAGTGTCAGAGGAAGTTTGAAAAATCAGAAAACAATGTCTCTTTAATAAGTCAGTCCCTGATTATTCTGAGATCAGGAAAATAATTTATACCCAAGTTCTCCAATATGGCCAAGCATCAGAATAAAAATCCAAATGATCTAGAGAAATCTAATGAAGCAACTTAATGACATGGTAGATTACTGCCCAAGTGAAAGGATTTAATGAAAAAGCCCACTAGGGCAGTAAAAACACTCTGTAGAAACAAACCAGCTGGTTTCTGCATGTGGGTGCCTCCAGCGTTCGTGAAATCTGCAGCTGGCTGTGAATAATCTGGGTACCATTTTCCATCCTTACCAGAGGAGCTGCATGGTTTGATGTTCCCAAGTCATGGTAGTGTCCTGTAGCAGCAAGTGCAATAAGACAATATCCCAATGTGTCAATCATCCCTATATCAAGTTAGCAATTGTTGTCTTTGTTCTTACAACTAGCATCATGTGACACTCCTCTGGTACCTCTCCTTGATGAGAAGAGGAAAATTGCATATATTTAGGGAATCTTCTTTCAATAAACGGCTCCGAATAGAAATTAAGCCAACGACTTTGTCTGAATACTCCAAGGAAGCCTGATATGGAGAACCTAGACCATTCATCAGTTTTTCCTTTTCCCATTTTTCCTCTCTCTGATTTGGGGACCTGGAATTAGAATGTGGTATAGGCACTCCCCTTATTTTATCTTTCTCCTAGTTCTCCCGTGGCATGGAATTAAGTAAATATCTGTGCATGTGCACAAGGGGTGCTGTAAGCAACCTGTGGAAAGTTCATGAAATCTGGTCTTCTTAGGAGACAAATAGCAGGTGTTTAGTTTATTATGTTCTAAGCAGAACCAAGGGGGTAAACATGAGAATATGATAGTGATTGTAAGTGCACTTAGAGTCCTTTGCTATGTGGGAGCTGCCAAGTGAAGAAACATATTAGTCTTGCTTTTCTACTAGCCTCCTCATGAAGTAATCACTTTAATGGGTTCTCAGAGTTCAGGGGAATTGGAAGACCAGCAGTAATAAGAGAGATACCTTGATTTTTTTTCCCAAGGCACTCCAAGGACTTCGCAGACATTATTACACTTACCAGCCCTCCCAGGTCCACCCAAAAAAGATGTCAGCTTCATGAAGAAGGGAATCTTCCCTTACAAATTGGGGGGTGGGGGTGGGAAATGGAAAGTAAAGGATTTGAAACTCGCCAGGTGCGGTTCCTGCAACTTCCAGAGGCCAGGGTTCTGAAATCCCAGTCCATCAGTGACTAGCCCAGTATTTTAGAGTACCCCTTTTAGGAATATGAAAGGGTGAGAGCAGTGGTGACTCCTTCTCTGAAAGGAAAACATTTGGAGGTCAACCTAAATGCCAGCCTCTTCTTTTTCCAGGCCTGCTCCCCACAGCTCTGCACACATACACCCTTGGGGATCTCTGAGCTATTTTGGGCTTCAACCTCATCTGCCTTTCACATTAGGCTCTGTGTTAATTATGACGCTTCAGTGAAAATGAGCCTTCTGACAGTCTGTGCTTGGAGGATGGAAGGAGGGAAAAAGGCAACTCCAATTACAGGCCATTAGCCCTAATTAATGCCCACCTCCTGTGTTTGGTATTCTAGACACAATCACCCCAGTACTGGGGGGAAGAACTCAGTTCGCTCAGTGGCACAAGGACCAACAATATTAAGCCAGGCACTTGGTGGTCCCTATGGAACACGATCTTTCAGGCAAAGAAGCAATTTATATGCAGTAACCAGGAGGAACACATAATCCTGTGTTTCTCCTTTTAAGCTGTCTTTTGACATTCTTATGGCTCATCTTCTTTTAGGGGACAGAGACTACAGCCTTTTAGAAACGAAAAATCTTTTTCCTTCTTTGGTTCTAGACATCAAGTCAATCAAACAACCAAATACATACACATATGTACACACACACACACACACACACACACACACACAGAGTACTCTAACAGGCTGTGCAAGAAATATGGGGGATATAAAATCTGGTTCTTTTTAGAAATATGTCACAAGCACAAACTTCACTAAATCAAAATGTCTTCTGGGCAAGTAATACTTCCCTGCTGCTTTCTGAAGGATTTTAGCAATTAATTCTGCAGGGAGTAAATTCAAATGAAGAATGAGGCAGCCATATAGGCCCTGACCAGAGCCCTGCTTAAGGCATTCAGCTGCTCAAGTTCGCAGTGACTTCTGCCTCTCCGCCTGTCCTCCCAATTTCTCTTTCCCACCTGTGGCTTCCAATCTCTCCATTCCATTTTTTTTTAAAAAAATATTTTTATTGGAGTATAATTGCTTTACAATGGTGTGTTAGTTTCTGCTTTATAACAAAGTGAATCAGCTATACGTATACATATATCCCCATATCTCCTCTCTCTTGCGCCTCCCTCCCACCCACCCTCCCTATCCCACCCGTCTAGGTGGTCACAAAGCACCGAGCTGATCTCCCTGTGCTATGCAGCTGCTTCCCACTAGCCATCTGTTTTACGTTTGGTAGTGTATATATGCCCATGCCACTCTCTCACGTCATCCCAGCTTACCCTTCCCTCTCCCCGTGTCCTCAAGTCCGTTCTCTACGTCTGCATCCCTTCGATGCAGTTTCCCAGATGGTCACTGAGGGCCGACCACAAAGCAGCCCTGGGCCAGGAGCTGAGTGAGCATAGACAGGGCCTATATGGCTGCCTCATTCTTCATTTGAATTGACTCCCTGCAGAATTAATTGCTAAAATCCTTCAGAAAGCAGCATATACAAAGTGAGCCATAATCCAGATTCCTTCTTCCTGCGGCTCATAGGAATCCACTGTCATTTTACGTCTCCAGGTTACTCTCCACCACTAGACTGTAAATTCCTCAAGGGCAGGGTTATGCCATCACTGTCTCCGGATCCTCGGGGCCAGGTTCAGAACCCCAAACTCATGGGCATAACAAATGATAAAGGAATTATTAAATGACTGAATAAATAAATTAGATAAAGAAAACTTAACAGGCTAAATGATTTCAACCTCAGAAGCATCCTCCCAGAGCTTCTGTGGATAATGCCTGGCCAGGCCTTCCCCCTGCTGGGGAGATTTCCCCTGATGACTCTCTTCTAAGTAGCTTCCTTCCCCCCACTCGCCTTTTATCCATAATTTACCTACCAGCACTCACCGAAGTTATCCTGTTTGTTTATATGCTTATTTGATTATTGTCTGTCTTAAGAGAGTAAGTTCCAAGAGAGCACAGACTTGTCTGGTTTGCTTCTGTACCTGTGGCACTTAGCACAGTGCTTAGAATAATGCAAAAACCTATATTTGATGGATGAATGAATGAATGAATGAGTGAATGGACAATCATGTCTAATTAATGTGTAAGAATATCAGAGCTATCAGAAAAGTTAACATAGCTTAATATTTAACCAATTAATATTTGTTAATAGGGAGAACAGGGCTCTGCTAAGAACAGCGGATAATAAGATATGTTAAGACACTGTCTTGAATGTCAAAGAGTTTACAATTTAGTAAGGGCCAAAAGACTTGCGAGTGCACACATGCATGCACGCACACACATACAATTCCATTTTAAGAGCTCTTACGATAATGCAAATTAAGACACTGTAACAGTGTAACAGTCACTGGGAGATATACAATGGTCTAAATCTGAAGGGACTTAGTAGAGGGGACGGATAGCATACAGGAAAAGATAACTAATAACATCAAATGTTAGCTAATGCCAGTCATGTGAATCATAACCTCGTGGACCACAGAAGAGAATGGTTATCATCACCCCTTGAAATGGTTCAAAGACTTCTTTCTTCCTCCCCCATTGTTAAAGGGGCAGACTTGGCCTATAACCAGAAAGAAGGTGTTCCTAATGACAGCTCTGTAAGTAAGCATCAACGTGCAGGTTATCTCAGGAGCAGGGAAATCACTCATCCCACTCACCTACCCAAAGAAGGCTGTTTTTTTACCTTTATGTTCTTCAGAGCACTTAACACACTACCAGCTTGCAATAAATTACAATTAGTGATAACAGCATCGTTATTCTGGGTTTTATTATTAGAGGCATTAATTTTTAATGTTTACTGTACTCAGATATGTGTGGAAGACTTGAAATGTATTTAATAATGATCACTTCCACCTTCCAAGCTCTAGTGATGGTCTACTGGGATATAAACAAACTGCTCCACTTTTAATGCTCTGAGCAGAATAGGCAGTGAGAAAGAATAGGAAAGTGAGGGGGCAGCTTTGAGCTGAGGAAGAATGTATGCTCTGTAGGATCCGAAGCCCATCAGGCCTTCACCTGCAGGTTAGTAGTATGCTCTGCGGTCTAGAGCGTCTCTCTGAACCAGCCTGGCAGGGCAGACCCTAAGGACACCCCAGGGAAACAGGCTAATTTGGAATTGAACATTCTTAAATTCAGCCTAGGAAGGAACTTTCTGGAGTGAGGAGGTAGGAGATAAAAGGAAAGAAGGCCCCTCTTCCTCCTCCCCACACCTCTAAGTGGGGAACTCTGAAGCTGGGGCTCTGGAGGCTGGTGATTCCCACCACTTCCAGCACAGACTGACACATCACCCTCCTCTGCTTCCTTTCCAGGTCAGACTAGGCTGGATGAAGAGGCTTTCCCTTGTCAACAAGGCAACATATTGGGGGTGGGGAGCAGCCTGTGTCCAGGTTCTACCCTGACTTCTTTTACGGTCTTGGATATCAGTTCCTTCCATTTAAATTATGCCTTCTCAACTCTGCCCCAAAAGACACCAGCCCCAAGCTCTTGATGATGGTAATTCACCCTATACAGAAGCTGCCATTTCATTTTAACAAATGAGATTGGAATGTACCAAATTCAGCCTTCAAACTTGGTGCTTGGCCAAAATCTCCTATTATTAAAATCTCCTATTATTATTATATCTCCTATTATTATTATTATATGGTTATTTAGCCATCAAAAGGCTAAATAACCAAAGGCCCACTTCAACATCATTTCCAGGAGCCCTGAATGTAGGTGTGGTCAATGATCATGTAATCATCTAGGTCACTAGCCTTTCAAGTCAAGACAGTCCAATCAGTTTTTTGTTTTGTTTGTTTTTTTTTTTCAGTACGCGGGCCTCTCACTGCCGTGGCCTCTCCTGTTGCGGAGCACAGGCTCCGGACGCGCAGGCTCAGCGGCTATGGCTCACGGGCCCGGCTGGCATGTGGGATCTTCCCGGACCGGGGCACGAACCCGTGTCCCCCTGCATCGGCAGGCGGATTCTCAACCACTGCGCCACCAGGGAAGCCCAGTCCAATCAGTTTTTTAAAAAGCCATGTCATTTGAATTTATTCTCATCTGAATATTTACTTTCAAATATGGGAAAGCATTACACAAAGACCTTGGAATGAAAGTCTCCTTATGCGCTTTGTGTTGAAATTCTACCACTTACGATTTAAATATACATTTATTATTGCAAAAGTAAAACACTACAAAAATTAATGATGATTGTGCAAGCTGTTAATTTTAAGAACAAAAGTAATTATTCAGAACTTTCAAACTGCTAAGCCAATGGGTAAATGGGAAAATTCATGGGGAGTTAACATGTGTGTGTTATCAAGACTTCAGGAAGAGCACTGTTTCCTTGTGCAAGCACAAATGTTTATTACAATAAACCATCCCAGGCAGAGTAATAGAGATTAGATAAAATCATATTTCTAATCTTTGTTGTTGTTTTAAAAATCTGGCATTAATAACGTTAAACAAAATAATCTTGAAAAAATGAATTGGCTGTTAGTTATTCACTTTCTTTTAGGCCATGCCTCGTACTCCTCCAGCTACCTGAACTGAGCATGAACATGGCTTTAGGATGGTAGTTGGATAACCTGGGGTCCTTACAGCCTAGCTAATGGCTGGCAGAGCCGAGAGATTGTTGTCCCTGCATCATAATGTCAAACTTAAAACATGACTCCTAAAATTTTCCATAATGAACTTTTTGGAATAATTAAATTTTTATAATAAAATTTGTTATTTAGATTTATAACCCAGAAGTTCATTCTCTAGTGGTCATATTTGGCTTTAGCCAAATGTTGATTTTAACAGGTGACTCTTCATCATTAGGAATACAAATATGTATTCCACACACCTCTTGGGTTATTCTCCCTGACGTCCCCTCTCAGCAAGAACAAGTAACTACTCCCAAGGAAGTGTACACAAAGAGCCTAAAACAATTATTAAATGCTCTCTCCAGGTTCTAGTCCGCTAAGCTGCTTTTCTCCCTCAATAGTAAGTTTGTTATCTTTTTAAGTTACACGGATAGCTGTTTGCCCCTAACACATTCTGCACACTCAGCCTATCTTGATGCCTTTCTAGCACGGGGGCCACACCCCGTGACATAGGGAACAGAATGGACAGTGCCTTCCCCCTCAGGCTTCTGTCCAGAGTCTCCCAGGCCCTTCCTCCTTGCTCCTGCCCGGCTCAGATGTCCAGGCTTTGCCCCTCTGTCCTCTCCTCTTCCCTCATAGAAGTCTCCCTCACACACAACAGAGAGACTCATCCTTGTGGGGTGGCCTGAAGGGAAGACCCGCAAGCCTGCCTTCTCCAAGGCCATGACATGGTTTACATTTTTACTGACCTCTAGGACTGAAAAAGCTTTGAACTTGGAGACCTCAGTGTCTCTATTTCATTGACTCTACGTTAAAATTTTAAAAATTATTCTTGTAAATCCTGAGCCCACACACGACCTGGAAGAAAAGCAGCAGACCTTGACACCGGCCCCCTCAGACAGGGCTGCAGGGCTCCACAGACTCATTTCTGTGACCCACCCACCTGTGCTTCCCATCACGGCTACCTCCTTAGATATGTACTGACTTGCCATGGCGAGGCCTTGCCTGTGCAGCCGAGAGCAGTAAACATGCCAGTGTAATTAATGTCTTAACAACTTATTACAATCTTCAGATAATTAATCACAAAAGCTAAACATGTTGTCTCACCCTCCTAATGTGTTAATGCTCTAATTATTATGCCTCAATTAAGAGGAAGTCAATGTTCCTTGCTTAGAAGTGCATGCTTAATAAGGGCTCACACACTTGGCACCAGCACATAGTAGTATGTGGCAGGGAGTGGAGGAGGAGAGACCTTTCTAATGAAGCTTTATAAGCAGCTTCAGGCAAGAAAGTGAAAACCCCCTTTTCTTGAGTTTTACCCTTGGATGAATGCTGAGTTCTGAGAATCTGAGTTCTGGGGCTTAGGGCTGTTTCCCAGAAAGGCGGAAGCTGTTCCAAGTGAAGGTGTGCATATGTGCTAGCACCTGTGTGTGTGTATCTGAGACTATAAACTGGAGTGCATCATTCTCTTTACTAGATTCATGTGTGAATGTGGTGTGTGAGGCTGGCCACCTCCTGGAAAACACAAGACCCAGTGTGCTTGGCATTTGGGGAAGTGGCACAAAGAGTGAAGGGTCCCTCTCTAAATTAGATCTTCCACCTGTCTCCAAATTGCCTTGAACAGTGTTTTTTCTTTCTTGAAAAAGATTTTATTCGAAATAGAATTTACATTGTTACCTAGGATATACCCCTACACATCCATACATACACAACACCGAAACAAAGTTTTCCAAAATAAAACCACCACTCATGAAGGCATTTTTTATACTGCACACTCTATCTTAGTCCATTATTTTAAAATGTGGGTTGCAACCCTCTAGATTCGAGGTAGGAGATAGATGGGCCCCTGGGCTGGACAGCTGGTGTTTGTCACGTGGAGTAAAACTGAGGCTTCTCACGCAGACACTCCAAGGACAAAGCTAGTGGCAGAAGCTGAGCTCTGCTGAAGTAAAGAGAAAAGATGACCACTCCTGAGGTCAAGGAAAACATCCTTGTCTGCACATGCTCAGGAAAGCTCCTTGGGGGTCAAAAAGGGAGGGGGTGTCACCCCATAGTAAGTGTGGACTTGCACCCACAGGCCTCTGTGGTGGAATCCATCTTAGCAAAAAGTTGTACACGCATGTTCGGGTGAGTCCTAGGACAGGTCAGGTGTGGAAAAAGAAACAAGACAACTGGCCAAAGGTAAACAAAGACCTGGAAGAACTGTCCTATATATTCCAAAGGATGCCCACACCCTTTCTCTCCCGTGTGTATTTCTCCCTAGATTCTGACTTACTGCATGCCTCATTCAGGAGCACGCCTCTCTGGGTGTGTATTTCTGCCTTGCTTCTGACATAAACTGTTCCTCAGTGTGCTCTCCCAGATGTTGTGCTGTGTCTCTAATAATAAACTTTGTACCTGTTTTTGTAGTTTTTGCCTCCTTGAAACATTTTTGCTTTGAAATGGAGCAAGAGCCAGGGAAACTTTGCTTCTAGCCTCTTGTGCTTTGTGGTCTAGTGGCTAGGATTCCTGGTTTCTATCCAAGCTACCCAGGTTCAATTCCTGGGCAGGGAATAAGTTCTCTCTTCAGGACCTCTCACTGCTGTCTCTCTGAGATCAGATTGATCTCATAACCCACCAAATATATCTCAATCCAGAGATTGAAAAACACTGGTCTAGAAGCTGAATAGCCCACAAGGAGTCTCCCCTTTGACTAAGTCTCTCAACTGAGACTAGGATCTGACTTCCTAGTCCTGAGGTTCATTTATCAATTAGCCACAAATACTCACTGAGCAGTTGCCATCCCTCACCCTTGGAGCATCAGCCATCTGTCTCCTCACCTGGCTATCTACAACTGGGGCAGGTCAAGAATGACCCAATAGTCTTGAAACCTAACTACACACACACACACACACACCCCACACACAAGTTCAGAATAAATCATAGCCATATCAAAAAAAAGTGGTTTGGGACCCAAAGTTTAGGGAACGTTTTTAAGGAAAACAGAACTTTTGAAACACACTGAGCATAAAAACTAAGAGAAGCTAAAAATCAGTCCAATCATTGCTTGGAGCCATTTGGTTTGGTTTTGATCTTACATTTTTCTCCTCATTTATCACAGTTGGAACACTCTCTCTTACTGACATATACAGACTACTGTATTTAAATATTTAATAGATAACCAACAAGGACCTACTGTATAGCACAGGGAACTTTGCAAAATATTCTGTAACAACCTAAATGGGGAAAGAATTTGAAAACGAATAGATGCATACCTATAACTGAAACAATTTGCTGTACACCTGAAAGTAATACAACATTGTTATCAATTATACTCCAATATAAAATAAAAATTAATAAAATGTTAATGGTTTCTTTATGTATCTTCAAATAAAAAAACTTTTTTTAAAAAAGGAAAAGAAATAACCATGTGCGCCACACCTGAGTGCATGCCGTGGGGAAGAGGCCGAGCCTCTCTGGATGCAGAACTTCCCGTGAGAGATGGGTCTGGCCATTGCACCTGCTATACCCAAAGTCCAATCCTTTAGTGGCTAGGCCCTGGACTCGACACACACACACACACACACACACACACACACACACACACAGACACACACAGACACACACAGACACACACACAGAGACACAGACAGACACACACACACCACACACACACACAGACACACACACACACACACACACACAGACACACAGACACACACAGACACACACACAGACACACACACAGACACACACACAGACACACACAC
>NW_006773751.1:4502244-4502402 GCF_000442215.2 Lipotes vexillifer | reverse complement strand
ACACACAGACACACACACACAGACACACACAGACACACACAGACACACACACACAGACACACACACACAGACACACAGACACACACACAGACAGACACACACACACAGACACACACAGACACACACACACAGACACACACACACAGACACACACAGAG
>NW_006773751.1:4479762-4502234 GCF_000442215.2 Lipotes vexillifer | reverse complement strand
ACACACACACACACAGAGACACACACACAGACACACACAGACACACACACACACAGACACACACACTCCCATCCCTGTGGCTGGGACAAGCCTCTGAGGTAGGAATGCTAAGACTCCATAATCCTATATCAATTTATCATCAGTCGACCATTTTGATCTTTTGTGTACTAGACACTATTTCTTGAACTTTGGGAGATGCTGAGAAGCAGCAGACACAGCTTCAGCTCTTGAACAGTTTACCGACTTCTTGGGGAGATGAGACAGAGAAGCACTGAAAGGAAAGGCTCTCAGTTCAGGGCTGTATATGATAAGTGGCCCATAAATGGTACTGTTTAGAAGAGACATAAAGGGATTTTTGGGGTGCTCGGTGACAACTTCCTCTAGGAGTAGATGCTGTGGAGCTGGCCCTTGAAAGAGGACAGATATCACTTTGCGAGTCTATAAATCTTGGAGTCAACCCTGACTCTATGTTTTTTATACTCCCATGTAAACTCGGTCCATAATCTGTTGGCTCTACCTTCAGATTTTATAGAGACTCTGACTACTTCTCCCTACCTCCATCACTGCTCACTTGTCCAAATCCCCATCCTCCCACCTAGATCACTGTAATTGCCTCTTAACCGCTCTCTCTGCTTTGGGGCTTGCCTCCCTACAGACTATTGTCCATACCATAGTCAGGAAAGTCCACTTAACACTTAAGTCAGATCATGTCATTCC
Source organism: Lipotes vexillifer (assembly GCF_000442215.2). Classification (NCBI taxonomy): domain Eukaryota; kingdom Metazoa; phylum Chordata; class Mammalia; order Artiodactyla; family Lipotidae; genus Lipotes; species Lipotes vexillifer. Next base: position 4,501,517 of record NW_006773751.1, on the reverse strand, counting down.
TCTGGCTTCTCATCTCACTCGTTTACAGTCATGTGTCACTTAAACACAAGCTGCATATCAGGAAGGGTTTTTATCAGTTAATTCTAATTTTGCACAGCACCTAGAACAGTGCCTGCTATATATTAGGTGCTCATTTATTTGAGTGGCTGGGAAAGGACACTGAGGCAAAAGAATGGTGTGAACAAAATCACAAAGGTGGGAAAGTTCCAGGTGTGGTGGGAGTGGAGGCAGTGAGGAGGCTCACCTGGCAGGACTGGGAATTTTGCCTTGGAGGAAAGTGGGAATTGAGGCTGAAAAGGTGAGGATGAGGGTGCTTTGTCTTCCAGGCTATGGAGATGCCCCCACCCTAGTCCCGCCCCATCGAGCACCTTCTGCCACAGCCAGAGAGAGCTGATATCCTACTCTTAACATCTATGTAAACTGCAGGCACTTTTTGTCAGGAGGAACTGATTTTCATTTGTCTGAGGTCCTGGAAAGGTCATATTCTGTGAACACAAATAAAAATGAAGGCTTCCCTGGACAACATGTAAGCCACTTCTTCCCTGGCAGGAAATTCAACAATGGCTTTAATTTTCAGAGATGATGGATCACAAAGTGGACAAATGAATGTGACTTTCACACAGGTTTCTTCCCAGAATTCAGCATGCTCCCAAGGAGAGGTGCTTTGGGAAACAGACGTGTCTTTGGACTTTGATAGGAAGTCTGTGGGATGAGTAGGAGCAGAGGCCATGGAAGCTGAGAAACAGCTTTCAATCACGGGGTTTCAAGAATGGGGTGGACTCTTCCTTAAGGTTAGGGCCAAGATGCCATCCCCAACCTGTTGTTACCCTGACAGATTCACCTAAGGCATAAGAGAAGAGCAGGATTTAGATCATCCAGTGAGTGTGAGTGTATGTGTGCCCGTGCATGTGTGTGCATGTGTGAATTTTTCAAGAGCCAATCAATTACATCAATGATTAACTATGTGAATCAAAGTTCTAGACTGACAAGGAAGATGCTGTTTCCAGGATCTCATGAGAATAAATTGTCTTCCCAAATGGCAACTGAATGGTGAAGAAAGCAAAGTACTAGACTCAAAAGGATAAGAGACTTCATCAGAAACTGATCCTTGCTTGCATTCTTGCTCCCCTATTTACTAGCTACATACCTTAGGGCAAGTCAGGAGACATCTCTGAGCCTCAGTTTCCCTCAGAGGTATAAAAGGGGTAATAAATTCTACCTCACAAAATTGCTATGAGGGTTACATGGGGCAATGTCCATGAAGGTGTTTTGTAAGGTGTTGTATCAGTTAGCTTTGCCAAAAAGTATGCTGCAAAACAAACCACCCCAAAACTCTGGAGCTTAAAGCATTAGTTTATTCTCACTGATGTATGAATTGGCTGATCTAGGCTGGGCTCAGTAGGGCTCAGCTGAACAACTTTCCTGATCTCAGCTGGCCTCACTCACATGTCTGGTGGTCAGATTGGAATCAACTGATCTAGGCAGGGTTCAGTGACATTATCAACTCTGTTCCACATGTTTCTTTGCCTCCTGAAATCAGCAGGCTACCCCAGGCGTGTTCTTCTCATGACAATGGAATAAGAAGAAGAGAGCAAGCCCAGTCACACAGGAGCTTCTCAAGACTTTGCTCATGTAATGCTCGCTAGCATTGGCCAAAACAATTCACATTGGTGAACCTGAAGTGATGGGGTGGAGGATATGACCTGCCTGTGTAGTGGGTAAAACCGGAAGGTTCCATTGCAAAGGGCATAGATGCAGGGATTGGTAAAGAGTTAGAGAGATGAATACAATCTACTGTAAGTATTTTTTAAATGCAAGAGATTATTTCCAACATGTTCCACAGAACTGGGGAGACAGCAGGAGTCTCTTTGACTTCCCGTCATTGGACTTTTCCAGATTCCAATAGATCATTCTTTTCTGCTATCAGTCCCCAATGCCTTTGCTGGTCAAGTCCAGGAAAACTATTAAGTATCAAACATCAAAGAAGGCAGGACCCTCTACTTATGAAGGGTATGGTTTGGTGGTCAGATGGACCAGGATTTGAGTCCCTGATGTGCCATTGCTATATAATCTTAAGTTACTTAACTGTCCTAAGTTTTATTTATTATTATTATTATTTCCTTGGTTATCTTATCTAGGCTTATGGCTTTAAATACCATCCATAAACTGATGATGCTAAAATTTCTATTTCTAACAAAAAGTTCTTCCCTGGACTCCATGTTTGTACATCTCCTACTCCACATCTATGCTTGGATATGTCACTAGCATCTAAAACTGAACATATCTAGAGTGGAGCTCCTAATATTTTCCCCTAAATCTGCTTCTCCCATCCTCTTTCTGAGCTCATTAATTAGAATCTTCATTCTTCTAACTGATCAGAACTAAAGCCTTATTACCATCTTTCTTTTACACCCCAAATCCAACATGCAGGAAAATCCTGTTGGCTCAACCTTTAAAATATACCTTAAACCCAGCCTCTCTTCACTAAATCCACTCTATAACCATTGTCCAAGCCACCATCATTTCTTATATGGACTATTGCGCTGGTTTCCTAACACTCTCTCTGCCCAGGACACTTTCAGTAAAGCCATTAACCAGTGAGTCAGATTGCATGTCTTTTCTGCTCAAATCCTCCAACGGTTTCCCATCTCACTCACTGTAAATGCCAGATTACTTATGCAGCCTACAAGGCCTCATGATCTTGCCTCCCAGTACTCTGCTCTTCCCACTATAGCCACAGGAGTCTCCTTGCCATTCTCTAGAGCTTTGTACTTCTAATTTCCTCTCTCTGCAATATTCCTTTCCTCAAATACTTGCATGACCCACTCCCTTCCCTCCTCCACATCTTTACTCAAAGTTCACCTTCTCTCTGAGGCCTCCCTGGCTATCCTGTCCTCATTCCCTGCCTGACTTTTTCCTTAAACTTTATCACCATCTAACACACTGATTATTTTACTTATTTATTTTGCTCATTATCTGTGTCAGCTACCAAAATGTAAGATCCATATGAGGTGGAATTTTTGTCCATCCTATACATTGTTGTACTCCCTGGGTCTAGAACATTGCCAGGCACATAATAGGTGCTCAATACATTTGTTGAATGAATGAGAGTAAGAATATTGCACAGATTAAATGAGATAATACATATAAAACTGAGGCAGAGTATCTGGTGCATAGTAATTGCTCAAGAAATGATAGCTCAATATAAACAGCAAATAGAACCCAAAGCCTTGGGATTCTGAGGCTAAACTGACTGCACCCTGTGATATTATTAATGTCCCCTGATGTGCCTTTTCACTGGGGCCCAAATTAGCTCTCTTTCCCCAGTACCTCATGTGCAGTAGATTCTCAATATACTTTTATTCAATCAAAGTAAAAGCAGATGAGTCCAAGTTGCAGGTGACTGGTCAGATTGTTCCCTCTGGTGTTGATCAGAATCTAAAGGGGGCTGCTCCTCTGAGGATGAAGTGTCAGCAATAGGTCCTGACACAGAGTCAGCTGCATGATTTAAAATCCAGGGGACACTGGAGTCACTGGTCTGTTAGGTAGGTAGACAGATGCCTGCCTATCCTATAGGCTCTTTCTCCAATCTCCAGGTGCCCCCAGAAAATTCTATTCCCATCAGAGTACAGATCTATTTACCTTTACAGCTATCCCAAGAACAATAATAACAACCACCACAGACAAAATTATACATGTCTATAGAGTGCATTTCCTCTTAAACTCACAAAGTACTCACAAAGTACAAGAGCATGACTCATTCTCCCAATAGGAGATTGACAACTGTGTGTTTCTAGTTGAGCTTGAATGAGGTTTCAGCTTAATTCCCTGCCACTTTACTTAACATAAGGAAAAAGAATGATATGCCTGTGGAAAGCATATCTTTCCTTTCAGTAATGCAGAAAATTACCCAAAGAGATAAATCCAATACCACATCTCCAAGTCTGAACTCTTACAAAAGCAACTGTGTTTGGGGGCATGTTTTCATTTCGTGCTACATAATTCAGTCTCTACCCCTCACTTGTCTGGCTATGGCACGCATTCATCAAAACAATATATATTTATAGAGCATCTACTGTATACTGTGCGCTGGGTTTCAGGTTGTAAAGCCCAGATATGATCACAATAGAAGCTCAATAACAGTTCTGGAATTAAGTAATATGAAACAAACCAAGAAACATTACAATGTGGTGAGTGATTAAATGTGCTAAATGTCTGGTAGTGGCACGTGGACATTAGTTCATTAGCTACAGACCATGTAGGCAGAAATCCCAGGGAAGGCTTAATGGAAAAGGTAGTACTTGAGTTAGAGACTTAAGAAAGGATTTGAACAGACAAAGAGTCTAAGAAAGAGAATCCACATAAACACATAGATAGGAGTAAGCAAGGCTTGTGAGTTTGAGGCCCAAGGAGTCCATGCATATTATACAAAAAAATTATATTAATAAAATGTCAAATGTAAAGTCCAGGTCTCTCTACCAGTAATATCTCAAATGTAAATGTTATTTGGTAGTAAAACCAACTGTAAAAGATTATTGATCCAACATAATTTTTTAAAAGGAACAGAACAATTAAAACTTTTTTTCTAAGCTAAAGGCTCCTTCTAGGTTTTATAATAACTGTTTCCTGAGATTTTACTCCTAGTCATGACTCTGATGCACCTTGCCATTACAGCCCCACCCCCAACAAGGTGAGCTAACAGCTTTCCTCCCTTTAACTGCCGTGATAACCCCAGATCATTGAGACCATTTTTTTTCCTTCTTAATCTCTAAGGATCTTCTGGGACTCTTGCTTCATCTGCTAAAGCCCAAAGCAGCTTTACATCACTGCTCTTCTTGGCACATCCCTGCAGCCAAACAACTGCTCACCACATGTTTCCCATTCTCCAGTTAGATAACCTTCACTCCTTCTACTGCAGCTTGCCCAGGGCAGGGGCCGGAAAAGGCTCAAGCCTCAGCTCCTCTTAAGCTGTACTTTTCATGGCAGACTAGAACATGCTCAGTCCTTTCCAAGGGCTGGGGTGTTTACAAACCAAGATCTTGACATACTATAATATAAAAAATTAGGAAAACTGTCAAATATACCAAAGAAGAATTTGATCAATCCAGTTTCTTAGGATCACTGAGTCTTACACCTGCTATGTGTAGTAGATATATCATTTTTATTTTATTGAAGATATATGAAAATTAAAATTTCCAGCCTCTCTTGCTGTTCGATTAGAGGTCATGAAACTAGGTTTTGACCAATGAATGGTAGATGGAAGAGATGTAAGTCCTGGCCCTAAAAGGCATCATGCCAACGTCTCCCATCTTTTGCTTTTCTTTCCATTGAAACCATGAGTCCCAGTTGGCATAACTACATGATGGATGAATCCCAGATTTCTGAGTCACCTCCTGAAGGAGAGCAACCTAATCCACATCAGAAACTGACATGGGCAATAAATAAACCTTTCTCATGTTAAGCCACAGATATTTCAAAGTTTACCTATGACTTTAACATAGTGTAGCCTATACTGATTAATTCATACTGAGGAAAAGATAGCAAATTGAAGTCAGATTATTGTTTACATGAATAATAACTGCTATTAAGAACCTTCTCAAACAGAAATAGAGTTACAGACGTAGAAAAAAATCTTATGGTTACCGAAGGAAAGTGAGCGGAAGGATAAATGGGTGATTGGGATGGACATATACACACTACAGTATATAAAATAGATGATGAATAAGAACCTACTGTATAGCACAGGGAACACTACTCAATACTCTGTAATGATCTACATGGGAAACGAAATTTAAAAAGAGCGGATATATGTATATGTATAACTGAATCACTTTGCTGTACAGCAGAAAGTAACACAACATTGTAAATCAACTATACGCCAATAAAAATTTTTTTAAAAAAGAACGTTCTCTATGCTGGAAACTGCTCAGCACTATATGTATGATGTATGAAAGCACGTGTGTGTGTGTGTGTGTGTGTGTGTGTGTGTGTGTGTGTGTGTATAAACAACCTTGGCATTTCATACCCATTTTACAAATGGGAGAGTTGAGACTCAGAGAGGTTTACAAAAAGCTGCTCCAAGGTCAAGCAGTCAGTGATGAAGATTTTTCTGATGTCAGTGTTTATGTTACTTCAGTGACTTTATAATGTCTTTCTCATGGTAAAGACTCCCCCTTTCCATTTTGGGTAGGAAGCGATTACCTCAATTACATTCACTTTTCTTTACTGAAAGCTATTCTCTCTACCAAATTCAGAATTTTTTCCATATTGCCTCATTACTTGTGCTACAGAGTGACTGAACACAATAGAGTTTCTAGCACATTCTGTATTGTTAATCATTATGGAAGCCTAGTGGGAATTGTCCACCACTCTTACTCCTTAGCTCTAAAAATGACCTATCCACTAATTTAGCTGTGATCCAGTCAAAAGTAAGGTGTTACAGGAAAAGTCACCTAGTGTTTTGGTCTATGCCATTGCAGTCATTAAAATGTTAATTATACCCAAACCAATCTAGATAAAATAAATCTAGTCTACAAATATGTATTGAGTCTCCTGTGTGTACAGGGCACCATAGAGGCAAAATGGTTTTGTGGTTTACATCTGAGCTCTGAGTGCTGGTGAGGCCCATCAGACATAGCCTCAGGCAGCGAGTTTGGCTTATTATGGTAGTAGATAACATATATGTATACCCCAGTGCTTTCATATCTATAATTAAATTTTATCATCATAGCAATCCTATGAAATTGATAAATCGGTTATAATTATTTCCATTTACCCATGGTAAATTGAGGCTCACTGACTTGGTGAAGTTCTCACGGTGGTAGAACTGAGTGAGAATGGATCGAGATCTCCAGAAAATCTCAAGCTGAGCAGCTGTGCATTTCTTACAAAAGAGCCACTGGTATTACATGTAGTTTTGATGACTTCCATCCTATCTTAATCACGCAGATCAGTTGTAGCAACTCTTTATAAGGAATCAGTATATGTAGGAAAAGCCTTTAGTATTTTTCAATGTTCCATCTACCCCACCTTTTCTTTCTCACTTAAAAATATAAGTCTGCTGAACCACACGGAGCTGATCCACTGTGGCTCTTCCTCTGATCTTTCATTCATCAGTGAACACATTATTCATATCAAAACTTTATCATCTTATGTGCTCCCATAGCTATGCATATAAAATCTACAATATAGTGTGTCTCTACTCCAAGTAGAATATTCTGGCCCCATTTTTTTCAGAAATGAGCTTCAGTGTTCTATAATTAATTACTTCTGGTGATCCTTCCACAGTGGGCCCCTTGATGGCCATGAAAGAAAGACCAGGCAGGTTATAGGCAAGGTGAACAGACAGCTCATTTGCCAAATAATTTATTTGGAAACTGCAATGTCTGGTGTTTTCAACATAATTCCAACAGGAAATGCAGTACACCCACAAATGGATCAAATGAAGACACCTACATGAAGGGGTTACCCACAGAGCAATGGGTCAGGATACTGAGGCACCCAGGGACTGGCAACTGATGAAAGCTGTTACACTTCCAAGGAAGAACGGGCGAGGGGAAGAAACAGTGTAACAAGAAGCCAGTGAAGGCTACAGTCACGGCAGGGAATAGCTATTGCCAAAAACACCACACTAAGGCTGGGAGAGAGCAAGAGAGAAATACCATATTATTCTCCCCCCATCCTCTGGTCTCTTGCTGATGCCTCCTACTATCCAAACCCCATGGGGAGCGAGTGAGCAAAGGGGCCCTGGAGATACGGTCTGAAATAGACTCTCAAGTACAGAGCAAGGCAGGGAAGGACAGAAAATGAATCTGGGACTGGGGTGGAGGTCAGTGTGGGATGATACAGAGAATAACCAGTACATCTGGTGATTCACAGGCTTTCAGTTGTACATTTTGTATGCAAGGGTGCGAGGTAGCTTTTATAAGAATGAAGCCCCTTTTCAACATTCCACCATCTGACGCACACATAAAATACTGACGTAAAAATGACCCTGACCTGAATACATATCGATGTTATTTAATGTGTTAGTAAATACAGTCGTCGGCTGTTGCAGGAGAATTATGTATCATCAACTGACATAAAAGGGAGAGTAATGTCATCTCCAATTGCAGTTAGAAGAAATAGGATGAAATTATGAGCAATTAGGAAAAGAAATATTATATCCCTATGGAAGCTCAGGTTTTACTGAAAACCCTGTTAGACTGGTTATATGAGCCACCACATAAATAACTGAGGCCCACGCCCAGGCACAAGAAAGAGTTATGACCTGAAAGTATGTTTCCATGGTAAAGCTTCAGGGAATTTAATGCCCCTAAGTAGCTTGGAACACATCAATGGCACGAGGTCAATGAAGAAACCTGCTCTAAACATGAGGAGTGTTTACAAGCATTCTGTAAAAGTGATTTAGAAAACTCTTATCTCATAGATGCCAATATTTAAGATAACAAATGACTCACGAGAAAAACAAGAGCAGTCCCCTCAAGGGAATCGTGAGCTGAGAAAAATACAGATCTGGATCTAAGGAAATGGGAATTGGGGCTGTGGCTTCAGTCTAAACAACGAGTATCTGTCTTCAGAAGTGAATTTCCAATTTTGGCTTGTCCGTATATGACGACTCTAATACCAATCAGTTAACTTTCTTCTTGAATAAGGATCACAGTTCTTCTCATACCCATTTGTTCGGAAATTGAGAAAGGCCTAGCATTGACCTCTGGAATATTGTTGAAAGAGAGCTGAAGCACTATGAATTATGAAATCAAATAGAATCTTTTCACTCTGGCATTCAAGGCCTTACTCCATCTTCTCAGGCTTACCTCCCGATGTTCCTTTACAAGTCAGCCAAACATAATCCGCTGTCACTTTCATTTTACTGTTTCTTCTATCAATAATTTCTGTCTTTGCTGATCATTAATCTGTTCATCCTTCAAGACCACCTTCTCTATAGAACATTTCCAGATCTCTACAAATATACTAATTCCTCCATCTTTTGAAGACTCATAGCATTCAATTTATTAATGAAAATGGTACTTACTTTCTTCCACCTTGTATTTTAGTCACTTATACCCTTGCTTACTATTCTCTAAGATGTTGGAAGTTCCTTGAAGGGAGGGCTCACTCCTTTCATAAACCCTACAGAGCCTAATATAGTGAATTTCATACACTAGGGGCTCTGTCAGGGTGCTGAACTGAATTGACCTGAATGGTATTAGTGAGGATGAAGGAATGAATGAGAGAGTCTCTTTAAAGTTCACAAAAATACTCTCAAGATTTTCTGTCTCATTGAGTCAGAGATAAAATTTATCTTTTCAACATTACCAGAAAAGATACTCTACACAAAGGGGACTCAATACTCTAGACTGCCTTATCAGTCTAAGAGATGATTAACTCCAAGAAGGCATTTTCCAAGCCCTCATAATGCTCTCCAAAAGGGACTTTATTCATACCAACATTACATAATTCCTGTACACTGATAATTTCTAAATATAAATTCCTAGATCCAAGTTCTCTCCAAAAATCCAGTCTTACATCATAATTTATATCCTGAATACATCCCCTTGGATTTCCCAAAGGCATCTCAAATTCAGCATGGTATATTTGAAATTCATGATCTCTATCCTATCTTTCCCTCACTCCCAACCTCACAATTTCCCTTCATTCCAAATTTCCCATCTCAGTTAATAGCATCTTCATCAATCATGTTTGTCTATCTAGATGTCATCCTGTGCTGCCCTCTGCAAACACATGCAAGTGTGCAGTGGAGAAACAGACCTGGCACATGCCCTCACAGAGGTCTGCCTCCAGTCTCTCACCTCCTCTAAATTCAGACCTAATTGATTGGCCAAGATGGTGGAGTAGGAAGACCTTGAGCTCACCTCCTCCCACAGACACACCATAATTACAGATATTTACAGAGCAACTATTGACGAGAGGAACCTGAAGACTAGCAGAAAAGATCTTACGCAACTAAAGGGACCACAATGAGATAGATAGGAGGGACAGAGAGGCAATATTGTCAAGACCCACTAACAGGAGGACAATTACTGCAGAGGTCCTCCCTAAGGAGCAAGGGGTCCAAGCCTCACAACAGCTCCCCAGCCTGGGGGTCCTGTACCAGGAAGATGCGTCCCCAGAATATTTGGCTTTAAAGGCCAGTGGGGCTTACTTTAGGGAGAGCCAAAGGGCTGTGGAAAATAAACTCCACTCTTAAGGGTGCATGCAAAATCTCATGTTCTGGGACCCAGGGCAAAAGCAGTAATTTGAAGGGAGCCAGGGTCAGACTCACTTGCTGATCTTGAAGAGCCTCCAGAGAAGCGGGAAGCAATTGGGACTCAATGCTGGCAGTAGTCATTTTTGGAATCTCATCCTACCACGAGGACACTGGTGCTGGTAAGCACCATTTTGGAACCCTCTTGCTAGCCTACTGGTGCAAAGACTTGGCATAGCCCACCAGCTGGTAGGCACCAGCCCTGGGATGTCCCTGGTCAAGAACCTAGCTGGGAGAGACACAGCCCCATCCATCAGTAGGCCAGCTGCCCTAGGACTCCCTGAGCCCCCAGCAACCCAGGACCTGACTCCAATCACCAGAGGGCTGAAGACAAAGTCGAAGCACCAGGAGGCAGGGACAAGCACAGGACCCCTTGGACCCTGGCCCCACCCACCAGTGGGACAATACCAGATCTGGGACCCCCAGACTCTGTAGCCAGAGGCTCCAGGGCATGGCTTCACCAACCAGTAGGTGGACACCAACTCCAAGATGCCTTGGGCCACAGCCATGCCCACCAGCCAGCAGACACTAGCCCTGGGACTACCAAGGTCCCGAAAACCACAAATCAAAAATTCATAATAGGGCTTCCCTGGTGGCGCAGTGGTTGAGAGTCCACCTGCTGATGCAGGGGACACGGGTTCGTACCCCGGTCCAGGAAGATCCCACATGCTGCGGAGCGGCTAGGCCCGTGAGCCATGGCCACTGAGCCTGCGTGTCTGGAGCCGGTGCTCCGCAATGGGAGAGGCCACAACAGTGAGAGGCCTGTGTACCGCAAAAAAAAAAAAAAAAAAAAAAAAAATCATAACAGATACACACAAGAGAAAGAAAAAGGAATCCAAACATAATACTAAAGAGTGTCCTCAGATCTCAAGGGAAGAGATCAAAAGAAATGCTTCAATCAAAAGACATAGGACGGCTGAATGGATACTAAAACAAGATATGCATATGGCACCTACAAGAAGCTCACTTCAGATCTAAAGACAAACACTGAAAGTGAGGGATTGGAAAAAGCTATTCCATGCAAAAGGAAATCAAAAGAAAGCTGAGCAGCAATACTTATATCAGACAAAATAGACTTCAAAACAAAGACTGTAATAAGAGACAAAGAAAGATATTACATAATGATCAAGGGCTCAATCCAAGAAGATATAACAATTGTAAATACATATATTTACAACAATCAAGAGTAATGCAGTAATCATAGAGACCTTTAACACCCCACTTATCAGCACATCAATGGACAGATCATCAGACAGAAAATCAATAAGGAAGTTGCTGGTCTTAAATGACACATTAGACCAGTTGGATTTAATTGACCTATAGATAGATATAGACAGATATAGATATAGATAGATAATATTATATCCAAAAGCAGCAGAATAGACATTCTTTTCCAGTGCACATAAAATATTTTCCAGGATGGATCACATCCTAAGCCACAAAAAAAACCTCAGTAAATTTAAGAACACTGAAATCATATCAAGCATTTTTCCTGACCATAACACTATGAGAATAGAAATTAACTACAAGTAAAAACATGCAAAATATATAAACATATGGAGGTTAAATAATATGCTACTAAACAATCAATGGACCACTGAAGAAATCAAAGAGGAAATAAAAAAATACCTAGACACAAATGAAAACAAAAACATGATGATCCAAAAATCTATGGGACACAGCAAAAGCAGTACTAACAGGAAAATTTATAGCAATACAAGCCTACCTCAAGAAACAAGAAATATCTCAAATAAACAACCTAACCTTACACCTAAAGGAATTAGAAAAAGAACAAACAAAACCCAAAGTTACTAGAAGGAAAGAAGTCATAAAGTTAAGATCAGAAATAAATGACATAGAAACTAAAATAACAATAGGAAAAAAATCAATGAAACTAAGAGCTGGTTCTTTGCAAAGATAAATGAAATTGATAAACCTTTAGCCAGACACATCAAGAAAAAAAGAGAGAGGGCCCAAATCAATAAAATCAGAAATGAAAAATGAGATGTCACAATCAATACCACAGAAATACAAAGGATCATAAGAGATTACTATAAACAATTATATGCCAATAAAATGGACAACCTAGAAGAAATGGACAAATTCTTAGAAAGGTACAATCTCCCAAGACTGAACCAGGAAGAAATAGAAAATATAAACAGACCAATTACCAGTAATGAAATTGAATCAGTAATTTAAAAACTCCCAACAAACAAAACTCCAGGACCAGATAGCTACACAGGTGAATTCTACCAAACATTTTATCAAACATCTACCAAACCTATCCTTCTCAAACTATTCCACAAATTGCAGAGGAAGGAATGCTTCCAAATTCACTGTGCAAGACCAGCATTACCCTGATACCAAAACCAGACAAAGATACCACAAAAAAAGAAAATTACAGGCCAATATTACTGATGAACATAGATGCAAATATCTTCAACAAAATATTAGCAAATCAAACTCAACCAATACATTAAAAGGATCATACACCATGATCAAGTGGGATCTATCCCAAGGATGAAAGGATTTTTCAATATCTGCAAATCAATAATGTTATACACCACATTAACAAATTCAAGAATAAAAATTATATGATCATCTGATTAGATAAAGAAAAAGCTTTTGACAAAATTCAACATCCATTCATGATAAAAACTCTCAACAAAGTGGGTATAGAGGGAACATACCTCAATATGATAAAGGCCATGTATGACAAGCCTACAGCTAACATCACACTCAACAGTGAAAAGCCAAAAGCATTTCCCCTAAGATCAGGAGCAAAACAGGATGCCCACCCATCACTTTTATTCAACATAGTATTGGAAGTCCTAATAACAGCAATCATAGAAGAAAAGGAAATTAAAAGGAATCCAAATTGGAAAGGGAAAAATAAAACTGTCACTGTTTGTAGATGACATGATACTACACATAGAAGAATCCTAAAGACACCACCAGAAAACTACTAGAGTTCATTGACTAATTCAGTAAGGTTGCAGGATATAAAATTAATATACAGAAATCTGTTGCATTTATATACACTAACAATAAACTATCACAAAGAAAAATTAAGAAAACAATCTTATTTACAATCACATCAAAAAGTATCAGATATCTAGGACTAAATCTAAGTAAGCAGGTAAAAGACCTGTATTCAGAAAACTGTAAGACACTGATTAAAGAAATTGAAGGTGACACAGATGGAAAAATATATCATGTTCATGGATTGGAAGAATTAATATTGTTAAAAATGACCATACTCTCCAAGGCAATGTACAGATTCAATGCAATCTCTATCAAAATACCAATGGCATTTTTCACAGAACTAGAACAAATAGTTTTAAAGTTTGTATGGAAACACACGAGACCTCAAATAGCCAAAACAACCTTGAGAAAGAAGAACAAAGCTGGAGGTACCATGAGCCCTGATTTCAAACTATACTACAAAGCTACAGTCATCAAAACACTATGGCATTGGCACAAAAACAGAAAACTGGATTAATAGAACAGAATAGACAGCCCAGAAATGAACCCATGCTCATATGGGCAATTAATCTATGACAAAGGAGGCAAGAATATACAATGCGGGAAAGAGAGCCTCTTCAATAAATGGTGTTGGGAAAACTGGACAGCTACACACAAAGAATCAAAGTGGACTACTCTCTCACACCATGCACAAAAATAAATTCGAAATGGATTAAAGACTTAAATGTAAGTCCTGAAACAATAACACTTCTTAAAGAAAACATAGGCAGTATGCTCTTAGACATCAGTTTTAGTAATATTTTTTGGATATGTCTCCCCAGGCAAGGGAAACAAAAGAAAAAATAAACAAATAGGACTACATCAAACTAAAAGGCATTTTCTCAGTTAAGGAAACTATCAACAAAATGAAAAGGTCAATCACTGAATTGGAGAAGATATTTGCAAACCATATATCCAATAAGGGGTTAATATCCAAAGTATACATAGAAATCATACAACTCAACGTCTTAAAAACAAACAACCCGATTAAAAAATGAGCAGAGGATCTAAATAGACATTTATCCAAAGAAGACATACAGATGACTAACAGGCATATGAAAAGATGCTCAATATACTCATCACTAGGGAAATGCAAATCAAAACAACAATGAGGTATCACCTCACACCTGTCAGAATGGCTCTTATTAAAAGACAACAAATAACAAGTGTTGGCAACAATGTGGTGAAAAGGGAACACTTGTGCACTATTGGTGGGAATGTAATTGGTACAGCCACTATGGAAAACAGTGTGGAGATTCCTTAAAAACGTAAAAATAGTACTACCATATGATCCAGCAATTCCACTCCTGAGTATTTATTCGAAGATAGCAAAAACATTAATTAGAAAAGATATTTGTACCCCTATGTTCATTGCAGCATTGTCTACAAGGCCCGAGATATGGACACAACCTAAGTGCTTATCAATAGATGAATAGCTAAAGAAAATGGAGCATGCATATATATGTCTAATGCATATATACTTATATAATGAGATATTACTCAGCCATAAAATTAGTATGAAATCTTGCCATCTGGGACAACATGGATGGACCTAGAGGGTATTATTCTAAGTGAAGTAAGTCAGACAGAGGACAAATACTGTATGATTTCACTTATATGTGGAATCTAAAGGACAAAACAAGTAAACAAACATAACAAAACAGAAAGAGTTACAGATACATAGAACAAACAGGTGGTTGCCAGAGGGAAAGGGAGCTGGGGATGAATGAAATAAGTGAGAGAGATGAAAAGGCACAAACTTCCAGTTTCAAAATAAGTGAGTCATGTGTATGAAATGTATGGTGTGGGCAATACAGTCACTAACTATGTGATTTCTTGTTATGGTAACAGATTGTAACTAGACTTATCATGGTGATCATTTTGAAATGTATTGAATTATCAAATCATTATGCTGTATAACAGAACTAACATAGTACATTCGGTCAATTATACTGCAAAAACAAACAAACAAAGTTATAGAAAAAGAGATCAGGTTTGTTGTTACCAAAGGCCAGAGGTGGGGGTTGGGAATTGGATGAAAGCAGTCAAAAGTACAAACTTCCAGTTATAAGGTAAATAAGTACTAGGGATGTGATGTACAACATGATAAATATAATTAACACTATTGTATGTTATATATGAAAGTTGTTTAGAGAGCAAATCCTAAGAGTTCTCATCACAGGGAAAATTTTTTTTCTATTTCTTTTTTATCTATATGAGATGATGGATGTTCACTAAACTTACTGTGATGATTATTTCATGATGTATGTAAGTCAAATCATTATGCCCTATACCTTAAACTTATACAGTGCTGTATGTCAATTATAGCTCAATGAAACTGGAAGATAATTAATTAATGAATTAAAAGTACAAACTTCCAGTTATAAGATAAATAAGTACTAGGGATGGGATGTACGACATGATTAAACACTGCTGTGTGTTCTATATGAAAGTTGTTAAGAGAGTAAATCCTAGGAGTTCTCATCACCAAAAAAAAGGTTTTCCTCTTATTTTGTATCTAGGTGAGATGATAGATGTTCCCTAAACTTCCTGTGGTAATCATTTCATGATTTAGATAATTCAGATTATTATGCTATACACATTAAAGTTATATGGCACTGTATGTCAATTATATCTCAACAGAACTGGAAAAAAATAATTAAAAAAATCAAATTAATAAAGTACAATGGGAATAAGGGCGTGACGTGATAAAAATGAGATGACGTATACAAAATATTCAGCACAGCACCTGATAAAAGTCAATACACAATGAATGATAATGATTTTACAATTATTAGTAAAATGTAAAATATCATACAAATGTATGGAATATATCTTTGGGACTGATGGAGGGATAGATATCATCACCCAGATACTCTGACCACAGAGTATAACATTATTAAGGGAGAAATATAAGGATCATATCCAGAAAGCAGAGCAAAAAGTCTACAGTTGAAATTTGGAAGTAGATGATGAGTATTTTAAGAAGTATTTATAAAAGGCAGGATTAAAGAATGAGCGAATTATGAAAAAGAAGGGGCCAAGCACCTACATAAAGTACAAGCAAGTGAAATGGAAGGGACCGTGTATTAAATCCATGAACAATGAGAACAAACTGTGCCAGGTTTATATTCAGCCAAGGTCATTGCTATCCCAGGAGAGGACCCTTAAAAGAACTAAGCTGGGCTCCTGGAAGAAGGACACGCAAGCAGAAGTAACAACAGAAAACTGGCACAGCATAAAAGCATTACACGTGGACCAAGGGAAAACAGAAAATCCCTTTCCCAGGGGTGAGCCTGAATTACATGTTCCCCTGGCCTAGTGTGCTCGGAATTAGAGTCCAGGGAGACTCAGCAAGCTGTGCTCTGATTTTCAGTCTTCCTTGAGCACAGAGTAAAAGGGGAACTGAAAACATATATGTGCTTTTTATCCTCAAATCCTAGCGCAGAACAGAGGTCGTAGTAGGATTTTATGAGCCACCTCTCTCTGCTACTGATAAAAGTGAGGCAAGCCACAAAGCAAATTCCAGCTTACTACAGAGCCTTGGGGTGCAAAGGGCCACCTGGAATGCACTTTGGACCAGCATAAGATGCCCCTCTTGATAGCAAAGCCATCTGCAGAGGCCTGCCATTTGCCGATCCACTATCTCAGGTACCCAGCAATTACAGCTTCAGGGTGCCCAAGCTTCTCACAGTGGAGTATGCCCTGTGCTCAGGGCAGCTCTGTCCAAAGTCTTCCTCAGAAAGGAAGGCTGAGGAAACCTCCCACCTGCTAGCTGGGCTGTGTCTAAGGTATTAAAAGAGAAAGCTCTTTAGAAAAATTTGGGTTGGGAGTCTCTTCTCTGCATTTTCTAACAGGCAAAGAGGTAGTGGCCATCATTTTTTTCATTTGGCTTCAAGGGAGCAACAACTTTTTTCACATCCCCTTGGCCTCCACCTCTGAGAAAACATGCCTAGTAGCTGCCATGCACAGAGCCCTTAACACTGGGGACAGAACTTCGTCCCCACCCATTAAATTTTGGGCCTAATGAATTTCCCATTGATCTTCCTTCAGCCCAGGCATAAAACCCAGGGCTCCGTGCAGTGCGGTTACTTCTTATAATATCCTTATAAATCTTGGCCATCGTATTCATTAATTACAGACCAACCAGGACTCTGGCGGTTAGTTCTGGGTGGCAACTTCATTTATTCCCACATTAAATGCTTTATTTCTATGGAGCTATTTCAGTCTCACTCCATTACTTAGCTTACCCACCATGTCCATCAAGCAATTTTTTTTAAAAAAGACACCCGTCCCTTCTTTTTCAAGAATGAGATAAAGTAGCCAAGTTATTCTAAAACTAGATGATAACAGCTAAACATTTATTGAGTCTTACTATGTTGCAAACACTGTACAAAGTGCTTCAAATACATTAGTCCATTTAATCCGCAAAAAAATCTGTAAAATAAATACTATTACTATTGTCCTGGTTTTATAAATTGAAGATTAGAAACATTAAGTAACTGGCCCACAGTTAAGTGGGTAGGGTCTCCATTGGAATTCAGGTTTGTCTGATTCCAAAACTCAAACTCTTATCGACAGAACCGTAATAAATAATTACAAAATTGTAACTGCATGCCTTCCTTACTAAGCCATAGTATGGAGCTCTGCACTGAAAAACAAACAGAATTTTAGAGTTAAAAAGACCATTAAAATGCTTTAATTCAATCTCTATACTCAGCAGATGGGCCCTGGGTCCCCTCGGGGTGAGGCACTGTGCCCAGGGTCACACAGCTAGTAGAGTAGAGCTGAGACTGGGATCCAGGGCTCCACATTTTCAGCTACATGCTTCCCCTGCTGAAGTCTGCTGCTGTCCAAATGCTCTATTACAGTGGAATTTTTTCCCCCCTGGGTACAGATGAGAGTAGAAGGATCTGTGGAGTGGTGTTCAGTGAACTGAATGTTCCTTCAGCAAATGAAAATAAGAGGCTAATTCGATTCCATAATCACTCTCTTAATTACTGATTAACGTTGTCCTCCCTCCTACCCCAACTTCTACACCTCTGACGTCCCTCAGTTGTGATTTGCAGTAACCCCTGCTCAATCTAAATTTGTCTCCTCACGCATATGTCCCAATCATAAAGCCTGACTTATTAAATCCTTTAATAGCCAGAGACTATACCCAGCTGGATGGGGTTGAGGGCCTGAAATCATGCTTGTTCTTACTGTTGAAAGTCAACAAGTTCTTACTCTATGATGGTAGAGTTGTGGCTTGGAGGGTTTAAATTTAAAGTCTCACAGAGGCCAGGCAGGAAACTGAAACAAGAGAAGTTGGTAGATATTAGGACATACCAATATCTCAAGTGAATGTGGGGAACTATAGTAGACCACAGGGGCCACATGTGACCCTAAAAGGAGCAGCTGCTCCTCATCTACAGCCAGTGGATGCTGTGGATTCTGTCTCTCTGAAAATAAGTTCCACGAGTGTGGGGACTTTGTCACATGCCCTGTTGCATTTCCTATGCATGAAGGGGGCATGACACATAGTAGGCACTCAATGAATATTTTCTGAATGAATGAAGCTTCCAGTTTGGAAGCTCTACAGTGTATTCTATATTCAGTGTAAAAGATAGTCCTTGATCTATTAAAGGAATACAGTACATCTGATTGCTCTGGAATAAGGGGAACTGTGTATAGATATTCATTTCAACCACAGGGCACTTCATTTCATAATTGAGGGCCACTTCCAGAGTGAAGAGAGTTATGGAGAGTGGTGCACACTTATCACCTTTGTCACCAGTATCAGTGTTGCCAGCCGGGTATCCTATAAGCCTAGAAAGTGCCATTCAGTGATAGGAAGAGCTTTTAGTTGGAAGGTCTGGCTTCAGGCACTAAAAGGTTATGGGACCTTATACAGATCTGGCTCCTCTCTGACCCAGTTTCCCTCTCTTTAAAAGGAAGGGATTAGGTATCTTTGGCTTTAATAGTTTTTGCCACCTGTTTGGGGAAAGGAACACACCTAGGAGTCCCAAGGATCATTAATAAAGAGTCAACTGATGCCATAGGAATACACAAGAAACTACTATGAAAAGTTACACAACAAATTGGACAACCTAGAAGAAATGGATCAATGTCTAGAAACATACAACCTACCAAGTCTGAATCATGAGGAAACAGAAAATCTAAACAGACCAATTATTAGTAAAGTGATTGAATCAGTAATCAAAAACTTCCCAGCAAAGTCCAGGACTAGATGACTTCATTGGTGAATTCTACTGAACATTCAAAGAAGAATTAATGCCAGTCCTTCTCAAACTCTTCCCAAAAACTCAAGAGGACGGAACACTTCCAAACTCATTTTAAGAGGCCAGCATTACCTTCATACCAAAGCCAGATAAGGACACTACAAGAAAAGAAAATTATAAGTCAATATACCTGATGAACGTAGATGCAAAAATCCTCAACAAAATACTAGAAAACTGGATTCAACAGCACACTGAAAGGATCATACACCATGATCAAGTGGGATTTATCCCTACCATGCAAGGATGGTTAAACATAGGCAGATCAATAAATGTGATACACCATATTAACAGAATGAAAGATAAAAATTATATGATTGCCTCAATAGATGCAGAAAAGGCATCTGACAAAATTCAACATCTTTTCATGATAAAAACTCTCAAGAAATTAGGTATAGAAGAAGTGTACCCCAACATAATACAGGCCATATAGAAAAAGCCAACAGCCAATATACTCAATGGTGAAAAGTTGAAGGCTTTTCCTCTAAGATCAGGATGCCCACTTTTGCCACTTCTATTCAACATAGTACTAGAAATCCTAGCCCCAGCAATTAGGTAAATAAATAAATAAAGGCATCCAAATCAGAAAGGAAGAAGTAAAATTGTCTGTTTGCAGATGACATGATCTTATTTTAATATAGAAAACCCTAAAGACTCCACCAAAAAACTCTTAGAACTAATAAATTCAATAAAGTTGCAGGATACAAAATCAACATATGGAAATAAGTTGCATTTCCATACACGAACAACAAATTATCCTCCCAAGATTAAGAAAACAGCCCAATTTATGATGTCATTGAAAAGAATAAAATGCTTAGGAATAAATTTAACCAAGGAGGTGAAAGATCTGTGCACTGAAAAATATAAGCATTGATGAAAGAAATTAAAAAAGACACAAATATATGGAAAGATATCCTATGCTCATGGACTGGAAAAATTAATATTATTAAAATGTCCATATTACTCAATGCAATCTACAGATTCAATGTAATCCTTGTCAAAATTCCAATAGCATTTTTCACAGAAAAAGAAAAAAATTCCCCAAATTTGTAAGGAACCAAAAATATCCCAAATCATGAATGCAATTTGAGAAAGAACAAAGCTAGAGACATCATACTTCCTGGTTTCAAACTATATTGCAAAGCTATAGTAATCAAAATAGTGTGGTACTGACATAAAAACAAACGCATAAACCAATGGAACAGAATAGAGAGCCCAGAAATAAACCCACACATATATGATCAACTAATCTTTGATAAGGGTGCCAAGAATACAGAATGGGGAAAGGATAGTCTCTTCAATAAATGGTGTTAGGGAAACTGGATATCCACATGCAAAAGAATAGCACTGGAACCTTATCTTACACCACACACAAATATTAATCAGAAATGGATTAAAGATGTAAGTGTAATACCTGAAACCATAAAACACCTAGAAGAAAACAGAGAAAAATCTCCTTGACATTAGTTTTGGCAATGATTTTTTGGAAATAAAACCAAAAGCAAAGGCAACAAAACTGAAAATAAAAAAGTGTGAATACATCAAACTAAAATGCTTCTACATGACAAAGGAAACAATCAACAAAATGAAAAAGCAATGTATGAATGGCAGAAAGTATTTCCAAAACATGTATCTGATAAGAGGTTAATATCAAAAATATAAAAAGAATTCATACAACTCAACAGCAAACAGTAAAAACAACCAAAGACCTCTATTTAAAAATGGGCAAAGAACCTTGAATAGACATTTTTCCAAAGAAAACAAACAAATGGTCAATAGGTATACAAAGAGGTACTCAATATCACTAATCATAAGGGAAATGCAAATCAAAACTACAATGATATACCACTTCACACCTGTCAGAATGGTTAATATCAAAAAGTCAAAAGATAACAAGTGTTGACTAGGGTATGAAAAAAACTATACCCTTGCACATTTTTGGTGAGAGTGTAAATTTGTACAGCCGTTATGGAAAATATTATGGATGTTCCTCAAAAAATTAAAAATAGGACTCTTGTATGATCAAGAAATTCTACTTCTGGATATATATACAAAGGAGATGAAATCAGTATCTGGAAGAGATATCTACACTCCCATGTTCATTGCAGCATTATTCACAACAGCCAAGATATGGAAACAACCTAAGTGTCCACTGACGGATGAATGGAGATATATATATATAT
>NW_006773751.1:4471125-4479612 GCF_000442215.2 Lipotes vexillifer | reverse complement strand
AATAGAGATATATATATATATATATATATATATATATATATATATATATATCCACCTTTTATATATATACACACACACACACAATGGCAATATATATTCAATGGAACATTATTCAGCTATAAAAAAGAAGGAAACCCTACACAGAAATACAGGCAGTATATGATCTCACTTATATGTGGAAAAGAAATAGGCAAACTCACAGAAGCAGAACAGAATGGTGACTGTCATGGGCTGGGGAGTGGGGCAAATGGGGAAATGTTGGTCAAAGTGTACAAACTTTCAGTTATAAGTTGAGTGAGTTGTGGGGATCTAACGTAAAGTATGCTTACTCTAGTCAATACTGTATAATGTACTTGAAATTTGCTAAGAGAGTAGACCTTAAGTACTCTCATCAAAAAATTAATACATAACCGATAGCTAGTGGGAAGCAGCCGCATAGCACAGGGAGATCAGCTTGGTGCTTTGTGACCACCTAGAGGGGTGGGATAGGGAGGGTGGGAGGGAGGGAGACGCAAGAAGGAAGAGATATGGGGATATATGTATATGTATAGCTGATTCACTTTGTTATAAAGCAGAAACTAACACACCATTGTAAAGCAATTATACTCCAATAAAGATGTTAAAAAAATTTTATAGAAAAGAAAGAGATAACTGTGAAGTGATAGATGTGTTGATTAACTTGACTGTGGTAATCACTGTGGTAAACAATATATACATATATCAAATCATCACATCATACACCTTAATATATACAAATTTTCTGTCAAATATACCTCAATAATGATGGGAAAAAATAAAACAACAAATAATAATAAATAAAGAGTCAAATCCACCACCCATCTCTCCTAGCTGCTATGTGAGACACCATAAGCGCAACAGCCAATTGAAAGCATAAATATCTAGAGCTCCAACATGTAATGCTACATTGGGCATTATTCCCATAGACAATCCCAAAGGCTGACTCCTTCAACCTTTAAGTTCGGAGCAGCAGTAGCAATCTAGACCCATTGAGAAGCTGTAAAAAAAACCCATAAATGCATATGCCTGTGTGAATAGAGTGATTTAACTTATGTGTATGCATATAAGCCTCACCCAGCTAATGGTCATCATTCATGGATTTATTAATTCCTTACCTCTCCATTTCCTGCTTGTACTTTTCTTATCCCATCTTACCAAGACAGGCACTATTTACAGTAGATTCTGCCCCTGAGGATAATACCTAGCTCTGTCCTCTTCTCTCATTCTATCCCACATGGAGTATATATTCACGTGTGTGTCTGTGTGTGCGTGTGTGTATATGCACCTGCTCACACAGATGTGACTGCAAGTCACTTTGTAAAACGTCAGGTGTGATCTAGCCACTCATTAATAACACCTAACTCTGCATTTCTGGGTAAATAACTAAATTGCCACTTTTCTTATGTCATCTCTTCCTGTGTTGTCACTTTGGTACTTCAAAGGATCAAAATGTGGAAACTCTTTTAGTTCTTAAAAATGTTACCTTCAAAGGAAAATTCTCTGACTTGAGTTGACACAAATGGCTCTGTATCACTACTCTTCCCCACACAGATTTCCAATTTTAAACTGCAATCTGGTGTTTTTTTCTGATATCACACATAATAACTGGTTATAATTAGGAATAAACTGCTTCTAGGGATGAGTAAAGTGTCTAATTGTGTTTAAAATAAAGTGTGCCTTTAATGTTGAGGCAACTTATTTACCTTGTCCAGAGACGCGAGTAAGAAACCTGGAAGGTGACAGGTAAGACCCGTATACATTGGGGCTTCAAGGGAAAACCAAAGGCTTAGTTTCCAGAGGCCAAGGAAACTAAGGGCTCAGGTTCTGGGACTCGTGGCACAGCACGAGACCTGGATAAACGAAAACCAATGTCCAGTTTTCGTCTCTTAAAAAGTGGATTGAGGGGCTTCCCTGGTGGCGCAGTGGTTGAGTCCGCCTGCCGATGCAGGGGGCGTGGGTTCGTGCCGCGGTCCGGGAAGATCCCACATGCCGCGGAGCGGCTGGGCCCGTGAGCCATGGCCGCTGAGCCTGCGCGTCCGGAGCCTGTGCTCCGCAATGGGAGAGGCCACAACGGTGAGAGGCCGCGAACCGCAAAAAAAAAAAAAAAAAAAAAAAGTAGATTGAAACTAGAAATCCTATAACAGGAGGTGATATACGACACAGAAATTGTTCAAATCAAATATTTGACAGAGCCTAGAACACCTTCTGCCTAGAAAGCAGGAATATTATAGCCATAGGTGTGAAACAGATGCAAAATAAATAAAAGCACAAGTGAGTGAGACTGTTTACCATCATGCGCACCTTAGGAACAAAACATTCTGAGTTGAGCCTGGGGCTATGGGGCCTACGAATGAGGATATAAGAGAAGACATAGGGCTGAGAGACAGACAACCCAGACATCCATGGGTGATGTTGTGAGTGAAATATCAGTATTTCCTGCTGTGGTTCTGTGCTCCACAAATCCCTAGCTAATAAGGTACCTATGACAGAGGTGCTCTTTAATAACTTTGAGGGTGTAATAATTGATGGCATAGCCAGCTGGTTGCTGTGATCGATATAAATTAAATCATCTTCATTGTTTTATGTTTCCTCTAACCCTAACCCCCACACAGTCCAACAACCTTTTCAGCCTGTCTTAACCAATCCTGAGAAAAGAATTTGTCTGCATCATTTACCAAATGACAAGAGCCAGTGGGAAAGAGAGAGGGAAGAGGATGAGAAACAAGTTCTAAATGATTCTCAGTCCCTTGAGCCAGAGATTAGCCTTAATTTTGTGTTGTGTTTTGTTCTGCTTTGTTTTTCAAACTCTTGACAATTACTTCCTTCCTGTACTTTCTTTGCCCTCCTGGACCAGGTCTAGCAATGGCTAAGCATCTTTTCATTTAAGAAGCATGGCCTGGGGGACTCTGGTGGGTCAGGCCCTCTTCTAGACACTGGGCACAAGATGATGCAGACAAGGTCATTCCCTCAAGTTTTTCACTGTCAGGGTTGCAGTGAGGGAGGGGAGACAGACACACGTAGACTGTCTGATGAGGTGTGACTGGTGCCACAATGGAGATCTAGCTGAGAGGACAAAGGAGGGTGAGCTAAATGCAACCTAAGTGGGGAAAATTCAGGGCAGGTGCATAGAAACAGATGGAAAAGAGGAGAAAAGGGATGGAGTCAGAGAAGATCCAGGTCAAACAAGGCTTGTTCTGCACTACCTCCCCTGCCTCTCTCACTTTTTATTTGTCCTGGTAGCAATTAGATGCCTTAAAGCAAAGACAAACTTGGGTGGTTTGACCTGGTTGCCTCTCAGTCTGTCCCAGTGGTCACCCTTCTTTCGCTCACTCGCTTGACAAGTAATTCTTGAGTGCCTGCTGGGTGACAGGCAATGAGCACAGGGCTGAGGACAAAGAGATACAAAAGATGCACTGGGCTTTTGAGGTCACAGCCTTATTAGGAAACAGCCATGTGAGCAAGTAAAGCCCACCACTGAATAGGGATGTGACTAAGGCCTAGGTGCTAGCTCCAAACTGTCTAGGTCCATCATCCTAGATCTGCCACTAGCCAGATGACCCTGACAAGTTACTGATCTCTCTGCGCCTTGGTTCTTCATCTGTATCATGGGGATAGTACCCACCATGCAGGGTTCTTGGGAAGATTAGATGGGTCAATAAATATTGAAGTCTTAGAACAAAGCCTGGTACTTGTAAAGAAGGGCTGTGTGAGCATTGTATAGGACATACTATTAATAATATGAAATGTATTATTAATTGAACTAGGAGCAGTGTGCTCTGCAAGCACAGAGGAAGGAGCTCTGTGCCTTAGTGATAGGGAGGCTTCACAGAGGAGGTGGTATTTGACTCACTGATAAAGAAGTCTTTGCATCCTTTGTTTGTAGGCACCTACCCAGGAGCCAACCAAATGTCACTGTTGGGATACAGAAGACAGAGAAAGGGAACCAACAGAGAGAGATGAGAGGTCAGGCCAAGGGTGATGTAGAAATAGCTTATATGCAGATGCAAACTATTATATACAGGACAGATAAACAGCAAGGTCCTACTGTATAGCACAGGGAAATATATTCAATATCCTGTGATAAACCA
Organism: Lipotes vexillifer; assembly: GCF_000442215.2. Taxonomy (NCBI): domain Eukaryota; kingdom Metazoa; phylum Chordata; class Mammalia; order Artiodactyla; family Lipotidae; genus Lipotes; species Lipotes vexillifer. The sequence goes on along the minus strand of NW_006773751.1, from coordinate 4,475,506 downwards.
TAATGGAAAAGGATTTGAAAAAGAATATATACTGTACAGCAGAGATTAACACAGCATTGTAAATCAATTATACTTCGATAAACTTATGAAAAAATAAATGGTTTATATGAGCAGGAGATGTGACCCTGAGTAGCCAACATGTGACAGAGTCCCATCTTAAGTAACCAGGAAACATTCCTAGGTAAAAAAAGGTCTTTAGAATCCTGCAAAGGTAAATTACTACCTTAAAACCTATCTTTATTTATACATACACATTTTAACTATTTATTTTTCTTTGATTATAGAGACTTTTGCCTATTTGGTTGGCTTAGACCTGGGACAAGTTACTAACCATCTCATAACCTCAGTTTTTTTAATCTGTAATATGGGGATTTTTAAGGTGACTTTTTAAGGTGGTTGAGATAACTTAATCTATTCTCATAAAATACTTGCCAAAGCGACAAATAATACATATTCAATAATTGATGGTTATTGTGTTAACTTGATGATGATACCACTGATATGATGATGGTATTGGTGATAGCAATTACATGAACAAAGGGACACAAGATCATAAATGGGTCTTAATGTGTCCTCTTTTTTTTAGCTCTTCCAAGGGTTTCGTATCTCTAACATTTGTAATTCCTCCATTCATTTTCATGTTGTCTGTAGGCTGGCAGTGCCTCTTTACAAAGAAATGTGGATTAGACTTTTGTCGGTTGAATAAAAAAAATCTGAAGTGGTGAAAATTTGGGGAGAAGGGCGAGACAGACATGTTTGTTCATTCTGAGTCCTTAAAATGTCTGGCCCTGGCTCCCCACTCAGACCACAGCCCAGCAGACAAGGGCAAACTGCAAAGTGATCTGGCTGTGACCAGGTGGGACTATCAATCATGATGAGAATTGAAATTGAATCAAATGGGGGCACCTGTGCACACTATTTCACAATGCAAGCAACAGGGAAAACACAATCTTGTAAAATAAACCTAATTGCTTGCCATTGGGCAACAATTCCTTCCACCCCCTCCTTATGGTTTGAATTGCTTCCTGGATCCTAAGAGCAATTCAGAGGCTCACGCAAACATTTCACTATACAGACACACCTGGGAGATATTATAGGTTTGGTTCTAGACCACCACCAAAAACAGGTCAAATTGTTTGGTATCCTACTGCATATAAAAGTTATGTTTATATTATACTGTAATCTATTAAGTGTGCAATAGCATTATGTCTAAAAAACAATGTACATTCCTTTATTAAAAATACTTTTTTGCTAAAAAATGCTAATCATCACCTGCGACTTCAATAAGTACTATTTTTTTTGCAAGAGTAACATCAAAGATCATTGATCACAGATTACCATAACAAATATAATAATAATGAAAAGTTTGAAATATTATGAGAATTATCAAAATGTGACACAGAGACATGAAGTGAGCAAATGCTATTGAAAAAATGGTGCCGATAGACTTGCTTGATACAGGGTTGCCACAAACCTTCAATTTGTAAAAAATGCAGTATCTGCGAAGCACAATAAAATGAGGTATGCCTGTATATCTTACTATCTACAGAAGGTTTCCTAGCCCCCCACCCCCCCAAAAAAATGTCAGCAAACTTCTGTGCAGAAAAGTGATTTAGGGAAAACAGGCAGAGCTGAGCTAGGGGTAAGTGGGCAGCAGAAACCAAAGTTGGAGTAGGTGACTGCCTATCATTTGGTAATAAATTTCAAGGTTCTGGGATGCTGAGAAGCCTCCCCAACACCCCCAAACCCTGTCCATTCTAAGTTGATGATAGATGAAATGGCATAATGAAAGAGAAATTCTGTTATTCTCTGTCAAAAAGGAGAATCCTGCCCCCCAGGAGGTAACCCTCAGGCTTATGTTAATTTGAGCAAATGTATCTGTTCCTCTTTGAGAGTCACTGTTGGTGGTTGATGATGGTGGGGAGGGAGGCAGGTTCACTGTACTGTACTGGGTACTGAGAAGTCAGCAACGTTGGGAGTGAGGCACAGTAGGGACAAGAAATGAGGCAGACACAAAAGAGGGCAACATGGTTACTGAGAACACTCACCTATTTCCTAGTAGTATGTACCATTGGCCTTGGCCCAGGCCCTGCAAAAGGCATAGGACTGGGGAATAAGTAAGGGTGTGAAGAGACATGCAGACTTCCAACTTGGAATCTGTCCAGAGGTATCCTGCCCACCCCATCCCCATCAAACATATGCAAATGGCAATGGTATTAAACTCAGATAATGACAGAGTCAGCATGTAAACTCACCATAGAATGCATAAATTACAGGGGAGGCTGTTACAGATGCAAAGTCTGGATGCTTTATTGCTGGGAGAGGAAATCCTGATTCGCAGGTGCTGACTGGGTGTCTCAGGCCAGGCACGGAGTCTCATCACTCTGGGACTCCTACAGGGCTTCCTACAAGGAAAAGAAGACTGAGGTCAGACCATGCTGCTATTAGGCATGGAAGTTGCTCTCATAGGTTCAATGTCTTTCTTCCAGCCAGACAAAGCAGCCCAGACCCCATCTTTATAACACACCTGCCTACTCACACCACTCCAGCTTCACAGTGTGCCTTGCTATTCCTGGAACCTGCCAGACACACTCTTGCCTCTGCCATGTTTCCTCTGCCTGCATCCTTCTTCCTCCAAATAGGCATGTGTTTCACTCCTTTACCTCCTTAAGGTCTTAACTCAAAGGTTCCTTTCTCAATGAGGCTTAACCCTAACTACCCTATTTATAATTACAACCCTTCATGCCCCCTTGCGCTTGTCCATAGAATCATCATCTTTTCACATACTATATAATTTACTTTTTGCTATCTACTTATTTATTGGGTGTACTGTTTATTATCTGTCTCCTTCTACTAAAATATAAACTCCTTGAGGGTAGGAAATTTTGTCTTCATTGTCTCCCCTACACATTCACACACACACACACACACAAACACACAGGGTAACCCAAGTGCCTAGAACAGAGCCTGGTACTTAATAGGCATTTAAAAATTAAACACATTATTAAAAACTGTCTCCTTTTAGAAGTCAGAAGGAAGAGAACTTTTCTTCTCAATAACAGTAACTGAAATTTGTAAGATGCTCGTAACATTTGATTCAGGCATTCTCTACTTTCCCAAACTTGTGGTTTGTTACTGACTCAGGATTGAATGTTCTTAGCAATTAGTGCAACACATATGGTTCAGAAGCATATCATCTCCTAAGAATAAAAGGGGACTAGAGAAGCCCAGAGACCTGGGGCAAATAGGCATCAGTTTGATTTCTTCCGTGCTCATATGAAGACCAACTTGAAGATTTATTATATAACTTTTAGAACCGGGAATGAATTCGCATCTGTCCAATCATCTTATTTGAAAATAAGGCGTGGGAGATTAAACAGCTTGCCCAGGCTCACATGTCCAATTAGTTGGAGCAGTGAAATCAAATCCCATCTCTGTTATTTTCCTACCCAGTATGTGCATCTTTTTCCCAATTCTGTCTCTGTGCAGTTTTACTACACAGGTTTTACACCTAGGTGTTCCATGTAGCACCAAAAATTCACTCTCTGAACAGTTCCTTTTTTTTTTTTTTTTTTTTTTTTTTTCTGGTACGTGGGCCTCTCACTGTTGTGGCCTCTCCCGTTGCGGAGCACAGGCTCCGGATGCGCAGGCTCCGGATGCGCAGGCTCCGGATGCGCAGGCTCAGCAGCCATGGCTCATGGGCCCAGCCACTCTGCGGCATGTGGGATCTTCCCAGACCGGGACACGAACCCATGTCCCCTGCATTGGTAGGCAGACTCTCAACCACTGCACCACCAGGGAAGCCCTGAACAGTTCCTTTTTAAGGACCTTGTCAGTGATCCATTTTTCAGTGTATTCCTGTTTCAGCACCTCTGCACATGGACAGCAGCCAATCCAGTTTATTCTAGCTAGTCTATGCTTTAGTGAACATTTGATTCCTTTCAATTCTATTTACATGATTAGCCAGTGCTCACCCTTTACCTTCAAAAGTAAGCCTTTTCGGAGGGTTTTATGATCCATGGCCATGTCTCAGTAACTTGAATGTCTAGTGGTCTAGACAGAATTTTTAGCCTGTGGACATTATAGTAGCAATGCCTAAAGCAAATTCTGAAAACTAGTAATTCTTCAGAGGCTAACAGACACTTTGACAGTAAATAAATAAGTATGCATATATTTACATAAACAAATGTAAATAACTTTCCTTCCATGTCTTTTAAAAAGTTCATTACACATTTCCAAGACAGGTGTATAGTATGCACCATTTCTCAATCTAAATTGACCATGAAAACTTTTACTGTGAAGCGTCTCATAGATCTGATGAGAACATCTTTGGGAAATATTTCTCTACAGGGCCAAAATATCTAAGGGTAGGAGGGAAAGA
>NW_006773751.1:4468691-4471006 GCF_000442215.2 Lipotes vexillifer | reverse complement strand
GGGAAAGAGCTATGCGTAGCATTGGAGAAAAAAAATGGGAGCTAAGATAAATACCAAAAAAAACCCCCAAAACAGAAAAAAACGGAGTCACAGAAGTCCAAGAACAGTGGAGCTATGGAATAGTAAAAATATAAGGATCAATCAAAGATTCACCAGATCTTTCAAGACAAGAGGCCTCTCTCCTAGATCTGGAAAGTGGAACTTCCCCCATAAGATGCCTAGTTGCTCATTAGCAGGGCCCAATCCTCTGAAGTTCTAAATACAAATTACCAAGGAGCAGAAATCCACCCCTAAGCCTCTGATTTTAGCGGCTTATGCCTTTCCAGAAGAATTAACTTGCCTACTGAAATGGCTCCTGCCCAGGGCTGGAGAAGTTTGAATAAAATGTATTTAGATACTATATAAAGATCTTAAGTCATTGAGCTAAATGTAAGAGCCTTTTGTTAAGAATCACACTCAACTAGATATTGAGGTTTATTACATACTTTCTCCAGTTTTCCTTCTCCTATTATGTAATCTCAGCTGGGCTGATTTGCCTGCATTCTTTCCAGTGGAATCTTCTTATTACTCCCAAGACACAACAGAGAATCTCCAACCCTATACAGAGGGGCACATGGCTGCATCTGGATTAGAAAAAGGGGTCTATTTATACTCAAATCAATAGGCAGATTTTAGCATAACATTGCAGGCTTTCTGCAAAGAGAACGAAAGAAAGGAAAATGCAGCTCCTTTTACATCATTCTTCTTTACTGTATTATTTGCCTCATAGTAGGCTTGTCACATGGCCCAGAGCAGTATGATCTAGTAATGATAGGCCTGCTTGGCACAAGGGAGGGGAAAATCCAGCTGCACTGGGGGTTTCAGGGGATGTCTCAGACAGCTGGCCCAGCCCTCACCCCCTGTGTGTTTCAGGGTAAACAACCAGTATGTTGCTCATCTCACTTGCATGTAATTCCTCCCAGTGCTAAAACTGACTGGGTCAGAGCCATTCAGAGCCTCTTGTCTCTCAAACAACCAGAGGGCCAGAAAACCCTGGATAATACCAAAAGTAAACAAACCTGAGGCCGCAGAAGTCTTTGATTCCATTCCAGTTGGGAGGCTCTCCAAGTTTGTGCTCAAACTGGCCAGACTGCGGCCTCCCAGCCCAGCTGTGAGGAATAGCCCAAAAGCCTACCTCTTTCTGCAGCTTTAATTAACCCCTGTGCCTTGTCAAACCAGTGGGAAATGCTTCAAGATGAGAGATACATGAGTCGAACAGTTGAAACTTTAAAATGAAGGAAAGGGTAGCTCCTCCATAAACCTGAAGGAGGCAGGAGAGAGCATAGACTTCCTTCACACCAGTTCTAGGGAGCACTCGTGTCATTTTAGCTGCTCCAAGGAGAGCCATCAAGACAAACTGCCAGGGCACAGCAGAACCACTAGCCTTCTAAGTCTGTCTGTGCCAAGCACTGCCAGTCCCCTCTTTCATTCTCAGGACAAATTCTCCAGTTTCATCTATTTGCACCTGCTAAGCCTTTGTGCCAAGAACAGTAAACCACGCTTACTTAGTCACTTTGTAATGGCATATAAGAAAATTCTTGGCTGCTGTCACACAATCCATTCTGTGCTTCGCTTTCTAGGACACAGAGTCTTATGTGAACAGTGACTGCAGGAAGAGTCTGGAATGTCAGAGTCCAATGGCCCTCCCACCTCCAGGTTTCTAGCTCCTCTTCCTTTCCTACCTGCACTAATTTGTGAGCCTGGGATCTGACCAGCTCTATGAAACCCTTTATTTATATCCAATTACAGCAAGAGTCCACAATTGACTAATAGTCAGATTATCCTCTCCTAAAACTGTCATGATAAGCTATTATTATATGGGTAGAAAGATCTTTGCCAGGGATCCACCATGCACTCATTTCAGAACTGGGATGAAAGTAAGAAAAACATCACGTTTCAGCAAAACCCTTGAAAGAGAACACTGCAGGATTCAAGATCATAGCTCTATACCATGGATCAAGTCTCAGCAAGAAATGAAAGAAAGAGAACTTTTGGTACAAAGAAAGATAGCAGACATAAAATATCTAGGAGTTCTGGGATTTTAAAAATGTATTTTGGGGGGCTTCCCTGCTGGCACAGTGGTTGAGAGTCCACCTGCCGATGCAGGGGACATGGGTTCGTGCCCTGGTCCGGGAAGATCCCACATGCCGCGGAGCGGCTGGGCCCGTGAGCCATGGCCGCTGAGCCTGCGCGTCCGGAGCCTGTGCTCCACAACGGGAGAGGCCACAACAGTGAGAAGCCTGCATACCGCAAAAAAAAAAAGAAAAAAAGAAAAA
>NW_006773751.1:4465032-4468567 GCF_000442215.2 Lipotes vexillifer | reverse complement strand
CATTCCTGCACTTACATAGAAATATTGTGGACTGCATAGGAATGTACTTCCTTAACTACTATATTAGGAAAACATCTCCCAGGCAATATAAAAATAAAATAAAATAAAATAAAATAAAACCTTAAAGAGGTACATGTCATTATATAAAGCCATGTGTCAGAGGGAAACTTCATTCAAGGACTCAAAATTGGATGAGCATTAAAGATGATGGAAGGCCTTGATACACTTAGAAACATGCAGCATGAAATATCTAGTGTGATTTCCTAGTGTTTTTGACTCTCCAAGAAAGGGAATAGGTCTTTTCAAATGAACACCTAGACTATATAAGTTAGGGTAATGCTTTAACAAACCAATTCCAAAATTTCAGTACCCTTAAAAAATAAAAGTATGTATATGTTTCACTTAAATAGCATTCCAATGTGGGTGTTCCTGGTAGATAAGCTGAATTTCTCCATTTGGTGATCGAAAGACCCACCTTATGGCTTTGTTATTCCTTTGGAACCTTGAAGCCATATGTTCTACTCTGGCAGATGGGAAAAATAGGAGGCACAAAAGCCATACTTCTTCTTAATATCCTTGGCCTTGAAGTGGCATCATTATTTCTGTTTATACTCCAGTTGGAGAGCACCAGCCACATGGCTTCCCTAGGTGCAGAAGAACTGCGAACTAGAATTTCTAGATATGAACCTGCTTTACAGGGACAACTCAGTAATATGGAAGGACAGGCATGAATTTTGGTTTAAAGTTTGCCTTCTCTGCCTCAGAGATATATACCAAAGCAAACCAGGATGATCTGGCTTGGCCAGTCTACACATAGGGTGGGCAACATGTTATCAATTATTTTTTGTTAGTTAAGAGGAGATAAGTGACTTCAGGGAAGAGGTAAGACAGCTATTAAAATAATCCAATGAACTTTAATCCTTTGGCTTTTCCCATGGTTCTTGTTCCCAAACTGGTTACTTCATTTTGATTAACTTTTGAGCTGGTAAACATTATAAGGGGATCTCCATGTAAAGCTGGCAGAGTAAGGGCATTTATACACCACAAGGCTCTTTCTAAAGTCACAACAACAACAAAAAGAGAATTTTTAAAAACTTTGCCTATAAAATAAGCAAATAGCTATAAACAATGAGGCATATTGCCTAATACTGAGAAATCTGGACTAAGATGAAGGAAGATTCTGGGAGCTGACATAGCTCCTCAGTTCTTCAATAAGATCCTTAAAAGCAAGTATCTAGGAAAGGCTGGTTAATAAATCACTGCACAACAATTTTGGGGAGAAGAAGATGAATGTTAAAGTACTCAGGGGAGGAAAAATTTAAGAAGAAACAATGCTGACATCTCTGACCTTAAGCCCTAGCCAAGGGAGATCACTGGGGTGAAACAAGGTGAAGATGACGTCATCACCAGAACTTACTGAGAACTTATTCTAAGCCAAACCAACGTCTTAAAAGCTGAAAACTGTGGGCAGCTATGATTCCCAGAGCAAAACAAAGAATTAAGTAAAGGAGTATGAACAAAAACATGTGGAAGATTATATTATGCATTCAAAGAGTCACCAAAAGAGAGGAAATGTTATTTTAAATACGTAATTCTTCTACTTATCGTCAAAAACTTATACACAACTAATCTGTCTCTTGCTAAATAATAATTAAAATTTTGCTACATATGTTCAAAGGAGAAAAGAGTTCAAATAAAATACTATAAAACAATAAAAGCAAACAAATGTTCTGGGGGAAAAAGGGTCCTTCAATTCAGGCCTCACAAATCTCCCACAGAGTGTGTCCCAATAAATATGAATTCACAATAAAGGTCACAAAACTCAGAGTTAAGATTTTTGTGAAAATCAGCTAGAAATAATAGTGACAACAAGAAAACAGACTCCAGATATTGGAATTATCAGACACAGGATTATGAAATAACTATTTTTAGTATGTTTAAAGAATTAGAGAAAAGAATTTATAAAATAAGGGGCAACAGACTATCAAACATGAACAGGTGGATTTGAAGAACAACCAAATACAATTTATTGAAATAAACAATGAAATAACTGAAAAGCTCAATGCAAGTGACTAGAAAGAGGCACCAGGAAACTTCCTGGGGTAATGGCAATGTTTTCTAGTTTATTATGGTTGGCTGTTAGATGGCTGTATTGCCTAAACTCATAAACTAAATACATAAGAATTGTGCACTTTATTGTATGTTAATTATACCTCAATTTTTAAAAAATCAATGAAAGAATTGAAATATATCCAAGAGAGAAGTGGAGAATAAGAAAAATGGAGAATTCTGCTCAGAGATATTTAAAAAATATTAAGGAAAACTAATAAATTCAAGACTATAGAGTCAGAGGGTCAAATATAGATTTAATAAAAGTTTCAGAAGGACACTGAAACTAGAAGGTAAAAGAGACAATATTTAAAAGCCAATGGATGAGAATTCTCCAGAATGGCTGAAAGACAAAAAACCTCATTTTAGGAATCTCAACAATTTCGAGATTCATCATAGTAAAACTTCAGGACACCAAAGATAAATTGTAGACCTCAAAAGCAATCAGAGACAAGAGTAATTACTTCATAGTCATAATAATTAAATTGACAGCTAACATCTCAACAGCAGCAGTGAAGCCAGAAGACAGTATAATATTTCAGTTTTCCTTAAGTAATGACAAAAAATAAGTACAGTAAAATCTCATGCAATAATGCATTTCTTCATATAGTGTAATACATATGTAATACAATGGAAGATAGGCTCCTTCTCTGGCTCAGTTTCTTACCTTATATAGATTAAAGGTTAAAGTGGTGGGGAGAGTGGAAAAAAGATGAATCCCAATCTCCCCAACTAACTAGGAGATCGTTAGAAACACTGTTACTCTCTTGGAAATCTCAGCCAGACACTGAACCTAGAACTGTCCCCATCAATATTTAAGCTGAAATACACATAAAGGCAACAAGACTGTGCCTAACTAATGTTGGAATACAGATAGATTTGGGTCATATGGCTAAAACTTGGGAACTGCCAGCCAGCTAGGTTCAACCAAGTCATTTCAACCCTAAAATAATGTGAACCTGCATTTTATAAATATAAATATTTGGGCTCAGGCTTATTGTATTACGTTAGGATTTTACTATATTAACCTAAATTTGTACATTAATATTAAGCTATATCTCAGGAACAAAGATGAGATAAAGATATTTTCAGCTATGAAAACCTGAGTTTACCACTATTAGACCTGTAATAAAGAAAATTTAAAAATATGTATCTCAAGAAGAAAGAAAATAGCAGAAAGGAGCTCTGACATCCAGGAAGGAATAGGAGTGAAATAAAAAGTAAATATAGGGCTTCCCTGGTGGCGCAGTGCTTGAGAGTCCACCTGCCGATGCAGGAGACGCGGGTTCGTGCCCCGTTTTGGGAAGATCCCACATGCCGCGGAGCGGCTGGGCCCGTGAGCCGTGGCCGCTGAGCCTGCGCGTCCGGAGCCTGTGCTCCGCAAATGGGAGAGGCCACAACAGTGAGAGGCCCGCATAACGCAAGA
>NW_006773751.1:4444424-4464978 GCF_000442215.2 Lipotes vexillifer | reverse complement strand
GTCCGGAGCCTGTGCTCCGCAACGGGAGAGGCCACGACAGTGAGAGGCCCGCGTACCGCAAAAAAAAAAAAAAAAAAAAAAAAAAGGAAAAAGTAAATATAGTAACTTCCCTGGTGGTCCAGTGGTTAAGAATCTGCCTTCCAATGCAGGGGATGTGGGGTCGATCCCTGGTCAGGGAACAAAGATCCCACATGCCACAGGGCAACTAAGCCCATGTGCCACAACGACTGAGGCTGTGCACTGCAACTACTGAGCCCGCCCACTCTAGAGCTTGTGTGCCACAACTAGACAGCCCATATGCCACAAATACTTAGCCTGTGCACTCTGGAGCCTGTGTACCAAAACTAGAGAGCCCGTGCACCACAACTAGAGAGAAGACTGTGCCCCGCAACGAAGAGCCCACATGCTGCAATGAAAGATCCCACACACTGCAACTGAGATCCAATGCAGCCAAATAAATAAATAAATAAAAATTCTAAAGAAGTAAATATATAGATAATTTTAAATAAAAGCTGAATCTATAAAACAATATTAAAGTGTCTAATTTATGATCTAATAGACACTAAAAGGATGGTCATGTAGACACTTGTTAGCGGTGGTTAGAACTGAACCACCTTAGAACTCTTAGTGGTTAGAACTAAGGTCTTATATTTGGGGGGAAGAAAAGTAAAACTATTAATTAACTTTATATTGTGTTATGAATACATTTTAAAAATTTCAAAGGTAATCACTGAAAACATGGAATAAAATTAATATCTTTGAAACCAGTAAAAAGAAAAAAAAACTTGAATCAATTCAAATAAAGGAAAGAAAAGAGGGGAAAGGACATAACATTTTCCCCCTAAAAACAGGAAGCATAAAATAAAACAGAATAAAGCTAAATATATCAGTAATTACAATAAATAAAATTAACCTATCTGGTTAAAAGGCATAGATTGTCAGACAGGATTTTTAAGCTCTGTGGTGTTTATAAGAGATATACAAAAAACATAAAGACACAAAAAATGTTAAAAGTAAAAACACAGAAAAATTATATATAAGATACAAGCATTAAGGAAAAGAAAAATAGCATAACTATGTTCATATCAGGCAAAAATAAACTTTAAAGCAAAGGCATTACCAGAGAAAAAGAATCATTTCATAATGGTAAAACAGTTCACCTCTCCAGAAAGATATAATTTTACATTTGAATATATGCAATAAAATAGTTTAAAATTCATAAAGCAAAAAAATAAGAGAACCACAAGAAAAAACATCTAGAATGTTACTGGGAAATTTTAACACACCTCTCTCAGAAACTGATAGTAAGGGTATGAAATATTTGGGAACAAAAGAAGGTAGACTTTATTACCTAGATTCCATCATATTTTTCCCGGGGACACCATGGGCTTTGCCAGCAACACCATGGATGCTACGGATTTTCCTCTTTCTCATTGCCCTTGACTCAGAGGAGGGGATCTGGAACACCATAATGACATCTACTGTCACACCATTTTCCTCTGGACTGTGACACACAAGAGAAAGCCATGTGGCTGACAGAGTATTGGTGATCTGGCCAGGTGTCAGGCCTGTGCCTCTGAGGTGGGAGAGCCGAGTTCAGGACACTGGTCCACCTGAGACCTCCAAGCTCCACATAATATCAAATGGTGAAAGGTCTCCCAGAGATCTCCATCTCAATGCTAAGACCCAGCTCCACTCAACAACCAGCAAGCTCCAGTTCTAGACACCCTATGCCAAACAACTAGCAAGACAGGAACACACAACAGAACGGATAAGTGACCTGGAAGATAAAAAGGTGGAAATAACTACTAGAGAGCAGAATAAAGAAAAAAGAATGAAAAGAATTGAGGAAAGTCTTAGAAACCTCTGGGAAAACATTAAATGCACCAACATTTGAATTATAGGGGTTCCAGAAGAAGAAGAGAAAAAGAAAGGGACTGAGAAAATATTTGAAGAGATTAGAGTTGAAAACTTCCTTAATATGGGAAAAGAAATAGTCAGTCAAGTCCAGGTAGTACAGAGAGTCCCATTCAGGATAAATCCAAGGAGAAAAATGCCAAGACACATATTAATCAAACTATCAAAAATTAAATACAAAGAAAAAAAACTAAAAGCAGCAAGGGAAAAACAACAAATAACATACAAGGTAATCCCCATAAGGTTAACAGCTGATCTTTCAGCAGAAACTTTGCAAGTCAGAAGGGAGTGGTATGACATATTTAAAGTGATGAAAGGGAAAAACCTACAACCAAGATTACTCTCCCCAGCAAGGATCTCATTCAGATTCGATGGAAAAATTACAAACAAGCAAAAGCTAAGAGAATTCAGCACTACCAAACCAACTTTACATCAAATGCTAAAGGAACTTCCCTAGGCAGGAAACACAAGAGAAGGAAAAGACCTACAATAACAAACCCCAAACAATTAAGAAAATGGTAATATGAACATACATATCAATAATTACCTTAAATATAAATGGAAAAAAATGCACCCACCAAAAGACACAGACTGGCTGAATGCATACAAAAACAAGACCCGTATATATGCTGTCTACAAGAGACCAACTTCAGACCTAGAGACACATACAGACTGAAAGTGAGGGGATGGAAAAAGATATTGCATGCAAATGGAAATCAAAAGAAAGCTGGAGAAGCAATTCTCATAACAGACAAAATAGACTTTAAAACAAAGACTATTACAAGAGACAAAGAAGGACACTACATAATCATCAAGGGATCGATCCAAGGAGACATGACAATTTTAAAGATCTATGCACCCAACATAGGAGTACCTCAATACATAACACAAATGCTAACAACCATAAAAGGGGAAATCAACAGTAACACAATCATAGTAGGGGACTTTAACACCCCACTTTCACCAATGGACAGATCATCCAAAATGAAAGTAAATAAGGAAACACAAGCTTTAAAGGATACATTAAACAAGATGGACTTAATTGATACTTATAGGATATTCCATCCTAAAACAACAGAAAAAACTTTCTTCTCAAGTGCTCATGGAACATTCTCCAGGATAGGTCATATCTTGGGTCACAAATCAAGCCTTGGTAAATTTAAGAAAACTGAAATCGCATCAAGTACCTTTTCTAACCACAACACTATAAGACTAGATATCAATTACAGGAAAAAAATCTGTAAAAAATACAAACACATGGAGGCTAAACAATACACTACTTAATAACCAAGACATCTCTGAAAAAGTCAAAGAGGAAATCGAAAAATACCTAGAAACAAAAGAGAATGAAATCACAATGACCCAAAATCTAAGGGATGCAGCAAAAGCAGCTCTAAGAGGGAAGTTTATAGCAATACAATCCTACCTCAAGAAACAAGAAACCTCTCAAATAACCAACCTAACCTTACACCTAAAGCAATTAGAGAAAGAAGAAGAAACCTCAAAGTTAGCAGAAGGAAAGAAATCATAAAAATCAGATCAGAAGTAAATGAGAAAGAAATGAAGGAAACGATAGCAAAGATGAATAAAACTAAAAGCTGGTTCTTTGAGAAGATAAACAAAATTTATAAACCATTAGGCAGACTCATCAAGAAATAAAAGAAAGAAAACTTAAATCAATGGAATAAGAAATGAAAAAGGAGAAGTAACAATGACACTGCAGAAATACAAAGGATCATGAGAGATTACTACAAGCAACTATATGCAAATAAAATGGACAACCTGGAAGAAATGGACAAATTCTTAGAAAAGCACAAACTTCCGAGGCTGAAACAGGAAGAAATAGAAAAACAGACCAATCACAAACACTGAAATTAAGACTGTGATTAAAATTCTTCCAACACACAAAAGTCCAGGACCACATGGCTTCAAAGTCAAATTCTATCAAACATTTAGAGAAGAGCTAAAACCTAACCTTCTCAAACTCTTCCAAAATACAGCAGAGGGAGGAATACTCCCAAACTCAATTTACGAGGACATCATCACCCTGATACCAAAACCAGACAAAGATGTCACAAAGTAGAAAAACTACAGGCCAATATCACTGATGAACATAGATGCAAAAGTCCTCAACAATATACTAGCAAACAGAATCCAATAGCACATTAAAAGGATCACACACCATGATCAAGTGAGGTTTATCCCAGGAATGCAGGATTCAATATATGCAAATCAATCAATGTGATACACCATATTAAAAATTGAAGGAGAAAAACCATATGATCATCTCAATAGATGCACAAAAGCTTTTGTCAAAATTCAACACTCGTTTATGATAAAAACTCTCCAGAAAGTAGGCGTAGAGGGAACTTACCTAAACACAATAAATGCCATATATGACAAACCAACAGTCAACATTGTTCTCAATGGTGAAGAACTGAAACCATTTCTACTAAGATCAGGAAAAAGACAAGGTTGCCCACTCTCACCACTCTTATTCAATATAGTTTTGGAATGTTTTAGCCACAGCAATCAGAGAAGAAAAAGAAATAAAAGGAATCCAAATTGGAAAAGAAGAAGTAAAGCTGTCACTGTTTGCAGATGACATGATACTATACATAGAGAGTCCTAAAAGTGCTCCCAGAAAAATACTAGAGCTAATCAATGAATCAGGTAAAGTTGCAGGATACAAAATTAATGCACAGAAATCTCTAGAATTCCTATACACTAATGATGAAAAATTTGAAAGAGAATTAATGGAAACACTTCCATTTAACATTGCAAATAAAGAATAAAATACCTAGGAATATAGCTACCTAAGGAGACAAAAGACCTGTATGCAGAAAACTATGACACTGATGAAAGAAATTAAAGATGATACAAACAGATTGAGAGATATACCATGTTCTTGGATTGGAAGAATCAACGCTGTAAAAGTGACTATACTACCCAAAGCAATCTACAGATTCAATGCAATCCCTATGAAACTACCAATGGCTTTTTTCACAGAACTAGAACAAAAAAAAAAATCACAATTTTTACGGAAACACAAAAGACCCCGAATAGCTAAAGCAATCTTGAGAAAGAAAAATGGAGCTGAAGGAATCAGGCTCCTGGACTTCAGACTATACTACAAAGCTACAGTAATCAAGACAGTATGGTACTGGCACAGAAACAGAAAGATAAATCAATGGAACAGGATAGAATGCCCAGAGGTAAACCCACGAACATATGGTCACCTTATCTTTGATAAAGAAGGCAAGAATATACAGTGGAGAAAAGACAGCCTCTTCAATAAGTGGTGCTGGGAAAACTGGACAGCTACATATAAAAGAATGAAATTAGAACACTCCCTAACACCATACACAAAAATAAGCTCAAAATGGATTAAAGACCTAAATGTAAGGCCAGACACTATAAAACTCTTAGAGGAAAACATAGGCAGAACTCTTTATGACATACATCACAGCAAAATCCTTTTTGACCCACCTCCTAGAGAAATAGAAATAAAAACAAAAATAAACTAATGGGACCTAATGAAACTTAAAAACTATTGCATAGCAAAGGAAACTATAAACAAGACGAAAAGACAACCCTCAGAATGGGAGAAAATATTTGCAAATGAAGCAACTGACAAAGGATTAATCTCCAAAATGTACAAACGGCTCATGCAGCACAATATCAAAAAAACAAACAACCCAATCCATAAATGGGCAGAACACCTAAACAGACATTTCTCCAAAGAAGATATACAGATTGCCAACAAACACATGAAGGAATGCTCAACATCACTGATCATTAGAGAAATGCAAATCAAATCTACAATGAGGTATCACCTCATACCAGTCAGAATGGCCATCATCAAAAAATCTACAAACAATAAATATGGAGAAAAGGGGACCTTCGTGAACTGTTGGTGGGACTGTAAATTGATACAGCCACTAAGCAGAACAGTATGGAGGGTCCTTAGAAAACTAAAAATAGAACTACCATATGACCCAGCAATCCCATTACTGGGCATATACCCTGAGAAAACCATAATTCAGAAAGAGTTATGTATTACAATGTTCAGTGCAACTCTATTTAAAATCTATTTAAAATAGCCAGGACATGGAGGTAACCTAAGTGTCCATCAACAGATGAATGGATAAAGAAGATGTGGCACATATATACAATGGAATATTACTCAGCCATAAAAAGAAATGAAATTGAGTTATTTGTAGTGAGGTGGATGTATCTAGAGACTGTCATACAGAGTGAAGTAAGTCAGAAAGAGAAAAATAAATACCATATGCTAACACATATATATGGAATCTAAAAAAAAAAAAGCTTCTGAAGAACCTATGGGCAGGACAGGAATAAAGATGCAGACGTAGAGAAGGGACTTATGGACTTAGAGTGGCATGCACTTATATATAATACCAAATGTAAAACAGATAGCTTGGGAAGCAGCCACATAGCACAGAGAGATCATCTCGTGCTTTGTGACCACCTAGAGGGGTGGGATAGGGAGGGTGGGTGGGAGACACAAGAGGGCGGAGATATATGTATATGTATAGCTCATTCACTTTGTTATAAAGCAGAAACTAACACACCATTGTAAAGTAATTATACTCCAATAAAGATGTTAAAAAAAAATTTGCGTGGGCTTCCCTGGTGGCGCAGTGGTTGGGAGTCCGCCTGCTGATGCAGGGGACGCGGGTTCGTGACCCGGCCCGGGAGGATCCCACATGCCGTGGAGCGGCTGGGCCCGTGGGCCATGGCCGCTGAGCCTGCGCGCCCGGAGCCGGTGCTCCGCGATGAGAGAGGCCACGGCAGTGAGAAGCCCGCGTATCGAAAAAAAAAAAAAAAAAAAAAAAAAAAAAATTTGCGCAACATAGTGAACAAACTTGGGTTCTTTAAGACATATATAGAATATGCAACCAACAATTTGGTAACATATTTTTTAACAAACACACAGGGAACATTTATGAAAATGGATCACTTATTAAGCCATAATGCAAATTCCAAATACTTTTAAGAATTACTATCATAAAGACAAAATTTTTCTGACCACAATGCAATTTTAAAAATTGAATATGAATGGAAAACAAGGGTGTGCACATGCATATGCACACATATATACATTTCTAAATAATTTATGTGTAAAGAAGGAAGAACCCCTAATGGAAATTATAGAATACTTAGAACTGAATAGCAATGAGACTTACAGGCATTAAATCTTGTAGGACAGAGGCAAGGTGATGCTTAAAGAAAATAAAATAGATTTAAATACTTAGGATAGCAAAATGGAAAGGGTTGAAAGTTAATAAGAAAACCACTTAACAAGCCAGAAATAAAAAGAAGAAATACACCCATATAAGGAATAAGGAAGTAATTGTTTTTTTTTAAAAAAAAAGAGGAGTTAGTGAAAATAGAAACAAAGTTGTTAACAAGAGTTTCACACACAGACAGTTTGGCCCACAGAGATGCTCTAAACTGACAGCCCCACCTATGCGTTCAGAACTTACAAATAAATGTTTAGGCTCTATCTCTCAGTCATTAACATACAACCAAGGATTGTCAGATATAAAAGGAAAGCCTCTAACATGAAAGGCAAATAAATCTGAAGAAATGGGGGAAGGCGAATGGAAAAGCAATTTGGATAATGTGGAGATTACTCAGAAAGGAGACCAAAAAAACCTTCATGTGCTATGCAGCTGCTTCCCACTAGCAGCCGCATAGCACAGGGAGATAAGCTTGGTGGTTTGTGACCACCTAGAGGGGCAGGATAGGGAGGGTGGGAGGGAGGGAGACGCAAGAGGGAAGAGATATGGGAACATATGTATATGTATAACTGATTCACTTTGTTATAAAGCAGAAACTAACACACCATTGTAGAGCAATTATACTCCAGTAAAGATGTTAAAAAATAAAACCTTCAGAAAAAGTTATCATTAATATCTTCAAGAGATTTAAGGAAAGACAAGGCTTTAATGATGCAATAACAGAATACTATAATAAAAGGAATATATAGGGAACAAAATTGAATGTATGATGGCAGAATTTTAAAAATCAAGAAGGGAGATTAATTAACCATAAAGTAAAAAGAGGGTAAGTTGATCACAGTAGAAAAAAGATCCACAAATTAGAGAATAATTTCACCGTGTCCAGCATCCAAAGAGAGAGAACAGATAAAATAAAGGAGGATATCATATGAAATAATTCAAGATTTATCAGAAATGAAAGACATGATTTTCTAGATTAAAACTGTAGAGCACAATGGATTATAATAAGCCCACTCTAAGGCATATTATTGTAAACTTTCTGACCATTGAGGACAAAAAAAGTTCCTTAAATGACAGAGGGGAAAAACAGGTGACATAGATGAGATCAAGAACCACAGTGGCTTCAGATATTTCCACATCAATACAGAAAACTAGCAGAAAATGAGCAATGCCTTTAAAATTATGAAGGAAAATATTTTCTAAATTAGATTTCTGTACCCACCCAATACCAATTAAATAGAAGGAAAAAAGTATAGATATTTCCAGAAATGGATAACCTAAAATTTTTCCCTGCTATATACACTTTCTCAGAAAGTTACCAAAGAGTGTGTTGCTTCAAAACTAGGAAGTAAAGCAAGAAAGAGAAATACAAGAAATGAAAGTTTAATGCAGAAGAAAGATGCAAGGTATCCCCAAGATGGTATTGACACCAACTATCCAAATTTGATCATGTTTGAGATGTTTAGACAAGAAAAATTGAGGATACCATAAAAATAGGCCCCCTTCCTTCTAACACATACAAATGGGCATGATTAAAGTCAATGGAGAGGCATCATTTGTCCTGATGAGACCTGAAGGATGCTGGCATAAGGATGAGTCTGAAAACTGAGACACAAAGTATATATTCCTAAAATGAGTGGATTTGCTAAACCTGGTGATTTTTATTTGAGCCAACAAATTAGCAAAACTTTGATACCCACAGACTGAAACAAAATCTGAAACATATAAGAATTTATCCTATATATGCAAGTATAGTTGTATATGCATAAAATAGCTCTGGAAAGATACATCTGATTGCCACTGGTAAGGGAAACTTGGTGAAAGGAATATGAGGAAAACTTATTTTCCACCACTTACCTTTCATTTCTTTTGAATTTTATAACATATGTACATATAGAATAACCAAAATGAGTAAAATAAAATATATTTCCTACACCATTTGATCCAATAATTTCACCTCCAGGAATTTATCCCAAGATACATCTGCACATATGCAAACTGATACATACACAAAGTTATTTGTTGCAGTTAAAGTTTTAGCAGTAAAACACTGGATATAATTTTATGTCCTCTAATTTTTTTAGAAAAATAGTAAAATAAATTTGATATATCCATAGAGGACTACACCACGCACCCACAAAAGAGATTGAAAAAAACTCATTATTTCCTGATATGGAAAGATCTCCAACAGATACTATTAAGTGCAAAAGGTTAGAAGAACAGAAGCATGTATAGTATTCTACCATTTAAGAAAATGTAAAATTATTTACTTATATATACTCATGTTGACTTATATATTTGTACCATATTATCTAGAAGGATAAACAAGAAATTGATAATATTAGTTATTAGAGGGTAGCAATGTCAGGAAAGCAAGAATGAGAGAGAGATTTTCCACTACATATCTTTCTCTACCTTCTGAATTTTAATCATGTAAATATATTACCATGTAAAAATGTTCAAAATAAAATTCAAACAGCAAGACAAAGAAGATATTAACAGAAAAATTAGTAATATTTGAAATAAAAAAGGGATACAACTACTGATACAGAAAAGAGGTAAACAATATAAATCATTATCACTAATTTTGTGCCCATATGTATTAAAATATAGAGAAAATTAACAAATTCCTGGATAAATATAACTTATCAAAACTAGCTTAAAAAGAATATAAAAATAATTACCATAAGTGACATTGGGCCAGTAATTTTTCAATGTTTCACAAAGAAAACAATGGTCTCAAACTTTTTTATAGGTAAATTCTACCAAATATTTAAGAAACAGTAAGATACAAAGGACAGGATTTTTATCTGTTTTGTTCTGCACTATATCTCCAATCTCTAGAGCAATTTTTGACCTATACTAGACTTTCTGTTCACTTAATGGGATTGGTGTCAACTTAATTCTGAAAACAGACCTGAACAGTATATGCACACAATATCTCCCTAAACCTAGTAAACAGCATCTTAC
This sequence comes from Lipotes vexillifer, assembly GCF_000442215.2. NCBI lineage: Eukaryota > Metazoa > Chordata > Mammalia > Artiodactyla > Lipotidae > Lipotes > Lipotes vexillifer. The sequence goes on along the minus strand of NW_006773751.1, from coordinate 4,454,824 downwards.
CAGAAACCTGGAAGAAACATCATCTCAATGGAGAATTGTTAGAATTATTTTCTGTAAAATTAGTAACAGGATAAGCTTTCCCAATAAAAGAACTTCTTATTCAGCACTGGAGGTAAACATAGCCAGAAAATAGTATTAATGAAAATAAAAGCTAAAAAGATTAGAATGATAGAAACAAAATTGTCATTATTCAGAGATGATAATAATTATCTACATAGAAAACCCAAATGATTTTCCAGACTAGTTACTAGAATTAATAAGAAAATTTGGCAGTAGCTAGACTAAAATTCATATACAAATATTGTGCCTCTATATAACATCAATAAACAGAAAATATTTTTAAATATATATTTTAAATACCATAAAATATATGAGGCACCTAGACATAAATATATTAAAACATGGGCAATATTTTCATGGAGAAAATATAAGCCTAAAGTGAAAGAATATATAGAGAACTATATAAATGGAAATTTATACCATATTCATAGATAAGGATACTCTCTATCATGAAAATATCAGTTGTCCTATATAATTACTTTAAATATAAGTGGTCCAAATACACTAACTAAAAGACAGAAATGAACAGAGTGGAGTTAAGAAAAGAATTACCCAACTACATGCTGCATATAGGAAATTCACTTTAAACAAAACAACACAGGTAGGTTGAAAGTAAGATAATAGAAAAAGATATATCAGGCCAATGTTAATCAAAGTAAATTAGGTTAAAAATAAAACAATGAAAAAAGATATGCATCACTCAGGATAAAATATCAAAAATAGTTATGTAACTATCAGAAAAGGGAACTTCAGAATAAGGGCTATTATCATAGGAGGGACATTTTTTAATGATAATAACTTCTTCAGAAAGACAGAACAATCCTAAACATGCATGCACCTAATAACAGCACTTCAAAATTCATGAGGTAATAACTGACAGAACTGAAAGGAGAAATACACAAACCCAAAATTAGAGTTGGAAACTTCCACACTGTATAATTTTTAAATAGTTTCTAAATATAAATAAAGAAACTGAGAGAAAAATGAAATCTTTTATAAAAATGATTCAAGAGAAGCTGATAGATATGGAAGACAAAGCAGATCCAACGTATACATAATTTGTGTTCATAATAAATAGAATGCACCAAATGGTCCAGAATAAATACTTTAAAAAATCCTTCATGAATGAGAAACACTTGAACCTGCACAGTGACATTATACAGGGAGAAAAATACTGAGTTTTCTATAAGGGGATTAGAAACCCGCACTATCCCAGATACTTTCACAGCAGCAGTCAGTGCCAGAAGACAATGGAGAATGACTCGTGGCTTTTTACTTTGTATTAGTTTCTGAAGATTGATATAAAAAAATTTAAAAATATATCTTATTTATGGCTTTATGAGGAAAGAGAATGAAGTATAGAAGAACATGAACTATGCTGGGTATTAGAATTCTGGGATCCAGGTCCCAGATCTCCCCTTTACCCTCCATATCCTTGAGTAAGTTACTTCACTTGTCCTAACTCGAGGCAAAAACTATGTGGAAATCACAGTCTCAAAGGCATGGTGATGCTCTGGCTGCCAAGACCAGCCCTGAGGAGCAGGTCGATGATTCTATACCCTATATCCAAAGAGAGTACTAAGATGAGGCATGATCCAAGAGAATGCTTGTATCAGGAAGAATCAGTCTATTGAGTAAAGGAAATGTTCCAGGTGAGGTAGGAAAAGTACAGGCTATGACTGAATGGCAATGTAAAGTGGCAAAGAGCACAGGGTTTGGGGTCAAACCTTTATAGATTTGAATCTGAAGTCAGCTACCTTACTTGCTGTATGACCTTGGATAAATCACTTTCCTCACCTGTAAAATAAAGATAGTAATCCTCCTTTCACAGAATTAAGTTTTATATTGTTTGAGAGACACGCATATCAGTGTTTGGTACAGAGTTGGTGCTTAATAAATTGTAAGTATCATTATTCAACAAATTCTATGCTTCACCATATGTGAGCCAGACTCCTGCTAAGTGCCCTGCCCTAGCTTGTATTGGCTCATAAGTTAACAGGGTTGAGCCTGTAGGGGAAAGGAATTCCTTATGCCCCTGTAGGGAGCTAGGCAAGGTAGGAGTAAATTTAGTGCCACTTAGCTTCAATTTTGTCATTTCTACAATAAAAGGATTTAACCAGACAATCTCTAAGGACCTTATAGCTCATAGCTCTAAAACTCTTTGATCTATGAACCAAATCTAATGTGTATTCTATGTTTAAAATTGATATATTGTTAGATCAGGTGGGAATTGCTAAAAACATTTCATCTATTGATTTATATAAAGGGTTATGGTAAATGACCTTGGGTAAAGAATATAATCTAAAATGGTTTTTGTAACATCAAATGGAGTGTAAAGATTTAATGGTTTACCCTTTGGACTGAGGACCTCTTAGATTCATATATTCTTACAATTTAAAAGAATCTTAGAAGCCAACTTGTCAAATCTTCCAACCATTGGAGGAACCCCTTCTACTGTATCCCCACAATTTTCACAACCTGGTTTGAATATATCTCATGACAAGGACCACACTGCCCCACAAGATACCTTTTCCATTTTTGGAATTCTAATATTAAAGCACTCTTTTATGTTTATTTTGAAACCAAAACATTTTTAAGCCCCAAATTTTCCTTCTTGAATACAATGGCCCTTCATATTTGAAGCAACTATCAAGCATCCCCTTATCTCTCTTCCATGCTATACAACCTTAATCACTTCAGTCATTCTCCATATAAGTTTCTGGACCCCATAACATCCTGACTTCATTCTCTGGGGCCACTTTGTAGCTCAGTTAAAATGTAGTCCCTGAATTAAGTACAGTACTCCAAAAATGGTGCAAGAGGGAACACTCACCCCCAGTAGGTGGCACATGATGTCCTTCTTAATTCCAAAGACTGACATTTGACTGACTTAGACATTTCTCCAAAGGAGACATATAAATGGCCAACAGGTATATGGGATAATGCTCATAGTCACTAATCATCAGGGAAATGAAAATCAAAACCACAATAAGACATTACTTCACACATAACAGGATGGTTATTACCAACAAAAACAAAAGACAACAAGGGTTGGCAAGAATGTGGAGAAACTGGAACCTTTTTGTACTGCTGGTGGGAATGAAAAATGGTGCAGCTGCTTTGGTAAACAGTATGGAGGGTTCTCAAAAAATTAAAAATAGAACTATCATCTGATTCAGCAATCCCACTTCTGAGTATTTATCCAAAAGAACTGAAATCAGGATCTCAAACAGATAATAGCATTCCTATGCTCATTGCAGCATTACTCACAATCACCAAGATGCATAAATAATCTAAATGTCCATTGACAGATGAATGCATAAAGAAAATGTGGTATATACATACAGTGGAAACGTGGTGTATACATACATATTTAGTTTTAAAGAATAAAATTCTGCAATATGAGACAACACATATGAACCTAAGGACATTATGCTAAGTAAAATAAGTCAGTCACAGAAAGACAAATACTGCATGATTCCACTTATATGAGGTATCTAAAAGAGTCAAATTCAGAGAATCAAGGAGTGGAATGTGGCTAGGGAGAGAGAAATGGGGAATTACTAAACAATGGGCATAAAGTTTTGGTTAAATAAGTTCTAAAGATAAATAAGTTCTAAAGATATACTGCATAACATTCTACTTATCATCAACAATAATGTACTTTACACTTAAAAATTTGTAAAGAGAGTAGATCTCATGTTTAGTTCTTACCACAATAAAATAATTTTTATGGAATGATACAAATAAAAAAAATAGGATTTATGTTTGTGAAGCTCCACTTCATTGTTGGTTCTTATTATACTCATTACTTTGGCCATGGTGTCCTCATCTACAAAACAAGAGCCTAGGCTACAAGATCAATGATATATTTTTAATTTTATACAATTTTTAGGATTACTTCCCATTTACAGTTATTACAAAATATTGGCTATATTCCCCGTGTTGTATAATACACCCAACGACTGTTGTATAATACACCCAACAGTTTGTACCTCCCACTCTCCCATCCCTACTTTGCTCTCCAACCCCCCACTGGCAACCACTAGTTTGTTCTCTATATCTGTGAATTTGCTTTTTTTTTTTATTTACTAGTTTGTTGTATTTTTTAGATTCCACATATAAGTGATAACATACAGTATTTGTCTTTCTCTGACTTATTTCAATTAGCATAATGCTGTCCAAGTCCATCCATGTTGCTGTAAATGGCAAAATTTCATTCTTTTTATGGCCGAGTAGTATTCCAGTGTGTGTGTGTGTGTGTGTGTGTGTGTGTGTGTGTGTGTGTGTGTGTGTGTATGATATCTTCTTTATCTACTCACCTGTGAATGGACATCTGGTTGCTTCCATGTCTTGACAATTGTAAATAATGTTGCTATGAACATTGGGGTGCATGTATCTTTTTGAGTTAGTGTTCTTGTTTTTTTCATACATATACCCAGGAGTGGAATTGCTGGGTCATATGGTAAGTTCTATTTTTAATTTTATGAGAAACCTCCATGCTGTTTTCCACAGTGGCTGCACCAATTTACATTCCCCCCAAAAGTATACAAAGGCTCCCTTTTCTCTTCATCCTCACCAACACTTGTTATTTGTGTTCTTTCTAATCATAGCCATTCTGACAGGTGTGAGGCGATAGCTCATTGTGGTTTTGATTTGTATTTCCCTGATGATTAGTGATATTGAATATCTTTTCATGTGCCAGTTGGCCATCTGCATTTGCTCTTTGGAAAAATGTCTATTCATTTCTTATGCCTATTTTTTAACTGAGGTGTTTGGTTTTCTGATGTTGAATTGTATGAGCTGTTAGTATATGTTGGATGTCAGTCCCTTATTGGTCATACCAACTGTAATATTGGTCATATCATATTTTCGCCCATTCATTTTTGTTTTGTTGATTATTTCCTTTGCTGTGCAAAAACTTTTAAGTTTAATTAGGTCTCTACTGCTTATTTTTGCTTTTATTTACTTTAGGAGATGGATCCAAAATTATACTGCTATGATTTATGTCAAAGAGTGTTCTGCATATATATTCCTCTAGGAGTCTTATAGTATCCAGTCTTACATTTAGGTCTTTAATCCATTTTGAGTTTGTTTTTGTATATGGTGTTAGAGAATGTTCTAATTTCATTCTTTTACATGTAGCTGTCCAGTTTTCCCAGCACAGTCTTTCCTCCATTGTATATTCTTGCCTCCTTTGTCAAATATTAATTGACCATAAGTGCATGGGTTTATTTCTGTTCCATTGATCTATGTGTCATTTTTGTGCCAGTACCATACTCTTTTGATGACTGTAGCTTTGTAGTATAGTCTGAAGTCAGGGAGTGTGATTCCTCCAGCTCTGTTCTTTCTCAAGACTGTTTAGCTATTCTTTTTTTTCAGTTGTATGAATGCTTACTTCAAATTAAACCATATGTGGATCTCCAACAGGAAACAGAACCAATAGAAGTGTGCTGGTTGTACTCTGCCCATTTCATCCCTGCCTACTCAGTACCCCACCCTATTGCTCTCTGAGGGTTGCTATTAAAGTCTTGTCCAGAAAACCCTAGGAATCTATGGATACCTTGATCTCTCATTTTCCTTCAAGCCCTAAAATTCTAAAATTCTCAATAAAAACAAACAAACAAAAAACCCCACAGTTTTTCATATGAAATGTTGCCATAGCATGTAGCATAGTGGTTACCAATGTCAGTTCAAATCCCAGCTCTACTATGCTATGGATATATGATGTTGGGAAAGTTTCAGTGCCTGTTTCCTCATCTGTAGAATGAGGAGAATAACTGCCTTTACTTCAGAGGGATGCTATGATGATTAAATGATTTAACACACTCAAAGCCCTTAGAATAGTACCTGGTACTCAGCCTCATATCAGCTGCCAGCTCAAGCCTCCCCAAAATTTGATTTACATAGCTACATTTTTGAACCTAAATTCAGGACACTAAGCTTTTCTATATTTAATTTTTTCTTAATATGGACTGAGCATTCAGGATTCAGGCTCAAGATAATTTTGAATCTTGATTCTGTCATCTTTTCCCCTATAATTTCTTTTCCCAGGACTCTGGCACCTGCATTTTTGATAAGCAAACTTCCTGTGCTTTCTTCCAGGTCACCAATCTCTTCTTAAAAATCAAGCTTGACTTTATTGAGTGGTTATGGCTAGAGATATAACCTGGCAATATTTAGTCAGGGTGTATGTGGATATCATAAATATAATGTTTGGGTAAAACAGTAAATTACAATGTCAATGTCCAGAGGTCAGACATTTTGAAAATAAATGGGAGAGAGAGAGAGAGAGAGAGAGAGAGAAACTACCAAAACTTTGAAGTAGCCCAATCCATTTTGAAATTGCTTAGAAACCAAACAACATTTGAAAACCACAATTTATAATCCACAAAGCATTAAGAAAATTTCTCAGAGAAGAAATGAGCTTTTGCATCTTTACCAGTCTCCAGGGCTCCATTCAATTCAGAAAACTTTCTTAGCACTGACAAAATAAATCTCAGCTCCCTAACTGTGCTTACAGGATTTTTCACTACTTTGACCCATCTGCCTCTCTCACCAATATTCCTGTCACATAAAACTTGTTCTCATTTCCACAAACACACCATATATATATACATATATATGTGTGTGTGTGTGTGTGTGTGTGTGTGTGTGTGTGTATATATATATATATACACACACACACACACACACACACACATATATATATATATATATTTTTTTGCGTTACGCGGGCCTCTCACTGTTGTGGCCTCTCCTGTTGCAGAGCACAGGCTCCAGACGCACAGGCTCAACAGCCATGGCTCATGGGCCCAGATGCTCTGCAGCATGTGGGATCTTCCCGGATCGGGGCACGAACCCATGTCCTCTGCATCGGCAGGAGGGGAGTCCTGGACCCCCCCCCCCTTTTTTTTTTTTTACGGTAGGCAGGCCTCTCACTGCTGTGGCCTCTCCCATTGCGGAGCACAGGCTCCGGACGCTCAAGCCCAGCGGCCATGGCTCACAGGCCCAGCTACTCTGCGGCATGTGGGATCTTCCCAGACTGGGGCATGAACCTGTGTTCCCTGCATCAGCAGGCGGACTCTCAACCACTGCGCCACCAGGGAAGCCCCCACACCATATTATTTTATACTTGTGTCATCTGATATGCTAATCCTTCTGCCTATTAATACTTCTCCCCTTTTCTCTCTGTGGCATACTTTCATTCATTCTTATAGACTCAATGCAAATATCATTTCTTCTGTGAAATTAACCCCAATTCCAAAATCACTGCTCCTTCTTCTGAGTTCCCCCACTGGATTAGGTATTTCCTCTTTTAGAGCCCTCACAATGTTGTATTGTAATCAATTGTTTCCAAGTGTGTCTCACTGGCAGTAGCTAGCTAGGGAACATTGTATGATAACTCAACTAATGCCCAGTTTCTTGCATACTGTAGAACTTAGATGTTGAGTAAATGTTACAGTGTTCTAAACAGCAGAATTTTAAATTGACTTTAGGACTCTATCCTATCACTGATTCATTCTTTTATTCAACAAAAGATTCTTGAACATTTACTATATGTCAGGCATTGTTTGAGCCACAAGAGATACAACATTAATCAAATCACTCAAATATATTGCCTTCTAGGAGCTTATATTCTAATGGGGAAGATAAAATAAAAAGATAAAATAAGTTTAAAAATAAGGTATGTTGACAATTGACAATATTAAAGGGAAAAATAAATCTTTGTAGGGAGATAGGAACAAAAATATCAGGGGAAATGGTTGCAATTTTCAGATAAAGTGATGAGGAAAGTTCTCACAGAGGTGGTGTGCTAGAGTAAAAATATGAAGGAAGTGAAGAAGTGAGCCATGTGAATAGCTGGGACGCTAGCATGACAGACAGAGGAAAGAGCAAGATCAAGGCTGAGAAGTGAAGACTTCCTGGTATGTCCAAGGACAGCACTTAGGCAATGTAGCTGAAGTGGGAAGATTAGGGGTGGGAAGAGAAATAACCAGGAGCCAGGTCCCCCAGAGCCCTGTAGGTGAGTGTGAGGACTTTGGGTTTTAGTCTGATAAGATGGAACTCCAGTGAGAGTAATACGCAGAGAGTGATATGATCTAATTTATACTTTTATAGGGTCCCTCTGGCTGCTGTGATAATATAGATTTGAGGGAGGCAAGGGGGACAAAGACAGAAGCAAGACACAAATTAGGAAGTTACTGCAATGACACAGGTGAGACATGATTGTAGAGATGAGAAATGGTCAAATTTTATAAGAATTTGTCAGGATTTTCTGATGGATCACATAAAGGTTGTAAGAGAAATGGAAGAGTTAAGGCTGAGGTCAATGTATTTTTATTCTAGCAGTTTAAGGACTGAAATTACACTAACTGAAATGGAAAAAAGCATAAGAGAAGCTAGTCTGGAGAAAGACCCAGAGCTTAGCTTTGGAGACGTTAAGTTTTCAGGCCCGTTTAGACATCCAAGTGGTGATGCTCAGTAGGCTGTAAGATATATAGGTCTGAATCAGGGAAGGCATCTGGATTGGAGGTAAGAATTGGAATGATATCAGCAGAGGGATGCTATTTAAAGCTATGAATCTGGACTAGATCAACTACAGAGTGATTATAGATAGCAACAAAAAAGGGGGGGTCCAAGAGCTGAGCACTGGGGTACTCTAATATTTAGGAGATGGTGAAGTGAGGAGAAACCAGAAAAAAAAAAAAAACAACTGAGAAGAAGCATTTTAAAAGGTAGGAAGAAAACCAGGCAAGTGTGGTAACCTGGAAGCCAAGAAGAGAAAGAGTTTCACAGAGAATAACAGAACACCTGTGTGTCAAGTGCTGTTGTGAATTTAAGTAAGGTGAAGATGGAGAATGCCCACTGAACTTAGGAACATGGAAATCAAGGGTGACCTTGACAAGTGCAGTTTCAAAAGAGTAATGCTGGTGAAGGCTTAACTGGGGTAGATGTAGGTGAGGATGGAGGAGAGGAATTAAAGCAATTAGAGCAATTTAAGGGGGGAACTTCAAGATGGCAGAAGAGTAAGACGTGGAGATCACCTTCCTCGCCACAAATACATCAGAAATGCATCTACATGTGGAACAACTCCTACAGAACACCTACTGAACGCTGGCAGAAGAACCCAGACATCCCAAAAGGCAAGAAACTCCCCACATACGTGAGTAGGGTCAAAGATTAAAGAAAAATCAGAGACAAAAGAATAGGGATGGGATCTGCACCAGTGGGAGGGAGCCGTGAAGGAGGAAAGGTTTCCACACACTAGGAAGCCCCTTTGCAGGCGGAGACTGCGAGTGGCGGAGGGGGCGAGCTTCGGAACCACGGAGGAGAGCACAGCAACAGGGGTGCGTAGGTCCAAGCGGAGAGATTCCCTCACGGAGGATCGGTGCCGACCAGCACTCACCAGCCCGAGAGGCTTGTCTGCTCACCCGCCGGGGCGGGTGGGGCTGGGAGCTGAGGCTCGGGCTTCGGAGGTCGGATCCCAGGGAGAGAACTGGGGTTGGCTGCGTGAACACAGCCTGAAGGGGGCTAGTGCGCCACGGCTAGCTGGGAGGGAATCTGGGAAAAGGTCTGGAGCTGCTGAAGGGGCAAGAGATTTTTTCTTGCCTCTTTGTTTCCTGGTGCACAACGAGAGGGGATTAAGAGCGCCGCTTAAAGGAGCTCCAGAGACGGGTGCCAAGCAGCGGCCATCAGCACAGACCCCAGAGACGGGCATGAGACGCTAAGGCTGCTGCTGCCACCACCAAGAAGCCTGTGTGCAAGCACAGGTCACTATCCACACCCCCCTTCCAGGGAGCCTGTGCAGCCAGCCACTGCCAGGGTCCTGTGATCCAGGGACAACTTCCCGGGGAGAACACACGGTGTGCCTCAGGCTGTTGCAACGTCACACCAGGCTCTGCTGCCGCAGGCTCGCCCCCCACTCGCACTCCGTACCCCTCCCTCCCCACGACCTGAGTGAGCCAGAGTCCCCGAATCAGCTGCTCCTTTAACCCCCTCCTGTCTGAGCAAAGAACAGATGCCCTCAGGTAACCTACATGCAGAGGAGGGGCAAAATCCAAAGCTGAACCCCAGGAGCTGTGCGAACAAAGGAGGGAAAGGGAAATCTCTCCCAGCAGCCTCAGGAGCAGCAAATTAACTTTCTACAATAAACTTGATGTAACCTGCATCTGTGGAATACCTGAATAGACAACGAATCATCCCAAATTGAGGAGGTGGACTTTGGGAGCAATGCTATATATATATTTTTCCCTTTTTCTCTTTTTGTGAGTGTGTATGTGTATGCTTCTGTGTGTGACTTTGTCTGTATAGCTTTGCTTTTACCATTTGTCCTAGAG
>NW_006773751.1:4406638-4444414 GCF_000442215.2 Lipotes vexillifer | reverse complement strand
CTTTTTTTTTTTTTTTTTTTGTATAGTTTTTAGCGCTTGTTATCATTGGTGGATTTGTTTTCTGGTTTGGCTGCTCTCTTTCTTTTTTTTTTTTAACTTAAAAATTTTTTTTCAATAATTATTTTTAACTATTTTATTTTAATAACTTTATTTTATTTTATCTTCTTTCTTTCGTTCGTTTTTTTTCTCGCTTCTATTCTGAGCCGTGTGGATGACAGGCTCTTGGTGCTCCAGCCAGGTGTCAGGGCTGTGCCTCTGAGGTGGGAGAGCCAAGATCAGGACACTGGTACACAAGACCCTCCCAGCTCCACGTAATATCAAACAGTGAAAGCTCTCCCAGAGATCTCCATCTCAAAACCAACATCCAGCTTCACTCAACGACCAGCAAGCTACAGCACAAGAAACGCTATGCCAAACAATTACAAAGACAGGAACACAACCCCACCCATTAGCAGAGAAGCTGCCTAAAATCATACTAAGTACACAAAAACCCCAAAACACAACCACACTTGGACCTGCCCACCAGAAAGACAAGATCCAGGCTCATCCACCATAACACAGGCACTAGTCCCCTCCACCAGGAAGCCTACACAACCCACTGAACCAACCTTTGCCACTGGAGGCAGACATCAAAAACAATGGGAACTATGAACATGCAGCCTGTGAAAAGGAGACCCCAAACACAGTAAGTTAAGCAAAATGAGAAGACAGAGAAACACACAGCAGATGAAGGAGCAAGGTAAAAACCCACCAAAACAAACAAATGAAGAGGAAATAGGCAGTCTACCTGAAAAAGAATTCAGAATAATGATACTAAAGATGATCCAAAATCTTGGAAAGAGAATGGATAAAATACAAGAAATGTCCAACAAGGACTTAGAAGAACTATAGAGCAAACAAACAGTGACGAACAACACAATAAATGAAATTAAAAATTCTCGAGAAGGGATCAATAGCAGAAAAACTGAGGCAGAAGAACGGATAAGTAACCTGGAAGATAAAATAGTGGAAATAACTACTGCTGAGCAGAATAAAGAAAAAAGAATGAAAAGAATTGAGGACAGTCTCACAGACCTCTGGGACAACATTAAACACACCAACATTCAAATTATAGGGGTCCCAGAAGAAGAAGAGAAAAAGAAAGGGACTGAGAAAATATTTGAAGAGATTATAGTTGAAACTTCCATAATATTGGAAAGGAAATAGTTAATCAAGTCCAGGAAGCACAGAGAGTCCCATACAGGATAAATTCAAGGAGAAACATGCCAAGACATAAATATCAAGCTATCAAAAATTAAATACAAAGAAAAAATATTAAAAGCAGCAAGGGAAAAACAACAAATAACACACAAGGGAATCCCCATAAGGTTAACAGCTGATCTTTCAGCAGAAACTCTGCAAGACAGAAGAGAGTGGCAGGACATATTTAAAGTGATGAGGGAGAAAGACCTACAACCACGTTTACTCTACCCAAAGGGATTTCATTCAAACTGGATGGTGAAATTAAAAAGTTTACAGACAAGCAAAAGCTAAGAGAATTCAGCACCACCAAACCAGCTTTACAACAAATGCTAAAGGATCTTCTCTAGGCAGGAAACACAAGAGGAGGAAAAGACCTACAATAATAAACCCCAAACAATTAAGAAAATGGTAATAGGAACATACATATCAATAATTACCTTAAATGTACATGGATTAAATGCTCTAACCAAAAGACACAGACTGGCTGAATGCATACAAAAACAAGACCCGTATATATGCTGTCTATAAGAGACCCACTTGAGACATAGGGACACATACAGACTGAAAGTGAAGGGATGGAAAAAGATATTCCATGCAAATGGATATCAAAAGAAAGCTGGAGAAGCAATTCTCATATCAGACAAAATAGACTTTAAAACAAAGACTATTACAAGAGACAAAGACGGACACTACATAATCATCAAGGGACCAATCCAAGAAGATATAACAATTGTAAATATTTATGCACCCAACATAGGAGCACCTCAATACATAAGGAAAACGCTAATAGCCATAAAAGGGCAAATTGACAGTAACACAATCATAGTAGGGGACTTTAACACCCCACTTTCACCAATGGACAGATCATCCAAAATGAAAATAAATAAGGAAACACAAGCTTTAAAGGATACATTAAAAAAGATGGACTTAATTGATATTTATAGGACATTCCATCCAAAAACAACAGAATACACATTCTTCTCAAGTGCTCATGGAACATTCTCCAGGATAGATCATATCATGGGTCACAAATCAAGCCTTGGTAAATTTCAGAAAATTGAAATCATATCAAGTATGTTTTCCGACCACAATGGTATGAGACTAGATATCAATTACAGGAAAAAAATCTGTAAAAAATACAAACACATGGAGGCTAAACAATACACTACTTAATAACCAAGTGATCAGTGAAGAAATCAAAGAGGAAATCAAAAAATACCTAGAAACAAAGGACAATGAAAACATGACAACCCAAAACCTACGAGATGCAGCAAAAGCAGTTGTAAGAGGGAAGTTTACAGCACTACAATCCTACTTTAAGAAACAGGAAACATCTCAAATAAACAACTTAACCTTACACTTAACACAATTAGAGAAAGAAGAAGCAAAAAACCCCAACGTTAGCCGAAGGAAAGATATCATAAATATCAGATCAGAAATAAATGAAAAAGAAATGAAGGAAATGATAGCAAAGACAAATAAAACTAAAAGCTGGTTCTTTGAGAAGATAAACAAAATTGATAAACCATTAGCGAGACTCATCAAGAAATAAAAGGGAAAACACTCAAATGAATACAATTATTAATGACAAAGGAGAAGTAACAACTGACACTGCAGAAATACAAAGGATCATCAGAGATTACTACAAGCAACTCTATGCCAATAAAATGGACAACCTGGAAGAAATGGACAAACTGTTAGAAATGCACAGCCTTCCGAGACTGAACCAGGAAGAAACAGAAAATATGAACAGCCCAATCACAAGCACTGAAATGGAAACTGTAATTAAAAATCTTCCAACAAACAAAAGCCCAGGACTAGATGGCTTCACAGGCATATTCTATCAAACATTTAGAGAAGAGCTAACACCTATCCTTCTCAAACTCTTCTAACATACAGCAGAGGGAAGAACACTCCCAAACTCATTCTACAAGGCCACCATCACCCTGATACCAAAACCAGACAAGGATGTCACAAAGAAAGAAAACTACAGGCCAATATCACTGATGAACATAGATGCAAAAATCCTCAACAAAATACTATCAAACAGAATCCAACAGCACATTAAAAGGATCATACACCATGATCAAGTGGGATTTATTCCAGGAAAGCAAGGATTCTTCAATATATGCAAATCAATCAATGTGGTACACCATATTAACAAATTGAAGGAGAAAAACCATATGATCATCTCAATAGATGCAAAGAAAGCTTTCGACAAAATTCAACACCCATTTATGATAAACACCCTGCAGAAAGTAGGCATAGAGAGAACTTACCTCAACATAATAAAGACCATATGTGACCAACTCACAGCCAACATCTTCCTGAATGGTGGAAAACCAAAACCATTTCCACTAAGATCAGGAACAAGACAAGGTTGCCCACTCTCAGCACTATTATTCAACACTGTTTTGGAAATTTTAGCCACAGCAATTAGAGAAGTAAAAGAAATAAAAGGAATCCAAATCGGAAAAGAAGAAGTAATGCTGTCACTGTTTGCAGATGACATGATCCTATAAATAGAGAATCCCAAAGATGCTACAAGAAAACTATTAGAGGTAATCAATGAATTTGGTAAAGTTGAAGGTTACAAAATTATTGCATGAAATCTCTTGCATTCCTATATACCAATGATGAAAAATCTGAAAGTGAAATTAAGAAAACACTCCCTTTTACCATGGCAACAAAAAGAATAAAATATCTAGGAATAAACATACCTAAGGAGTCAAAAGACCTGTATGCAGAAAATTATAAGACACTGATGAAAGAAATTAAAGATGATATAAACAGATGGACAGATATACCAAGTTCTTGGATTGGAAGTATGAACACTGTGAAAATGACTATACTATCCAAAACAATCTACAGATTCAATGCAATCCCTATGAAACTACCACTGGCATTTTTCACAGAACTAGAACAAAAATTTTCACAATTTGTATGGAAACACAAAAGTCTCCGAATAGTCGAAGCAATCTTAAGAAAGAACAACGGAGCTTGAAGAATCAGGCTCCCTGACTCAGACTATTCTACAAAGCTACAGTAATCAAGACAGCATGGTACGGGCAAAAAAACAGAAATATAGATCAATGGAACAGGATAGGAAACCCAGAGATAACCCCACACATATATGGTCACCTTATCTTTGATAAAGGAGGCAAGAATATACAGTGGAGAAAAGACAGCCTCTTTAATAACTGGTGCTGGGAAAACTGGACAGCTACATGTAAAAGAATAAACTTAGAACACTTCCTAACACCATACACAAAAATAAACTCAAAATGGATTAAAGACCTAAATGTAAGGCCAGACACTATCGAACTGTTAGTGGAAAACAGAGGCAGAACACTCTATGACATAAATCACAGCAAGATCCTTTTTGACCCACCTCCTAGAGAAATGAAAATAAAAACAAAAATAAACAAATGGGACCTAATGAAACTTAAAAGCTTTTCACAGCAAAGAAACCATAAACAAGACGAAAAAACAACCCTCAGAATGGGAGAAAATATTTGCAAATGAAGCAACTGACAAAGGATTAATCTCCAAAATTTACAAGCAGCTCATGCAGCTCAATATCAAAAAAAGAAACAACCCAATCCAAAAATGAGCAGAAGACCTAAAGAGAAATTTCTCCAAAGAAGATATACAGAGTGCCAACAAACACATGAAAGAATGCTCAACATCATTAATCATTAGAGAAATGCAAATCAAATCTTCAATGAGATACCATCTCTCACCGGTCAGAATGGCCATCATTAAAAAATCTACAAACAGGGCTTCCCTGGTGGCACAGTGGTTGAGAATCTGCCTGCTAATGCAGGGGACATGGGTTCGAGCCCTAGTTTGGGAGGATCCCACATGCCGTGGAGCAACTAGGCCCGTGAGCCACAACTACTGAGCCTGCGCGTCTGGAGCTTGTGCTCCGCAGCAAGAGAGGCCGCAATAGTGAGAGGCCCACGCACTGCAATGAAGAGTGGCCCCCGCTTCCCCCAACTAGAGAAAGCCCTCGCACAGAAATGAAGACCCAACACAGCAAAAATAAATTAATTAATTAATAAACTCCTACCCCCAACATCTTCTTTAAAAAAAAAAATCTACAAACAATAAATGCTGGAGAGGGTGTGGAGAAAAGGGAACCCTCTTGCACTGTTGGTGGGACTGTAAATTGATATAGCCACTATGGAGAACAGCATGGAAGTTCCTTAAAAAACTAAAAATAGAACTACCATACGACCCAGCAATCCCACTACTGGGCATGTACTCTGAGAAATCCATAATTCAAAAAGAGACCTGCACCCCAATGTTTAATGCAGCACTATTTATGATAGCCAGGTCATGCAAGCAACCAAAATGCCCATCAACAGATGAATGGCTAAAGAAATGTGGTACATATATATAGAATGGAATATTACTCAGCCATAAAAAAGAATGAAGTTGGGTCATTTGTAGAGATGTGGATGGCCTTAGAGACTGTCATATAGAGTGAAGTAAGTCAGGAAGAGAAAAATAAATATCGTATAGTAATGTATATATGTGGAATCTAGAGAAATGGTACAGGTGAACCAGTTTACAAGGCAGTAATAGAGACACAAATATAGAGAACAAACATATGGAAACCAACATGTTATGGCTCAATATTACTCAGCCATAAAAGGAATGAAATTAGGTCATTTGTAGAGATGTGGATGGACCTAGAGACTGTCGTACGGAGTGAAGTAAGTTAGGAAGAGAAAAATAAATATAGTATAGTAATGCATGTATGTGGAATCTAGAAAAATGGTACAGATGAACAGGTTTGCAAGGCAGAAATAAAGACACAGATATAGAGAACAAACATATGGACACCAAGGCGGGAAAGTGGGAGGGGCAGGGAGAATTAATTGGGAGATAGGGATTGACATATATACACTAATATGCATAAAGTAGGTAAGTAATAAGAACCTGCTGTATAAAAACATAAAATTTAAAAATCTTCATTGTATTAAGTCACTGACACCTATTTTTCCCCCCACAGCATAGCATAACATGATCCTGACTACAACACAGACACACCATTTTAGCAGAGGTAACCATTTGGCCTATAAATGTCAATCCTTTAAGTCATAGCAAACATCACAGGTGCTTAAATAACAAGTTCCCTTATGATATAAAACATAATTTGCTCCACAACCATTTGGTTTTCACACAGCACATCTGGTTTTTCAGAATACATCTATGTAAATTGGGTCATCTCTTTAATGATATTGTATTTACATCTGAGAACTGAAAAGAGAAGACTGACTGCAGGTTAAATAAAAAGTGCCTAGGTCTCTCTTAATTTGCTCTCTAAGCTCCTGTGATAACATATGTAAACACCCTGCAGGTAATTAAGATTCTAAATTCTTCTTTGCTGTAATGATCCAGGTGTCACTGGAGTGATTTTTTTTTAAAAGACATTTTTCCTACATAAAGCTAAGACATATGAATTTTTTTCTTTCTTAATTAAACCTCTGCACAGTGAATAAAGCACCTTATTTAGACATTCAGAAATTTTTCTTTCCAGAACTTTCCAACTCAGCTAAGAGAGCAAATGTAGCTGATTCAGGCAATTGTGTTGCCTTATAAAATACTGTCCCCAAAGAATCCTTTATAGCCACTCAGAGTCAGGATAGAGTCAATTATTAAGGTTTCTACCTGTATTGCTCAGTCTGCTCTTTCCCCCAATACTATCCCTATTAATCTGCTCAGGAACCACTTTGTTTTTCTGATGCTGGGATAGGGTTTGTTGAGGTGTCTGTTTGGATTTTCTTTGGTTGCTTAATATTGGAGAAGAACAGAAATGGTAGCTACAGCTGATGTTTGGATTTAGACCATGCCACCTAGAGCAGATACTGAAGAGAGGGTCACTGGAATGTCTCCTGCATCATGAACCTCTTGTTGAAAGTACTGAAAGTATTTTCTACTCCACTGATAAAATGACAAGATTTATTAACCAGAATTTATCTCTACTGCTTCTTATACCACTGGCAGTAAGTTCCTCTAACAACATCACTATCCCAAATATTTGTTAAAGGCTTAAACGGTTTCAAATGTGTTCTTCTTTATTTAATTTACAGCTGTTTCTGAAAATGCACCATTCAGTGTTAGATGAAACAGCTTATGCCTCCTGTCATATTTCACATTTTGTTTTATGCTTTGGTAGTTTTCACAGTGATCTCTTTTTAACCAGTAAAATTTGTTTTAGAGTACAAGATACCTTTAAACGGTAAGGTTGCAGAAAGAGTCCTATATCATGAAATATTTTCATGGGCCTAAATAGCAACAGTGCAGCCTGCAGACCTTTAAAAATATATTTGGGCCTCTTAATTTTCATAGAGGTTAGTTGCATTCTCTCATGGCCTCATTTCACAAAAGCAATTGTGGTAGAGTGGGAGACATGCTGAACCTGGACTCCGTTTACCTGGGTCTAAATCCTAACTCTGCCACTTGGAAACTATAATTTTGGGCAAATCACTTAACTTCTATGAGCCTCATCACCCTCATCTGTGAATTAGGGCTAATAATACTTATCCACAGAGTTATTCTAAGGAGACAATGCAGTACCCATGTAAATGTGCCTAGCACTGAGCCCGACCCAAAATAGGCAATCAAGATTCATTATTAGAATCTTCAGGGCATACACAATTTATCTAGCATGAGATCACATGAATTAATAGTTTACATGGAGTCTTCTAGGGTGAAGTAATATGGAGAACTCCATGGCAATTTAAGGTGTTCTGGCCATTTAAGATTTACCTGATTTATTTCCTACCTCCGGTGCTTAGCCTTTGGTAATACAGGTCCTACAGTTCAACTTGCTGCTATTTTGTTTTGAAATTGTATTTTTACCCTCTCCACCAAGGAACAGTCCTGTGGATTCCCCACAAGAGTTCTGGTTTCCTGTCACTGTCTATTGCCTCTTCCTCACTCAGTGCCAACAGAGCACACAAGTTATGGAGTAAAATCTTGTTTTTAACTCAGAGATGCATTAGGGGCTGAGATGAGGATGGCACTAATTTACTTTTTATTCCTAAGAGAACTTTCCTGGAGGAATCTGTGTCTGGAATACAAAGGAGTCTCCTCCAAACATTCCTTATAAGAACCTACTTGCTGCCAAGCTCAGGGGCTGGAAGGAACATCTCAGGTTTAGAGCCAATAGTGACATTGGGCTCTCCCCCTTTCAACCTACAGGCAAGTGCTTCTGGGGAAAAAAGCATTTTTAAGTAGCAAACATGAGCCTTTAGTACAATCTGAAGCTAGCTGACATACAATCCCCTAACTCAACTAATGCTTGCGGGTGGCAGGAGGCTTCATCTAAGTCAGCTTAAGTGCCTCTTCTCTTCTCTCCCTCTCACGATTCTTTGCCACATAAGTGAACATCTTTCAAACTCTGCTGACTGTAATCCACAGTCTAAAAAATACATTTAACTTTGCAACTCAGTATTCAAACATACATGCACATGCGTGTGCACACACACACACACACACACATACACACAGACTATCAAAAATGTTATGCAACAATTCTTGCCATTACTATGTACTTGATTTCCACCCTATTATATTTCACTTTTTAATGCTAGTCATGACCTTTAAAATGGATTTTATGACTCTAATGGGTCATAGCCTATTGTTTTAAAAACACTGAGCCAGATTTTTAATAAGGAGCTACTAATCTAGAAAAAGAGTAAATGAGGTTCATACTTTAAAGTATATGGGAAGTTTAAGTTCTGTTAAAAGTACCCGTAGAGTTCTGATAAGATAGAAAACATGTACTTTATCCTATTCCACCTACTAAGTAAAACTAAAAACTCTAGGAATTATATTTAAATAAACATAAGAAGACTCTGAAAGGTTAAGACGAAGAAGTCAGATGGGCTAGGGACTAGGCGATCCAAGGAATGATGTACTACTGATTTCCCGGCTTTTCTTTTTGCCTCATATATCTCAGACTTGGAACGGAAGAAGCTGGCAACCTGGAAATGCCAACAAATATAGACAAAAGTCAACTCCCTCTAAACAAAGGACCAAGAAAGGGGAAGCCCACAAATATATAAACCTTTTAGACAATAAACACTATATGCCAAACACAACAGGTAAAACTACACCCATGCCAGCAAAGGCCAAGTGGAAGAGCCTAGATGAGGTTATAATGAGGTGCCCTAGCCCACCCAACGTGCTGATGTCAGAGAAGGATGAGTAAGGAGCTGAAACTTCCATCCCTGTTGGATGGTAATGAGTTCTTCTCACCCCTGTCCACAGTATCATCAGAGACATTGTGAGGAGTCCGGGCTTCCACCTCCACCCAGTACTATCAAGGTAAGCCTCCACTTCACCACTGGTGTAGGTCTATTGGAGAATAAGGACTTGTACCACTGCCCAGTGGTAACAAGGTGACCTCCACTGTGTAGTAGACACCATCTGAGGAGCAGTAATGATAAACTTCTAGTCCTCACAACCAGAGAGGTATAGATAGAAGCCAGAATACCTACCCCTGCCCAGAATTAACAAAGAGCCTTCCCCTCAATTGTCAGTGGTGGTTTAGTGGGGCACCTGAACTTCTACCCCCATATGGAAGTAATGAGTTGGTGAGCCGCCATTCCATTCCAGAGGAGTTTCATAGGAAAATAATTAAAACCAAGAGTTTAAATAAAATCTAGAGTCCCATAACATAACACCCAAAAGGCCCAGGTTTAATTCAAAAATCACCATCATATCAAGAAAGAGGAAGATACTGAACTGAATGAAAAAAGATAATTCATACCATTATTAACAAGACAGAAATGTTAGAATCATCTGACAAATATTTTAAACCAGCCATCATAAAAATGCTTCAATTACCAAACACAAACATGCTTGAAACAAAAGAAAAAATATAAAATCTGTACAAAGAATAGCAATAAATAGCAAATAAATAGAAGATAGAAAGAAGAACCAACTGAAAATTTTAGAACTGAAAAATACAATAACCAAATTTAAAAATTCAACAGCAGAATGAATGGGGCAGAGGAAAGAATCAGTGAGCTGGAACATAGAACAATAGAAATTACATATTCTGATGAGAGAGAAAATAGACTGAAAGAAGAAGAACAGAGACTTAGGGACCTTTGGGGCCACATATATAAAGTATCCATGTGATTGGAGTCTCAGGAGATGAGAAAAAGAGTAGGACTGAAAAAGTATTTAGGGGAAGAATAGCTAAAAACTTTACAAATTAGGCAAAGAACGTAAACCTGCCAATTCAAAAAACTAACAGAAATGTGACATGACTTAGCTAAGTCACAAGTGTGATTTATTATAGGAATTCAAGGGTGGCTCAACATAAGAAAATCAATCAATGTAATACACCACATTAATACAACTGAAAGAAAACAAAACAGATAATCACCTCAATTGTTGAAGGAAAAGCATTTGACAAAATCCAGCACTGTCTCATGATAAAAATGCTCAGAAAACTAGGGAAGGAAAGGAACTTACACAACATGATTAAGGGCTTCATGAAAAACCTGCAACTAACATCATACTCAATGGTAAAAGACTAAAAGATTTCCTTCTAAGATCAGGATGAAGACAAGGATGTCCACTTTCACCTCTGCTATTTTACATTGTTCTGGAAGTTCTAGTGAAAGCAATTAGGCAAGAAAAAGAAGTAAGAGGCGTCCAAATTGTAAAAGAAGTAAAACTGTATTTGCAGATAACATAATACTATATATAAAAAATCCCTAAGAATCCACAAGAAAGCTACTAGAGTTAATAAAGTGAACTCAACAAAATTGCAGGTTACAAGATCAACACACAAAAATTATTTGTGCTGTTACAGACCAGCAATAAACAATCCAAAGAGGAAATTAAGAAAATAATTCCATTACAATAGCATCCAAAAGAATAAAATACCTACAAATAAATTTAAGCAGGGAAATAAAAGACTTGTACCTTAAAAATTGCAGGATGTTACTGAAAGAAATTTTAAAAGAACTTAAATAAATAAAAAGACAGGCTATATCTATTTGTGAACTGGAATATTTAGTATTGTTAAGATGTCAATACTACCCAAAGTAATCCACAAATTCAACATAATTGCTTTCAAAGTTCCAATGGCTTTTTTTTTCAGAAATCAAAAAGTCTATCTTCAAATTCATATGGAATTACAAAAGAGGTTGAGTAGCCAATCTTGAAAAACAAAGAGTACTCACACTTCTTGATTTCAAACTTAATACAAACCTACACTCAATAAACAGAGTGGTACTTGCATAAAGATAGCTATCTAGACCAATTGGGTCCAGAAATAAAGCCATATATCTAAGGCCAATTGATTTTTGACAAGGGTGCCAAAACCATTTAATGAGGAAACAGTGTCTTCAACAAATGATGCTAGGGCAACTGGATTTTCACATGCCAAAAAATGAAGTTTGATCCCCTACCTCTCACTTCATACAAAAATTGACTCAAAACGGATAGACAACCTAAATTTAAGAACCAATACCATAAAACTCTTAGAAGAAAACACATGTAAATATTAATGACCTTGAATTTGGCAACGGATTATTATTTATGACACACAAAGCATAAGAAACAAAAGAAAAAATAGATAAACTGGTCTGCATCAAAATTTTAAAACTTCTGCAACAAAGAATATTATCAAGAATGTTAAAAAAAAAAAAAAAGAAAAAGAAAAACCTTTGACTTCTGGTTTCTGGTCTAGCATAAGCTTTTAAGTTGTCACCACATCCCAACAAGTAAAAAAGCTTAACAAACTGGAAAACCAACAAGTCTTCTTAGATCCATAAGAGAAGTGAGGTGACAGGACAAACCACTGCCCTCAAAACTTGAAGAAATTGACAGGTGGAATCAGAGAATTACAACTTACCTGAGCAATTATCCAAGAGCTTAAACCTCCAAAAGGACCAATGCTCAGATAGGAAAACCTGAACTGTAATTGACAACTGCTGGAGGCTTAGTGTGCACAACTCTGAGAGTTAAAAACACCAGGGGAACACATTCATAGGGGGACCCCACATATTTATGAGTTTTACCTCCAGGAGGTCAACTTGGTTCTCACAGTGAATATAAAAGACAAAACTCCTCAAGCTTCCAGCAGAGTGAAGTGGAAAGGAACCATTTTGGAAAATGGCGGAGCATTCTGTTCTACTTGACAAGGCCTGGTCTCGGGAGAAATTATTTAACAAGAGCCTAACCTATTGGGGTTTTATCAGAGCCTAACTGATCTGGTGGAAGGGGAATATTTAAAAAGCAGCCAGCTCTAACCTTCCACACGGAGGAGAGGAAATACTCAACACCATTCCTCTCTAATCTTCATGAGAGAAGGGAAGTATCCATCTCCAGCACATCCTAACTACTATGTCCCACCTAAGGGCAGTGGGGGCTGGGGGAAGGCTGAGAAACACATTTGAAGTTCTCAGTCCAGAGGAACTAAAACTCCTAAAAGGCTGAGACCTAATCACAGGACTACAGAATGCTTTTCCTCCCGCAACACCATATCACTAAAAGCCTATTTACAGCATCCTCATTTATGCAGTACATCATGCCTGGCTATCAAGAAAAAAATACAAGACATACTAAAAGGCAAAAAAAAAAAAAAAAAAAGCACAGTTTTTAAGAGACAGAGCAATCATCAGAACCTTAATTAAATATGACAGAAGGGCTTCCCTGGTGGCGCAGTGGTTGAGAGTCCGCCTGCCGATGCAGGGGACGTGGGTTCATGCCCCGGTCTGGGAAGATCCTACATGCTGCAGAGCGGCTGGGCCCATGAGGCATGGCCGCTGAGCCTGCGCATCCAGAGCCTGTGCTCCGCGACGGGAGAGGCCACAACAGTGAGAGGCCCGCATAACGCAAGAAAAAAAAAAAAAAAAAAAAAAAAAAAAAAAAAAAAAAAAAGACAGAAACATTGGAATGATCAGGTCAGGAAATTTAAAAAACAATGATTAATATGCTAAGGGCTCTAACAGATAAAGCAGACAGCATGTAAGAACAGATGAGCAATGTAAACAGAGAGATGGACATTCTAAGAAAGAACCAAAAATAGATGCTAGACACTAAAAGCACTGTAACAGAAATGAAGAATACATTCAATGGACTTATTAGTAGATTGGACACAGCTGAGAAAAGAAATTCTGAGTTTGAGAATATCTCAATAGAATCCTTCAAAACTAAAAAGCAAACTGAATAAAGCAGGAAAGAATATCTAAGAACTGTGGGACAACTACCAAAGGTGTAACATATATGTAATGGCAATATCAGAAGAAGAAAAGAGAAAGAAAAGAACAGAAAAAATATTTGAAACAATAGTGACTGAGAGTTTTCTCAAATTTATGTCAGACAACAACCACAGATCCAGGAAGCTAAAAGAACACCAAGTAGGATAAATACTAAAAACACTTTACCTAAGCATTAAATTTTCAAATGACAGAATATCAAAAAGAAGAAGTAAATCCTGAAAGAAGCCAGTGGATTAAAAACACCTAACCTGTCAAGGAGGAGAATCTTTTAATTCATTTGACTTCTCCTCAGAAACTATACAAGAAAGAAGAGAGTGAAGTAAAATATTTAAATCGTTGAGAGGAAAAATAAACACCAATCTAGAATTTTGTACCCTGCAAAATTATGTTTCACAAGTGAAGGAGAAATAAAGACTTTCTTGCAAGAAATGTTAAAAGGAGCTTTTAGAGAGAAGGAAAGTGATAAAGGTCAGAAACTTGTATCTACATAAAGAAAGGAAGAGCATAAAAGGCGTAAGTGAAGATAATAAAAGCTTTGCTTCTTAATCATTGTAACAGATAATAGTTTTTTTCAAAATAATAGCATCAATGTATTTGATTATGTATGCTTTATATATAATACATAAAACAAACATAAATAACAAATTGTGTATATATAAATACACATAAAATATTATGTATAAAGAGAGAGAAAGACGTGTATGCTTATGTGTAAGTTAAATGAATGACAGAAGAAATGAGAAGGAGAAAATTTGGATTATTTTGTTATTATTAAGTACTAACTGTGAAATGATATAGTTTTATTTGAAAGTGGACTTGGATTAGTTGTGAATATATATATATATTACAATCTCTAGGGCAACCGCTGAAACAAAAAAGAAAGAAAAAAGTATAACTAATATGCTATAAAGGGAAGAGAATGGGATCATATAAAATGCACAATTAAAATCACAAAAGGCAGAAAAAGAATGGAAGACAAAAATAGGAACAAAGAACGAGGGCAAAAAGTAGGAATAGCAAAAAATATGGCAGATATTACCCCAACTATATCAAAAGTCATTTTCAATGGCAATGGTCTAGATGTATCAATTAAAAGACACAAATTATCAGAGATAAGACCCACTATATGTTGTCTACAAGAAATGCACTTTAGCTATAAAGACACATACAGATTAAAAGTAAATGGATGGAGGCATAAGAGTACCTACATTAATATCACACAGAGCAGATTTCAGAGCAAAGGAAGTTACCAAGGATAAAGAGGGGCATTACATAATGATAAAGGGGTCACTTCACCAAGAAGACATAACAATCCTTAATGTGTATGGACCTAAAGATAGATCATCAAAATACATGAGGCAAAAACCAATAGAACAGCAAGGAGAAATAGATTAATTAATATAGCTGGAGATTTCAACACAGCTTTCAAAGTGGACAGATCCAGCAGGCAGAAATTCAGTAAGGACATTGTTGAACTCAATAGCACCAATACTCAATTGAATATGATGAATATCTAAAGACCATTTCACCCAAGAATAGCTAAATACACAGTCTTTTTAAACATTTGTGAATATTTGCCAAGATAGACCACAGAGGGAATACTTCCTAACTCATTTTATGAGGTCAGCACTATCATAATACTCAAACCAGACAAAGAAATTTCAAGAATACTACACAACAATATCTCTCATGAACACAGGTGTAAAAGTTCTCAATTAAATATTAGCAAATTGAATCCAACAATGAGGCAAAAAAAGCTGTACATCACAAGTAATTGAGTTTTATCCCAGGTATACAAAGATGGTTCAGCATTTGAAAATCAATTACTGTACTCCATCACATCAAAAAACTATAGAGGAAAAATCAAAAGATCACTTCAACATGTGCCAAAAAAAAGCACTTGACAAAATTCAACACCAATTCATGATAAAAACTCTCAGTAAGCTAAGAGTAGAGAGGAACTTCCTCAACTTGATTTTAAAAATCTACAAAAAAAATTGCAGATAACATTATAATCAATTGTGAGAAGCTTAAAGCATTCCCACTAAGATCAGAAACAAGGCAAGGCTGTCCCCTTTTACCATTGCTTTTTAACATTATACACGAAATCCTAGATAATGCAATAAAATAAGAAAAAGAAATAAAAAGCATACAGATTGGGATGTAAGTAATAAAACTGTCTTTGTTTGCAGGTGACACATGATCATCTATGTAGAAAATCTGGAATGATCAACAAAAAAATTCCTGGAACTAATAAGTGATTATAACAAGGTTACAGAATACAAGGTTAGTATATAAGAGTGCACTCCTATACATCAGCAATGAACAAGTGAAATTTGAAATTTAAAACACAATAATATCTACTTTAGCTCTCCTAAAAATGAGATATTTAGGTATAAATGTAACAAATATATACACAAGATCTATATGAGAAAATCTACAAAACTCTGATGAAAGAAATTAAGAACTAGATAAATGTCCATGGATAAGAAGACTCAATATTGTCAAGATACCAGTTCTTCCCACTTTATCCAAATCAAAAAAATCTAAATCAAAATTCCAGTAAGTTATTTTGTGGATTTGACAAACCTGTTCTCAAGTTCATATGGAGAGGCAAAAGACCCAAAACAGCAACAAAATATTGTAAAACAAGAACAAAGTTGGAGGACTGATACTACTCCACTTCAAAGCTTACTAAAAGGCTATAGTAATCAAGACAGTGTGGCACTGGTGAAAGAACAGATAAATAAAAAGAATAGACATAGGGACTTCCCTGGTGGTGCAGTGGTTAAGAATCCGCCTGCCAATGCAGGGGACATGAGTTCAAGCCCTGGTCCCAGAAGATTCCACATGCCATGGAGCAACTAAGCCCGTGCACCAAAACTACTGAGCCTGTGCTCTACAGCCCGCGAGCCACAACTACTGAGCCCACGTGCCACAACTACTGATGCCTGCAGACCTAGAGCCCATGCTCCACAATGAGAGAAGCTACTGCAATGAGAAGCCTGTGCACCACAATGAAGAGTAGCCCCCACTCACCACAACTAGAGAAAGCTCATGTGCAGCAACGAAGACCCAATGCAGCCAAAAATAAATACATAAAATAAATAAATTTTTTAAAAAAGAATAGACATATATACAATGGAATATTACTGCACCATAAAAAGGAATGAAATTGAATTATTTGTAGTGAGGTGGATGCACCTAGAGTCTGTCCTACAGAGTGAAGTAAGTCAGAAAGAGAAAAACAAATACTGTATGCTAATACATATATATGGAATCTCAGAAATATGGTACTGATGAACCTAGTGGCAGGGCAGGAATAAAGATGCAGATGTAGAGAACGGACTTGAGGGCACAGAGGGGGAAGGGGAAGCTGGGATGAAGTGAGAGAGTAGCATTGATATATATATATACACTACCAAATGTAAAATAGATAGCTAGGGGGAAGCTGCTGCATAGCACAGGGAGATCAACTCAATGCTTTCTGACAACCTAGAGAGGTGGGATAGGGAGGGTGGGAGGAAGGCTCAAGAGGGAGGGGAAATGGGGATATATGTATACATGTAGCTGATTCATGTTGTTGTACAGCAGAAACTAACACAACATTATAAAGCAATTATACTCCAATAAAGATGTTAAAAATAACAGAAAAGAACAGAGAGCCCAGAAATAGATTCACACAAATACAGTCATCCCTTGGTATCTGAGAGGCACTGGTTCCAGGACCACTGAGTGTACCAAAATCCACAGATGCTCAAGTCCCAAAGGCAGTCCTCCATATCTGTAGCTCCCCATCTGCATTCAAATAACCAACGATTGTGTAGTACTGTAGTAGAAGTGGACTCCCACAGTTTAAACCTAAGTTGTTCAAAGGACAACTGTATATTCAACCGATTTTTGACAAAGGTTCAAACCCATACAATGGAGAAAAGATAGCTTTTTCAACAAATGGTGCTAAAATGACTGGACATCCACATTAAAAAACTGAATCTAGGCACAGACCTTACATCATTCACAAAAATTAACTCAAAATGAGTCACAGACCTAAATGTAAAAAGCAAAACTATAAAACTTTTAGAAGATAACATAGGAGAAGATATAGATGACCTAGGTTTGGTGATGACTCTTTAGATAAAATATCAAAGGCATGAGCCATGAAAGAAAGAAATGATGAACTTGACTTTATTAAAATTTAAAATGTCTGCTCTGCAAAAGCACTATCAAGAGAATGAAAAGACAAGCCACAGACTGGGAAAAAAAAATTCTCAAAAGACACATCAGATAAAGGACTGCTATGTAAAATATACAAAGAACTCTAAAAATTCGACAATAAGAACCTTAACAGACACCTCACCAAAGAAGACACAAAGATGGGAAATAAGTACATGAAAAGATGCTCCACATGTCATCAACAAAGTGAAAATTAAAAGAAAAATTAGACAGCAATACACATCAATTAGGATGGCCAAAATCAAGAACACTGACAACACTAAATGCTGGTGAGGATGCAGAGCAACAGGAGCAACACTCATTCATGGCTGGTGAGAATGCAGAATGGTGCAGCCACTTTGGAAGACAGTGTTTCTTAAAAAATTATATATGAAGTTTTCTTAAAAAATGATACATCCTCTTACAGACAATCCAGCAATCATGCTCTTGGTATTTACCCAAAGGTGTTGAAAACTTATGTGCACACAAAAACCTACACACAGATGTCTATAGCAGCATTATTTATAACTGCTAAAACTTGGAAGCAACCAAGATGTCCTTCAGTAGGTGAATAGATAAACAAACTGTGGTGCATCCAAACAATAGAATATTATTTGGTGTGAAAAATACATTAGCTATCAAGCCATAAAAAGACCTGGACATATCATGTCATCTGCAAACCATGACAGATTTACTTCTTCCTTTGCAATTAAGAGTGCTTTTATTTCTTTTTCTTCTCTGACTTTTGCAGCTAAGACTTCCAAAACTATGTTGAATAAAAGGGGTGAGAGCAGACATCCTTGTCTTATTCTTCACCTTACAGGGAATGCTTTCAGCTTTTCACCATTGAGATGGTGTTAGCTGTGGGTTTGTCATATATGACCCTCATTATGTTGAGGTATGTTCCCTTTATGCCCTCTTTCTGGAGAGTTTTTATCATAAATATGTGTTGAATATTATTAAAAGATTTTTCTGCATCTATTGAGATGATCATATTGTTTTTATTCTTCAATGTGTTAATGTGGTGTATCACATTGATTTATTTGCAGATATTGAAAAATCCTTGCATCTCTGGGATAAATCCCACTTGATCATGGTGTATGATCATCTTAATGTATCATTGGATTCAGTTGCTGGTATTCTGTTGATGATTTTTACATCTACATTCATCAGTGATATTGGCCTGTGATTTGTGTGTGTGTGTGTGCTATCTTTGGTTTTGGTATCAGGGTGATGGTGGCTTAATACAATGAGTTTGGAAGTGTTCCTTCCTCTGAACATTTTTTGGAATGGTTTCAGAAGGATAGGTGTTAACTCATTTTTTAAAAAATAAATTATTTTATATTGGAGTATAGTTGATTTACAATGTTGTGTTAGTTTCAGGTGTACAGCAAAGTGATTCAGTTATACATATTCATATGTGTATTCCTTTTCAGATTCTTTTCCCATATAGGTTATTACAGAGTATTGAGTAGAGTTCCCTGTGCCATACAGTAAGTCCTTGTTGATTATCTATTTTATATATAGTAGTGTGTATATGTTAATCCCAACCTCCTAATTTCTCTCTTCCCCTCACCTTTCCCCTTTGGTAACTATAAGTTTGATTTCTAAGTCTGCGAGTCTGTTTCTGTTTTGTAAATAAGTTCATTTGTATCATTTTTTTAGATTCCACATATAAGTGATATCATATGATATTTGTCTTTGTCTGACTTACTTCACTTAGTATGATAATCTCTATGTCCATTATTTCATTCTTTTTTATGGCTGAGTAATATCCCATTGTATAAATGTACCACATCTTCTTTATCCACTCATCTTTCAATGGACATTTAGGTTGCTTCCATGTCTTGGCTATTGTAAGTAGTGTGGCAATGAACACTGGGTGCATGTATCTTTTTGAATTATGTTTTTTTCCCAGATATATGCCTAGGAGTGGGATTGCTGGGTCATGTGGTGGCTCTATTTTGGTTTTAACCTCCATAATGCTCTCCATAGTGGCTGTACCAATATACATTCCCACCAACAGTGTAGAAGGGTTCCCTTTTCTTTCATTTTGCAAATATTTTCTTTTATTTGCAAATATTTTCTCCCATTTTGCTGTGCAGAAGATTTTAAGTTTAATTAGCACCCATTTGTTTATTTTGATTTTTATTTTCATTACTCTAGGTGGTAGATTCAAAGAGATATTGCTGCAATTTATGTCAAAGAGTGTTCTGCCTAAGTTTTTCTCTAAGAGTTTTATAGTATCTGGTCGTACATTTAGGTCTTTAACCCATTTTGAGTTTATTTGTGCATATGGTGTTAGAGAATGTTCTAATTTCATTATTCCACATGTGGCTGTCCAGTTTTCCCAGCACTACTAATTGAAGATACTGTCTTTTCTCCAGCAAAGGAAACCATAAGCAGAACAAAAAGACAACCTACAGAGTGGGAGAAAATATTTGCAAACCATGTAACTGACAAGGGATTAATTTCCAAAATATACAAACAGCTCATGCAACTCAATATCAAAAAAACAAGTAGCCCAATCAAAAAAAATGGGAAGAGGATCTGAATAGACATTTTTCAAAAGAAGACATACAGATGGCCAGAAGGCACATGAAAAGACGCCCAATAACAGTAACTATTAGAGAAATGCAAATCAAAACTACAATAAGGTATCAGCTCACTCTGGTCCGAATGGCCATGATTAAAAAGTCTACAGATAATAAATGCTAGAAAGGGTGTGGAGAAAAGGGAATCCTCATGGATGGACCTAGAGATTATCATACTAAGTGAAGTAAGGCAGGCAGAAAAGACAAATACAATATGATATCACTTATATATGGAATCTTAAAAAAATGATACAGATGAACTTATTTACAAAATAGAAAAAGACTTACAGATATAGAAAACAAACTTATGGTTACCAAAGGGGAAAGGCATGGAGAGAACAATAAATTAGAAGTATGGTATTAACAGATACACACTACTATATATATAAAATAGATAAACAACAAGGACCTACTACAGCACAGGGAACTGTATTCAATATCTTGTAGTAATCTATAATGGAAAAGAATTTGAAAAATAATATATGTGTATATATATGTGTGTGTAAACATATCTATGTGTATATACATACATATATATGTGTATATAACTGAATCACTTTTCTGTACACCAGAAACTAACACAACTTTGTAAATCAACTATACTTCAATTTAAAAAAAGACATAGAGGAAATGCATATTAGTAAATGAAAGAAGCCAATCTAAAAAGGCTACATACTGTATAATTCCAACTATATGACATTCTAGAAAAGACTAAACTATGGAGGCAGTAAAAAGATCAATGGTTGTGAGGGACTGGAGGAAGAAGGGGGTGAACAGCTATAGCACAGAGGATTTTTAGGGCAGTGAAACTCCTCTGTATGCTACTATAATAGTGGATATGCTTCATTATACATTTGTTCAAACCCACAGAATATACAACACCATAAGTGAACCTTAATGTAAACTGTGGGTTATGTGTCAAAGTAGGTTTATCAATTGTAACAAATGAACCAATCTGGTGAGAGATGCTGATAATGAAGGAGGTTATACATATGAGGGGACAGCAGGTATTGGAAATTTCTGGACCTCCTCAATTTTTCTATAAGTCAAAATCTGCTCTAAAAATAAACCCTATTAAAATCTTTAAGAAAGAACCCTTTTACATAATGGGAGAAAATATTGGCAAATCATATATGTGATAAGAGTTTACTATCCAGAATATACAAAGAATTCCTACAACTCAACAACAAAAAGATAATCGACCTAATTTTTTTTAAAGCCTTTATTGAATTTGTTGCAATACTGCTACTGTTTTATGGTTTTTTGGTTTTTTGGCCACAAGGCATGTGTAGCTCCCCGATCGGGGATCAAACCCTCAACCCCTGCATTGGAAAGCGAAGTCTCAACCACTGGACCACAGGGAAGTCCCTTGACCTAGTTTTTTAAATGGACGAAGTATTTGAATAGACATTTCTTCAAAGAAGCACATGACATTTCTTCAAAGAAGCACATGAAAAGATGCTCAACATAATTAGTTTTTAGGGAAACATAAATCAAAATCACAATGATATACTATTTCATACCTACTATGATGGCTATAATAAAAATAAAATGAAAAATAAGTGTTGGTGAGGAGATGGAGAAATTGGAACCCTCATACACTGTCTATGTGAATGTAAAATGGTGCACTCATTGTGGAAAAGTTTGGTGGCTCTTCAAAAAGTTAAACATAGAATTACCATATGACCCAGAAATTCCACTTCTGGGTATATACCCAAAAGAACTGACAGCAGGGACACAAGCTGATGTGTGTACACCAATGTTCATAGCAGCATTATTTATTTATTTATTTATTTATTTTTTTTCCTTGCGTTATGCGGGCCTCTCACTGTCGTGGCCTCTCCCATTTGCGGAGCACAGGCTCCGGACGCGCAGGCTCAGTGGCCATGGCTCACGGGCCCAGCCGCTCCGCGGCATGTGGGATCTTCCCAAAACGGGGCACGAACCCGCGTCTCCTGCATCGGCAGGCGGACTCTCAAGCACTGCGCCACCAGGGAAGCCCAGCAGCATTATTTATAATTCAAGTGTCCATCAACAGATGAACAGATAAACAAAATGTGGAATGGTCATACAATAAAATATTATTCAGCCTCCCAAAACAAAGTTCTGATCCTTTCTGAAACATGGATGAGCCTTGAAAACATTGTGATAAGTGAACTAAACCAGACATAGAAGGACAAATATTGTATGATTCCACTTACATGAAATATCTAGAGTAGACAAATTCATAGTAACCAAAACTAGATTAGAGGCTACAGAGGCTGGAAGGAAGAGAAAAGGAGGAGTTATTGCTTAGTGAATTCAGAGTTTATGTTTGTGGTGATAAAAAGTTTTGGAAATATGTCATAATTATGGTTGTACAACACTGTGAGTATAATTAATGCCACTGAGTTTTATACTTAAAAATGGTTAAAATGGCAAACTTTATGTTACATATATTTCACCACAATAAAAAAGAATCTGAGTAAATCCCCCAAAGAATAAACCTACACCAAGACATGTCATAGTCATATTCTGAAAATTAAAGACTAAGAAATAATCTTGAGAGCAGCCAGAGAAAAATGACACCTTGCCAATAGGCAGAAAAACCTTTTGGATGACAGCATATACTTTTTCAAAAACCATGGAGGCAAGAAGGAAGTGGCACAATATTTTTCAAGTGCTGAAAAAATGGAGTTGTTAATCCAGCATCCTATATTCAGTGAAAATATCCTGCAGGAATAAAGGAAAAGTCACGGCATTTTCAGATGAAGGAAAACTAAAGATTTGTCACCAGAACATCTATCCTAAAAGCAATAGCTAAAGAAGTTCTCTAAACAAAAAAGAAATAAGAAAGGAGTCTTGAAATATTAGGACGGAATAAAGGACAGTGTAAGCAAAAATATGGCATTACATTGATTGACATTTTAATATTGAATCGGCCTTGCATCCCTGAAATAATTTCCATTTGGTCATAGTGTATTATTTTTTATGTATTTTGCTAAATTCTATTTGCTAATATTTTGTTAAGGATATTTGCATAAAGGAAATTTGTAGTTTTCTTTTTGTACTGTCTAGTTTTGGTATCAAGGTAATAATAGCTTTATAAAATGAATTGGAAAGTGTTTCCTCTTCTTATGTTTTCTAGAAGATACTGTTTAGACTAATTTCTTGATATTGGCAATTTGTGTCCTGTATGGTTTTTTCCTTTGTCAATATTGCTAGAGATGTGTCAGTTATTAACCTTCTCAAATAAAAAGCTTTTTGTTTCCTTCATTTTCTCTGTTTTTCTGTTTTTATTTCATTGATTTCTGCTTTTGTCTTAATTATTTCCTTTCTTTTTTGCTTTGAGTTTTTAGTGCTCTTTTTTTCTACATCCCTGAGGAGTTTAGATGATTGATTTGAGACTCTTTTCTCATGTATGCATTTACTGCTATAAATTGCCCTCTCAGCAGTGCTTTAACTATGTCCTACACATTTTGACTCTCATCACTATTATTCAGCATATTTTGAGTACATCTGGCCAGTGCAATAAGGCAAGAAAAGAAGTTAAACATATACTTGTTGGAAGGAAGAAATAAAACTGTCTAATTTTTCAGTGTTGTGACTGTGTTCACAGAAACTCCCAAGAAATGTACAAAAAAAAGTTTTAACTCATAGAACTAATAAGTGAGTTCATCAAGGTTGGAAGATACAGATAAACAAAATAAATTATACTTCTATGCACTAGCAATGAACATGTAGACACCAAAATTAAAAACAATACCATTTATAATAACTCAAAAAAACTAACAAAATATAAACAAAATTTATATGCTAAAAACTTCAAAATGTTGATAAAAGAAATCAGTGAAGATCTAAACAAATGGAGAGATACACCATGTTCATGGATTATAAGACTCAATATCGTAAAGATGTGAATTTTTCCTAAATTGATAAACAAGTTTAATGCATTTTCTATAAAATCTTCAAAAATATTTTGTAGATATAGACAAGATTACTGTAAAATTTATATGGAAAAGTGAAGTAACTAGAATAGCTAAAAACTATTTTGAATAAGAATCAAGTGGGAGGAATCATTCTACTTGATTCTAAGTCTTACTGTAGAACAACAGTAATCAAGACTGTGTGATATTGGTGGAGAAACTGACAGATCAATGAAACAGGATAGATCAATGAAAGAGAAGAGATAGATAGACTCACATAAATATGCCCAACTGATTTTTGACAACTGTGCAAAAATAATTCAATGAAGGAAAGAAAGGCTTTCAACAAATGGTACTGGATCAATTGCACAGCCATTGTCATAATAAAAATAAAGAAAGAAAAAGAACATTGATCTAAGTCTTACCCCTTCTATAACTATTAAGTTTTTGGAAAACAACAATGGAACATTTTCAGAATCTAGAGGTTAGACGAAGAGTTCTTAGACTTGACACCAAAAAACACAATATATAAAAGGAAAAATTGCTAAATTGAACTTCATCAAACTTTAAAAATTGTGCTCTGAAAAAGATCTTGTTAAGAGGATAAACAGACAAGCTACAGACTGAGAGAAAATATGTGCAACCATACCTCCAATGAAGAACCAGTATGTAGAATGCTCGTAACTCAATTAAATAAATAAATAAAGTTAAGTAAGTAAATGCACATAAAAAAGAATGCAATTAAGTAACAGACAAAAGTCATAAGGAGACATTTTGTTAAAGCAGATACACAGATGGCACATAAACATGTGAAAAGATGTTCAACATTTTTAGTCACTAAAGAAATGCACATTAAAATCACAATGAGATCATTACATATCTATTAGAATGACTACAATCAAAAAATAGTGACAACACCAAAGGCGGCAAAGATGTGGAAAAACTGGATCACTCATGCATTGTTGATAGGAATGGAAGAGGGTACACCCACTCTGGAAAACAGTTTGGCACTTCCTTAAAAAACTAAACATGCAACTACCATACAGCCCAGAAACTGCACTCCTGGGCATTTATCCCAGAGAAATGAAAACGGATGTTCACACAACAAAAACCTACATGAATGTTTACAGCAGCTTTATTTATGATATCCCAAACTATACACAACTGGGCTGTCTTTCAGTGGGAGAATGGTTAAACAAACTGTGGTGGTACAGTGTATCATGCAAAGCTACTCAACAACAAAAAAAGGAAAATAACTATGGATACAGGCATCAACCTGAAGGAATCTTCAGAGAATTATACTGAGTGAAAAAACCAATCCCAAAAGTTTGCGTACTGCATGACTTTGTCATATTACATTCATGAAGTGACAAAATTATAAAAATGGAGAACAAATTAGTGGTTATCAGAAGTTAAAGAGAGGTCAGTAGGATCCTTGTGGTGATGGAAATGTTCTGTGTCTTGACTGAATCACTGTCATTTCCAGGTTGTGATATTGTACTATAGTTTTGGAAGATGCTACCATTGAGGAAAACTGAATAAAGGTTAATACAGATCTCTCTGTATTATTTCTTACAAGTTTGTGTGAATCTACATTTATTTCAAAATTTAAAAACCTATTTTTTTAAGTATTAAGACAACATGGGCTGGAGACCTGAATTATTTAACTTTCATCCATGGACTTTAGCCAAGTCACTTCACCTCCCTGGGCTTCAGTTTTCCTACCTGTGAGGCAGAATGACAAAGCTAGCTCAAAGTTCACCTGATTTTGATGTTATGTATAAATATAGAAAGCAAAAGCAGGATGAAGGAAGTATGCACCCAGTGATAATAAATATTACCAGCCTTGCCTACCTTACAGAGCTGTTTTAAAAATCATATGAGGTAGAATCTCTGGACCTGCTCTGAAAACTGCAAAGCATCATGCCAATATTAGTTATTATTATAATCTTTTTAGGCAAAAAAGAGGGGAAGGGGATCTGGATACATCCTAAAGGACATAAAAGTCAATAAAATAATTTGGTTAAATTGCCTTGGATAATCCTATGGGAAGAATAACACCTTGTATGGCTTTATTGCCTCTTGTCTCTACCTGTATACCTCCTTGTACCACTACTATTGCCATCTACAGCTTCCTGAGGCTGGACAGAAACACTTGCAGACCAAGGATGTAAAGTTCAAAAGTCTCCCACAGTCACAGAGCAGGGAGGAGGACCAGTACTATATATAAAAACAAGCAAACTCCCAAAAGCTAACCATATGTGTCAGTATCCATTCTTAACACACGATCTACCTCGTCATTTCAAGAGAAACACAAAATAATATTTTATATATTAGGGATGAGAGAGGAGCAGAAATAATGGAATAAGAACTAGGGATGTCAAGTCATCCAATGAGCAATGGCAGGCTGTATGATGAGCCCTGGGAAGTTCAAGGAAGTATTCTATTCAAGGTCAACCACAAAGTCAGGAAAAAAGACAGAAAAAGAAAGGAAAAGGCAAAGGTAACTTAGCAGCATGGCAGTCTGGAGAATTATAGGTGCTTTCTGAGACCTGGCATGTGGGGAAAAGAATAGTCCAATACCACCAGATAAGAAATTAATTTGCCACCCATCATAAAAACACAGCAGCTGCCATGTAAGAGTTACATTTATAACCCCTTAATTTCAGAGATTATGCTGCAGGAGACAACAGGTCCACTCTGTCAAAGAGAGGGAAGATGGAAGAGTTTGTTTCATTTCTTCTAGGGCACCTGAAGTAAAAGAAGAAAAAGAAAAGAGACCTGAGGAGATTTAAGAGACAGAAATGATGAAAAAAGCCACTGACCTTCACTGAAGACAATGTAAGGTCTTCCTGAGCCCAGGGCCTTAATACCTCTAGACAACCAAGGACAGGGCTTCATGCAAAAAGAAAAGAACTAGGGACAACTGGTAGATAATTGGGAACAAGACAAATCCCTTTGCCTCAACTGGTTGTGCACATTAATTATTCAAATAATTTTCACCATTTCTCACTTACTGACACTTATAAGTAAAGACATGGCCAATCTTGTATGTTTTCAGAACGTTTAGAATTTTATAGAAGCACCTGACACAATGGAAGTACAGTACTTTTCAAAGGAAAAGTTAGGATTTGTCAGCAAAGGGCATTATTTAGCAAATGGCCCAGTCCAGGATGCAAGAGAGTATTCCAAACACCTTCAAAAGAGACAATGCAACTCAGAGAGAAAAGAAAATTTACTTTCAGATGGAAAATTTTTCTTTCCTTTTTTTCCAGCTTTATTGAGATATAATTGACATATAACACTGTATACGTTTAAGGTGTACAGTGTGATGATTTGCTGTCCTATATATTGTGAAATGATTACCACAGTCGTGTTAGTTAACACCTCCACCACCTCACATAATTACGTGTGTGTGTGTGTGTGTGTGTGTGTGTGTGTGTGTGTGTTCAATGAGAACATTTCAGATCTATTCTTTTAGCAACTTCTGAGTATATAATACAGTGTTAACTATCATCACCATGCTATACATTAGATCTCCCAAACTTACTCGTCCTATAACTGGAAGTTTGTATCTTTTGACCAAAATCTCCCCATTTTCCCAACTCCCAGTCCCTGGCATTCTACTCTCTGTTCCTATGAGTTTGGCTTTTTTAGATGGAAGGTTGTTTTTAATTAAGTTTAATTCCATTTTAATTCACATGTTCCTAGCACTGTACAGAAAATATTTTTAAAACTGTGTCTAAATGCAACAAGCTTATAATCAAGAACAAACCAACAAACCAAGAGCCCTATGTATAACACATAGACAATGATTATCCTATAGATTTCAATTTATTAACGATAGCTCAGAGATTACATATATACATTTCCACAAAATATTAGAAAATGGGATTTTCCTCTTAGTTCCAAATCTTTTCATTCAATAAATTTACATAAAGCCCTGCTATACGATCAGCAGTGTGCTGGGCACAGGGTTGCAGAGATGACTATGATATAGTTGACTCTTGAACAACATGGCTTTGAACTGTGCAGGTCCACTTATACACAGATTTTTTTTCAGTAAATACATCCTACAGCACTACACCATCTGCAGTTAATTGGTTGAATCCACAGATACAGAAGCACAGATACGAGGACCAAAGTTATATGTGGATTTCACTCTGCAAAGGGTTGGAGTCCCTGATGCAAACCCCATTGTTCAAGGGCCAACTGTATAGTCAAATATGAGAGAGATATGGGTACTTATAATAACAAAACAGTGAGCTGTTTGGGGTTGATAGTAAGTCTAAGACAGAGTTATGAATACAGGAGATAAGTAAATTCTCCAGCTTATGGAGAGGTGCAGTGGAAGAATGGAGTGATAGTAGAAGGATGGGGGAGGAGGCAGTCAATGATCACTCTTTAGTTATAATATTGATATACAACTGGCTTGAAACGGGAAGAGAAATTGTACAGGCAGGAACCAGGTGAGTGATTCCTCCTTGCTGAACAAATTCCCAGATAATGATTATAGCTATTTCCCTGGTATTTCCTGGTTGTATTTGATTTAATTCCTCAAAACCTAAGAGGAACATTAGACTGGTTTCTTCCATGGGATTTGCTTTATTGAGTCTGATGATACTCGTGGTGAATTTTTCACTGTAATTTTCCCCCTCTAGCTTTTCCTAACATAGTATTTATCTGAGAGTAATTGCAAGAAAAGATGTAATCATTCTGACTCAAGCCATGATAACCCTGGATTCCTGGCCTTATATCTTTTTCCTATAACTTTGGTACTGACCACAAATACTGGTAACTCTAAAGCAAACAAACATATATGGAGATGGTTTGGACATGCTTTTCTTGCAAGGTCGAAAGTCTTTTTCCTATTTCTGGCCTGAAACATGACTCTTGCTCTGTTTGTTTCCTCTTGTGGTATTTCTTTAGACAACTAAGACAGGATGCCAGTTTGATTTCAGAGCAAATTGCATTAGAGCATCTACAACGAGGGTTTCACATTAGAAACAAGGAGAATCGATCTGTAGCCAGAAGCCCATTTAGTTTAGAGGGAGGCAAGGGTAAAACCAGAGGCACTGGCTAAAAGTCCCAAGCCCACAATTTTCTCCTTTGTTCACATTTTCTATTATGCACTTGGAGACATGCCCATGCACTGATAAACAACTGTATTCTACATTTTGCATTCTGCTTTGTTTGTGGAGACCTGGAGAGATTTGGGACACTGGGATAAAATATGTAAGGTGATGTGACTTATTTTTTACTCTTCTGTGTGATGAGAGCTAGAAACCCATGGACATCTAGAGAAGTTATTTTCAGAAAATGAGCAGTTGTGACAGATCATGTGATGAACTCTGGGAACAGAAATAAATTATGGTCTGAAACAGCTTGGACATTCGTTATTTCTGATGGAGCTGGGCCCTCATTTGGGTTTGGAGATTGTTGTGATGTGTGATGTATGTACCTCAAGAGGAAAATTCCTCACCTCTTTGTTGCAAAATGAACCCATGAGCTGAAGGTAAGGTATGAGCCACTGATCACCCTAAATTTGAAAGAATTTGTTTTGCTTTTGTTTCCATATTTATAATACATTATAGAAGGCTAATGAAAATTATCCCCTTCATCGATACATTAAGCCAAAGGAAACTTTATTTTAGACTGGGTTACAGGAATTTGGAAGTCGTTCCTCTAAATTCATGAAGCCAGTTAGACACAAAAATTTCTCACAAGGATAATTTGAAACGCTTTTAAGTGACATAATAGGAACAACAGATCTTATTTTTCATTGGATAAAGCCATTAAAAATTGAGCACTTCATTTGGGGCCACTGTAGGTACATAATGAACCAATTAGAAGAGGTCCTGTCTTGATTACATGATGAAAGTCGAGGTAATCCTCTGATGTTGACTTTGCAGGAATCACGGCTTCTGTCTCAGAACAAGCTATTTAACCAGAACTGGAAAGTTTCAGTTCCCTGGCATAAAATAATACCACTTTCTTCTGTCCTTTCCTGACAACAACTATTTCAGGAAAGGGAGCACATTTTATTTCTATCAATTGGAAATTGATGGAAATAAATTTGGATCTCATTTCTGGCTTCATGCCTATTGGGCCTGGTTATGTTCAAGGACATTTGGGGATGTGTTAAATGGCAGGTGTAATCACTTGCACTTTTATACCTATGAAGTTGGGTGGGGATCAATCAGTGTCAATCTTTTGTATGCTTGGTCCAAGGTTGAGTGACTGCCTCACTCAATAAAGGTCACCTAGCTCTGGGTGTGCATCTTATCTTTATGTTAGGAGATTCAGAGATGCTAATTATGACTCAAGAACTTAGCCTTAGGAAACCAGCTGATTTTGTTTTCCACTGATATACCAAAGCTGCCATCCTGAGTCTCTGATGATATTTAAAAGCAGTGCATATTGGTCAGCAGGAGGACTGCTGTCAGCACCCACTGCTCTAATAGGGAAAGCAGGACACCCTTCTGCCCATAGGGTCTGCAGCTTGGGAGGCTTGCCTGACTGCTTCCCCTGGAGATCCCAGCTTCTCCAACTCAAACATGTACCTTAGAAGGTTTTCCTTGGGAACCAAAAAGAACAATAAATAGACCAATCCTCTGCTAGGGCTCAGTAGGTGACAACCCTCATAAAGAAATAGATATGGACCTTGTACAGAAAACTTCACCCTGAGCTGGCCTGCTGACTCAGGCATATCAGGGTGTGTGATCTCTAGAAACATCTCCCCATGACTTATCTTGGAGTGCATATAACCTGGGATGCCTGGGGGCTGGCTCATCAGTCAGCTCTACTGTGACCTCCCAGAGATCATTGATAGCTAATGCTCAAATACCCAGGTGGCATCCATAGCATTTTGGCCTCAGCAGCCAAGGACTCAACTGAGCGGTAGCATGTACTACCTAAGCCTATAGCAATGGGCTTAGGGTACAGCAAAAATGACAGGGACCATGCACCAGAGTGAGGAAGAGCTTTAGAGCCAGATGCACAGAATTCGGGTTTTGACGATAGCATTTACCATCCAGGTAACCTAAGGCAAATTACTTAACCTTACTAAGTCTTGATTTTCTTATCCATCCACTCACTTGTTTGGCAAATGCATATTGAGCAACTACTATGTGTGAGGTGCTATTCTAGGGGCCGGGAAGCAATGAGCAAAGTTGCATGAAGACTGCAGTCTTGTTGGGGGAGACAATGAACAAAATTAACAAGCAAAACATAAAGTATGTTAGCGGGTGAAAAGGGTCTTGGAATAAAGCAGCACCTACTTCTTAGAACTGTTGTGCAGGTACTAATAGGAAACAGGAATTATTTCTCCTTGGAGTCCATCTTCTCTGACAAGTTTATAATCTACTAAATTGGGGAAAGCAGGAGTCCAAAGGGACTGAACAGACCACACAAAATGTGACAGGTAGAGGATCACTGCTTGGTCCTAGACCTCCCACAACCTTCTGCTTTCTCTTTCCAAAGACCTAAAGATTCAGGTCCTCTCAAGACCTGCCATGACCCACCCAAGGCAAGACAAAGGTTCTCTTCTCTAGCACTGACTGCTAGGTAGAAGGTAGTCTCTTTTTGACTCCTCTCGTGATATGATTTAAAAACAAGCTTTGCATCCTTTTCATTCAA
Organism: Lipotes vexillifer; assembly: GCF_000442215.2. Taxonomy (NCBI): domain Eukaryota; kingdom Metazoa; phylum Chordata; class Mammalia; order Artiodactyla; family Lipotidae; genus Lipotes; species Lipotes vexillifer. The sequence goes on along the minus strand of NW_006773751.1, from coordinate 4,412,563 downwards.
TAAGTTTTCTGCTATCTCCACAATAAAGCAATCATTTAACCATAATTGCAAAAATTATAAACGTGGGGAATTACAAAGCCTCCAGCAGGCCTGTCCCCAGTCTGTGTTCCTGACTTCAGAGGTGCTCAGAGACCAAACATCACCAATCTTATTCTCTTTCCTTCAGACCCTACCTTCAGTCCCCTGCCCTTTTCTAGGTCCCCAAGACCTTTGAAATTGTGGTCTATGGACCAGGAACATGAGCATTATCTGAGGACTGGTTATTTATTTGGACCTTCTGAATAAAAATCTTCATTTTAACAAGATACTCAGGAGGTCTGTATGCAGGTTAAAATTCAAGGAGCACTGCTCTAGGTCCCTTTCTCTTTCAGAGTGAAGACAGCATAATAAGTGTTAAGTAATGATAATGATAATAATGACAAAACAATAATAGCATTACTACTACCAGTAATAATAATAGGATTTATTTAGAGTATACTATTTGAAAGAACATGCTAAGGGCTTTCCACTCCTTAGACCATTTAACTAGTACCTATTCTAATGCCCCTTGGTCTCAATGAATTTCAAAATTTTCTATCTCAGGATGTCCCTCCTTCCATGCTTCACATGGGAAGAGTCGCCTTAGAGCATAAACTCACAGGAGATCCAGGCAACGGGGAAACCAGGCTCCTAGCAGGGCACAATGTCCACACAAATAATAATGAGGAGAGCTTCCGGAGCTGCCAGAGGGCCAAATAAGCAGGCATCTAAGGGGAGACTCACAAGAATCAGAGTTGAGGGAGCAGAGCCAAACAGAAAGAAGAATAGAGGAGGCTTGGTCCTGGGAACAAGCAAAGAACTGCTAGGGAGGCCCCCTGTCCCTGGTTCACCAGAACTCTTGAGTGCATCCCAAGAGAGCTCAGCCTTAGACCTGCAAGTAAAGGTAGTAACATCTAGAAACACACACACCAACCTGGTTGAAAGTGTAGAGGCAGAGTCAAGGGAGGGCAGGAAACAGGCTGAGATGGGAAGAGAATCCAGGTCTTTGAACTCCAAGTCCACGATTCTCCCCTCTACATCTTATCTGTGCTTATACATTCTGCTGTCCCTCAACTTGTAAGGACAAAAGCCCCAGGAATGGCAGGACATTACAGGAGACTATGGTTTGACAGATGGCTGAGCCACAGCAAATGAAGCCAAGGTTGTGTGTTCAGTCCCTATCTGGGCCAGGCTGTGGTGGTCCATGTCCACAGACATACCTCTTAGAACTGTTTCACTGTCCTGCAACCAAGAGTAAGTGGCCACCAAGAAATGAGTGGGGAAGTGGCCACTGGATGAACACAAATGCTCCCCAATACAGCACACATCCTACTCCTGAGAGCCTACAGTACTGTCTTCATGAATGAAAGATCATAGTATCAGACCATGTTCTTCTCAAAGAGTGAATATTCTTTAATCTAAGCAGGACCCAGTACAGTGATTAATACATTATGGGAAAGAAGTGCTTGATCATTAAAGAGGAGAAATGAAGAGTCATTTCTGGACTAAGTTGGTGAAATGGTTAACTTTGCAGTTCCTCAACCTAAGTATTTTTACTCGGGCTTGTCCCATTGTTAAAATAAAGAAAAATGAAGGCCAAATAGATAGGATATTAACTCTCCCTCCTTGGATCCTGGAAGTGTTTTTTCTTCTGCTGTTACAGCCCTAATACAAAAGACATGAGTATGTTGTGTATGTATCTTAACCTCCTACTATACTGTAAGTTCATCATGGGAAGGGGCAAGTTTGATCTTCCTTATATCTCATGCACAACACAATGTCTGGAACAAAAGAGAACCCAGAAAGTAACTATTTAATTGGAATTGACTTTGAATCCTGAGCCCTCTGACCAGCTTGAACCCAGAGGCCAGCTGTGATAAACTCTACTCTAGGCTACGCCTGTTCTCAAGACATTGTCTTTCTAAGTCATTGATCTCTGTTCATAGATATGAATGGGTTTTAGCAGCTTCTAATATCAGAACTGATGCTGAGGGTCAAAGCCTAAGCTCATTTGCACTGTCAATCGCTATCTCATGTGCTTAACCCAAGCGATGTATTGATCCTGATTGTCTGGAAATGCACCTGGAAAGGGCTAAGAGACGTTTCCAAGGAGAGACAAGATACTTTCAAGTCAATTAGAAGTATTAGAGGATTCAGTGCACAGAGGAGGAACTCACCTCAAAGGAGCAGCTCCTGAGAATGTGGATTGAATTAAGCCCCCTCTTATACACCAAATCTTCTAATAACCTCTGACATCTAAGAGATACGGCTGCTTGCCCCACAGCACGTGCTACAGTCAAAGTGCCATGGCTTTGTGCACCAGACCTATAAAACACGAAGTGGTTGTGATTGTCAAAAAGACAAATGTAGAAAATACTGACTCACTTGGAAAATGAGTGCAAGTACCTGAAGTCTCAGGTTTGAAAGATGGTTGCTTTGGCTTTATAAATAAAACATAATCCCTCTTGTTTGCAAAGTACTCTGTACTTTTCAGACAACTTTCACCTCTCCTTTAATCCCAATGGTTATCCACCATATCCCTGTAACAGAGAGTGAGCCATCATAGTTATGCTCAGATGAGATATGAGGAAATTGAGCTCCAAAAAGATAGGCTGACTTGACCAAATTCACATAATTAGATCATGTCCAACTTTCAACTACAATCAGATTATCCCAGGGATCTTTCCATTAAATCTCACAGATTGTAACCCTGAAGATTAAAATAGTCTTAAGAAAGGCAAGATAGTACAGGGGATGTTAGTTCTATTCATGCAAGTTTAACAAGTGATTGGGAGGGTTCAGTCATTGGATCTGCCTGTAGCTTAATCACCAGATTTAATAGTCTGGCAGACAGGAGAAAAGCAGGAGAGCTACCAGGAACCTGGATTCCCAAAGGCAAGTCAAACACCCGGGGGCAGATTCAGGATTTACAGCCTGAAGCTTATACAGTTTAGGAATTGCTGTTTTAGAAAAGAATACAAGGTGACAAATTCAAAGTTAAGTGTAAAAGTGAATATTTGTTTACAATGAGAAAATAAATCACAATAAATCACATATTTTAAAAAGCTGACACGTATAACAAACACCAAATTTTTTTAATCTTTAAAAATAACCTAGTACTTTTATTAACTGCCTGACAAATCTCTCCACTGTTTCTTTTCCTGTACATTATTAAATGCATGATCACCTCCTCATACGGCAGTTATAACAGTTTCTACAGAGAGAATAGAAACATAATTTAGTTGTTCCCCTACATAATTGATGAGCATTTGTTTTTTATTATTGATAATTTAGAGAAGTTTGTTTCAGCTTCAAAACTTGTAATTACCAATGACATGTACATTTTTAGGATTGTTGACAAATCTGGGAAAACTCCTATCAAGTTTCTTTCATATGTGACCCATAAGATTTAAGAATTTTCTGTAGGCAATCTTACAACTCTATACATTTCAGATCTTCTTTCTCCACTGCTAACCACATCCATCCAGTACCAGGCATTATAGCACATCTTCCTATCATGATATCCTGATATAACCAGGCTTCCTACAACTTTGGAAAATGATTTGGTGGTGCAGCAGGTGGCAAAAGTATTCCCGGAAGATATTCCTACACTGGGGCGGCTGGCAATAACTTAAATATGCATGGAAGTGACAGTGACCTCTATTTACAAATCCAATCTATATGTCTCACTTCAGCTTCTCCTTAGCTGGATTCCAAAAATGCCCAAGGACATTCTGACTTCTCCTAACACATGGAGAAGTGAGACCATGAGGGACTTGACGTTGAAAGAGAGTACAGTAATCTTAACCAATTGCAGTTAAAAACAAATTGTTATCCAAAATGTGTAATCATACGACTATATTACTAGGGTCTCTCCCAGTGCCATGGAAGGGGCCTCTACTAGGGAGGAGCTCTGTCCTTTTGCCCATTGGTGGTTTTGCCCATCAATAAACTGAGGCTGCAAATCATGTCTACTCCTCTTAGAGGACATATTATAGGACTGACCTGGATGAGAGATGAATTGACAGGGACTAAATATGGATTCTTTGATCCTGATTTCAGAATGCCTGGCATCTGCCACACCCATCCTCAGCTCAAGAGGTGGAATAAAACAGCAGATCAACTGAATATCAAGTAAGGTAGAGAAAGCACTTTGAGCTCCTTGGAGAAAAACAAGTAAACACATGTCGAACAGAAGTAAAACCAAAAAGGTTGCTTCATAGACTCGCTGTGGTCTGCTATAAGCCTGCTTCACTCTGGTACTGGAATGCTGGTCAGTGAATCCCATCACACCCTGGCATCCTGGCTTCCAAGTCCCTCCACAGTCCAGGCCTTAATGCAGATCTGGATATAGCTCTCTCCTCCCTCCAATGAGGGCAGGCAGCCTAGCCTCACTTTACTCCAACAAATCTCCTACAGCCCCAGTAAACTGCTGCCACTCACTGCTGCTTTTTTTTTTTTTAACATCTTTATTGGAGTATAATTGCTTTACAATGGTGTGTTAGTTTCTGCTTTATAACAAACTGAATCAGCTATACGTATACATATATCCCCATATCTCCTCCCTCTTGCATCTCCCTCCCTCCACCCTCCCTATCCCACCCCTCTAGGTGGTCACAAAGCACCGAGCTGATCTCCCTGTGCTATGCGGCTGCTTCCCACTAGCTATCTATTGTACATTAGGTAGTGTATATATGTCCATGCCTCTCTCTCGCTTTGTCCCATCTTACCCTTCCTGCCCCCCATGTCCTCAAGTCTTTAAGGGTCTTAACAAAACTCGCTTAATCCTCCTGGCATGGAATCCAACTACAGCAGGGCAGGTTTTATGGAGTGCCCTACCGCACAGGGTTTTACAGAGCGCCCAGGGCAGGATTCAGTGCCCATCGTTACATGGCTCCAGCTTCCTCAACATGACACACACTACCTCCCACTGCCTTGTTCATTGCAGGGTCAACCGTAGCACTGCTCTCCCTCTGCTGCCACCACCACCACGGCCTTTCTGCTCCGACTAAGCTTCGTAGGATTCTGTGCAGAGTGCAGAAGGGGAGGGGAGAGGGAAGTGAAGACAGAGGGAGAGACAGGGAAAGGACAGGAAAAAGTTAGAGAAAACGGGATCAAGTCCCTCAGGAAATCAGATGGAGATGTTCTTTTAACTCAGCCAAAGGAAAGAGTAAGCTGTATTTTCAGGCCTGCAGGCTGTTGGCAAGGAAAATAAACCTCCTAATGGACCCTGAATCCAATGACAGCAAAGAGGAACAGATGGGAAAGTGAGGGCAGGTGAGTGGGGGCAGTTGGGGGAGATGACTGGATTTTCTCTAAAGGATACTAGGAGAGGAATCCTTTGAATGCAAAGCGTTGATTTACTCAGCAATCCTCAGCACCAACAGACTGCAGTCCCTGATTTTGTCACAAAGGTTTTGGATCAGTGACCTACAGCAGCATTTACATTAATGTAGAAATCAAATGGATGAATCCTGAACGTATTTTGAGCCTGGGGAGGTCACATGGGAACTTCACAGCATGTCAGACCCAAATGGTTAGTTATTACCGTCACCAGTATCGTCATCATCCTCAACATCACTTTCACCATTTTTTTTTTAATTTTTTTTCCCGCTACGCGGGCCTCTCACTGCCGTGGCCTCTCCTGTTGCGGAGCACAGGCTCCAGACGCGCAGGCTCAGCGGCCATGGCTCACGGGCCCAGCCCCTCCGTGGCATGTGGGATCCTCCCGGACCGGGGCACAAACCCATGCCCCCTGCATCAGCAGGTGGACTCTCAACCACTGCGCCACCAGGGAAGCCCACTTTCACCATTTTTGATCTTTTAGGTGGGGAAGCCCTTGGATAATAGGTTCCTTGTACTTCCACATTCCCTTGCCACCCTAAGACTTCTGCATTCACACCCCAT
>NW_006773751.1:4404727-4406628 GCF_000442215.2 Lipotes vexillifer | reverse complement strand
ACCCCATGGTTCAGCAGCACGGAAAGCCTTCCCACGTAGCTCTCTCCTCTCTCCCCCACCCCTTAAATGTTCTTCCATGTATGTGATTGTATGGATTCTGGTATGAAGCCGGGTAGCATGGAGTTATGGGTAGGAAACAGAAGAAAAGGACAAAAAAGAAAACACCAAGGAAGAAGTGACAAAATTTAAACTTAGAATTTGCCCAAAAAGTGCCAGCACTCTTCATCTAGGTACTCAGAAACCATATGCAGATCACATGCAAATGAACCCATGGCCCTCTTAACTAATCTGTTACACCTGGACGTGGCTCTGAGGAAAAGCTTAATGGAGCTCTTGCTATGAACACTGAAGGAATAGTCCCCTTGGTGGTATTTTACCCCTCTGTTCCTGCTACCAGTTCTAACTAGGGGAAGAAATGAGCTGGTGCAAAACAATAACTAAGAGTTGGGAGAGAAACAGTAACCACAGAAGTTCATTCAAGCTGTCATTATTTTGTACTGAGAAATTACCAGGAGACACAGACCTACCCATCAAACCTCAAAATGCAAAACACACTACCCATCCTATGGCAAGGGACTTGGGGCAGATTGGTCAGAGGAATCAGTGTTTCCAGGCTCTGTCTTTTATGGTGGGAATAGGAGGGGCCCAGTTCCTTCTGCTTGGGATCGGAGAATGGAGTGTCACCCTTCATCTCCCAGCCAGCTCCCAGCAGTCAGCAGGGGGCAGGAGGAAACCGCTTCCTGTTTGGAACATCCTCCGATCTCGGACTGAGCGACAGGAGTGTGATGCTCTACACTGCAGTAAAAGAAAGCAAATCACGCTCCCTCCTTCATCTGTCTGCCCCGCGCTGGAGGGACTGCAATCAGGGTCCACTGCACTGACTTCCCAGCTGGGCCCTTTCCCTGAACTCTCCCACCCACCTGGCTCCTGCAGAGAAGTTGTTCTATTAGGCTTAGGATGATTCAGGACCAGACAGTCTCAGATTTCCCAAAGAGTCAAGTGCAGATGGGGATTAGAAGGAGGAAACTATGTACAGTAGAGGAGACACTTGATAGGTAGGTAGAAGAGGCCTTTGCAATACGAATACATTTACCCACGCAGCCAACATGACTTCCTATACGTGCAGAATATGTAGGCGATCGGGGCCATTTCCCAGAACAGAAAAATGGGAAAACATATTTGAGTGTGCCCAGCCATGAGTGCACTATCTTCGAGTCCCAAGGCAGCAGTCTTAAGGGGATTCAGCCTTAGCGGATTCATAAGGCTCTCCTCTCTATTTCAAACAGCCAAAGTAGCTGAACCACTAGGATCGTTAATAGACAGACAGGCAGGCAGGCTGACAGACAGATTTATTATGGGGATTTGACTGTATGCAACTGTGAAACCTGGTTAAGCAGGTTTCTTCTGAACATCTAATACAGCTGCTGTTGGAGCTGGGAGACCACAGGGCGGGGAGGCAGAAGGAGAGGGAACGTAAGAACAAGTAGGAACCCACAAGCCCACAAAGATGGACAGAAATGCATGTCAGTGCTTGCCTCTGACCTTAGTAGTATGACTGCCCTGCAGAAACCAGGGCCCTTTATCATGGAGCCAAACACACGGATCTGTCCTAAGAGTCAGGGAAACTGGAAGATCCAGAAGAAGGAAGAACAACGGAAGTCTTAGTTGCGGCTTCATGCTGATGAGGTAAATCAGCAGATCAGTGACAAAGTATGTGAGCTACAAATGGCTGCTCCTTCACTTACACCCTGCACTTCCCACACAAGAATCTCTCTTGTGGCTTACCCTAGCAAGAAACATACAGGAAAGGGAAGTCTGGGAAATGTAGTTCAGCCTACCCAAGCCCACACATCACAAAGCCTCCACACTATCTAAAGCCTCTCTCTCAGCAGGACTGGATT
>NW_006773751.1:4387822-4404605 GCF_000442215.2 Lipotes vexillifer | reverse complement strand
AGGAATGGATTAGGCCCTGGGCTCAGCCACTGGCAGTAGGCTGAGTGTCAGGGCGTCATAAGCAGGAGCTCTAGGCTTGCAGCACTGGCCCATGACAAGGCTGGAGGAAGGACACAGAACCACAGCCGAGTAGAATTTTCCAGAGTCATCCAAGCATGCCAAGGGCCAGTGATGGAGATGGAGGTCTGGCCTGACACAGCCTCTGTTTTCCTTCCCCAGTCCCACATGGACCAGTCAGCTGACCATGCACTGCCGTCTTTCCAAACCCACTGGCAGATGGTGTGCTCCTCCTGGGTTGGGGACCTGTTCATTTCATCCTTCAGCTCTGACTGCTATAGAGGCAGGCTTCAGCCTTGCCACAGGAAGAAGACAGAAAGGCTCTCCTTATCCTTAATTTTCACTTTGATAATGAGTTTCATTGCAGGGACTTCCAATCAGCTGTGTTCCACTAGTGCTACTGTGAAAACGGAGGAAAATTGCCTGGGGTTGAATAAAAAGGAGTTAGATGTTATGGCTCCAGGTTGGCCTGCACAGAGATCATTAAACTCCTCATTAACTGAGCCGGGGCTTTGCCAGGACCCTGCGTGTTCTGGGACTGAGCATGTGTGTGACTCACCCAAAATGAACACATACAAAAGGTGATGGTTGATGGGGAAGGATGGCTAATTCTTGACATTTCTCTCAGTGAGGCAAGCCTCAGAAATGCCTCCTTCCCCTGAGATCCCTGAGAGAACATCAGCTATTCAATCCTAAAGAAGCCTGTTTCAGCACAACAGACACGTACTCTGAAGCTGATGCTCAATCTAACTTACCAGATGGCATTGAAAAGTCACAGCTTCCATTTTTCGTACCCTGAGAAGGCTTTAGAAGGGTAGAAATGAAACACTTCTTCCAAGTGAAATAGTGTCCTGGCACTGTGGAGGCTTCATTCCAACATGAGTGCACAGAGGCTTGCATATGCCTGTGTGCATGTGTCTGTGTGTCTGTGTGAACAGGAGGCTGGGGCAGGGATGGGAGATGGTGTGATTCCTAAAACTCTACACTCCTTTGGTGTTCTTCAACCTCTAATGCTGAAAAATAAATAACTTAAGTCACAGAACGGGCACAGAGAACAGTGACAACATGCATCAGGTAAAAGCAAATTAAGTGTACAAGGACTTAACTCAAAATCAGTCTTCACAGCACAGATTATCAACAGCATCTTAATCAGGGGCATTAAGAAAGTCAAGCAGCCAGGACAGAGATGGCCCCAGGCTGGAGTTCAGTGATATGGTACCTTCTATCAGCAAGCCAGTTTACCCTGTCATAAATTATGAGTTGCTCTGCAAAGCAGTCTAGGGGGGCTGTTTAAGATCATCAGAGATGCTAGAGCAAAAAGCAAGTTGAGACTAGGAAAGGCTAAGAAATTGTTGAACTGTGGTGGAGTAGGCAGCGAAGAGTTCGGAAGGCAGAACTGGCTTAGTTCTAACTCTGCTACTTCCAGCCAATGACCAGGGTGCATCCTGAGCCTCGGGTTCCTCAGCTGTAATATCAAGATAACAGTATCTATACCACAAGGATCTTTTCCCCAAATAAATAAGAGATGAGGTATGCATAAAACTTTATACATCACAAAGAAAAAACAAAGCTAATATCTGAGACGTTCCATTATTAATAATAGCTACTATTTATTGTATTTATATAACATACATGAGGAAATTGAATCTCAGGAGGTTAAGACTATTGTCCAAAGTCATACTGATAATACACAGAATACCTAAAACTTCAACTCAGGCCATTGACTCCAAAGGCCACCTCTTCATCTTCATTCCATTCTGCCTGCCTTTCAGCGTTGGCCACAGTCAGCCAGAAGCAGGTATTTCTCCACTCACACTTCTGGGGTGAGGTTTTGTCAGATCTGTCTCTTTGCAGAAATATAAGTGGAGTAAGTTTGATATTCATACCACCAAGCTGTGAAGGGTGTATCTTTTTGGCAGCTCACTTAAGCCAGGATTTCAACTCTTACCTTCCCTGATTTGCTCTCTTTAACCTTCAATTCTGGACCCTATATGCACCTGTTGGAAGAACAAGTCCTTAATTCTTTTCTTGGCTATCTAGAACCCCCAAGACTTTCTTCTAGAGCTAGTCTCTAATAACAGTGGCCCCTTAATTCTTTCTGAGATGCAGCCTTGCCTCTTAGGGTAGCTAACATCTTATTGCATCCCACATGAGATAAATGTATTCTAGGTCCTGCATTCTTTGTATCTAACCCAGCAAAAAGCATTGGAGCCTGTGCACATGAGTTGGTCACAGTAGAAGAGACAGTATTCCTTCTTCTTGATAATCCATGTGGAGTGGTGGACAAGGTGTCTACCAAGCACCAACCTTGAGCCACTGTGAGGAAAGCTGATCCCTGCATTGGTCAGAGCAGAAGGAGGATGTAACCAAATTTGGCATCATTAAAACTGATCAACCAGCTGCAAGACATTACCAGCTGCCGTGTTAGTCATTAATGAGGCAGACAGTGCCTGTTGCCTGTGTAGTGAACCAAACATTATGACTTGGGTTTTCATTCCATTTAAAATTAACTCACTGAATGAAGAATCGGCCTCCAGCTTGTGAGAGACAGAGCTTCTGGCGCAAGGAGGGGACTGGCAGGCCAGAAGCACAAAAGGAACATAAAGTCCCTCATTGATATGATCCAACTGTTTGTATGCAGGACATGTCTTTTAATTTAATTCGATCTCAGCTCCTCAAAGCTGACGCTCAAAATATTTCTGTGTTCCCAAGCAGAGCTTCCACATATCACAGCTCCTTCCTGCAATGGCATGTGATGAAGCCTCTCCAAATTACTTTTACTAGGCAAAGCGAGAGCACAGTCCTACTCTTTATTTTTGGATTGTAATTTTCCTATTCAGGAAAACTGAATGCTATTTTTAAAACTTTTTATTATGTTTAAACACACACAAAGGTAGAATAATAAATGAACCTCAGTGAACCCACCATTCTCCTTCAATAATCATTGACATTTTACTGATCTTGTGTTTCATTTATCATCCCAACTTTGTTGTTTTTGTTCTTCCTGGAATATTTTAAAGCAAAACTAAGATACCATCCCATTCTATTAAAAAATTCTTTTGTATGGATTTCTAAGTACATTTCTTATCTATCTATGTATATATTACCACTATGCCATTAAGCCTAAGAGAAATTCACAAGTGCTAATTATTACCATCAAATAATGAGAATCTATTCATACTTCCCTCATTGTCTCAAAGATGTGAGCTTACAATTGGTTTTTCTATTCAGGATCTAAACAAGGTCCACACACTGCATTTGACCGGTAGATTTTATTCTGTAACACTCCTCCCTCGCTTTCCTCACTCTCATCCTTTTTCCCAGAGCAGTGAGTAAAACTGGGTCATCTGTTCTCTAAAATGTCCTATATTCTGAATTTGGCTGATTGCTTCTTCACAGTGTTATTGAACTTGTTCTTCTATCCTCCATATTTCCTGTAAACTAAAAGTTAAAGCTGGAGATTTGATTAGATTCAAGTTCAGGCTTCTTTAAGTGAAAATCATTCATAGATGTTGCTGCACACTCTTCTTATTGCATCATGTCATGAGGCATGTGATGTTTGAGGTCTCATTTTTGGTGATGCTAAGACTTTCAATGGGATCAGAGGATCCCGCCACTATATCACTCTTTTTTAATCTTTCACCTAAACACTATGTATCACTTGATCAATTGATGATCCATTGTATCATTAGCAGTTGAGAATGGGAATTTTCAATTCCGTTATTACCCGTGCATCTATTAATGGGAATTCTGTAAAGAAGAACCTCTCCTTATCAGCCATTGATATCCCTAAATACAGTTCCTACAGGAAAAGCAAAATAACTGCTTAATTCTTTCCTATTATTTAATAATCTTCAGAGTAATAAGTTGTGCCTTAGAAAGACCCAGTGGTGACCAATTTTATTTTTTTAGTATCAGGTTTTTTATTTTTATTTTTATTTTTTTTGTGCGGTATGTGGGCCTCTCACTGATGTGGCCTCTCTCGCTGCAGAGCACAGGCTCCGGACGCACAGGCTCAGCAGCCATGGCTCACGGGCCCAGCTGCTCTGCAGCATGTGGGATCTTCCCGCACCGGGGCACGAACCCATGTCCCCTGCATCGGCAGGCAGACTCCCAACCACTGCGCCACCAGGGAAGCCCACTATCAGTTTTTATAACCCATATGAAGTCATGGGTTTTTATTATGTTTCATGTGTTTCAACTAAAATGTAGTTATTCTTTTTAATGATCAACTTGTCCCAATGTAAGCCAACTGGGTGTCCCCTCAAGTTGGCTTCATTGTTCTTTTGACATGACCACTAGGTATTTTAATATATTTTTTTATTGTGGTAAAATATATGCATAAAATTTGCCACTTTAACCATTTTTAAGTGTACAAGTTAGTGGTATTAATTATACTTCAGTGTTGTACAACCATCACCACTATTTATTTCCAAAACTTTTTCACTACTCCAAACAGAATTAAACATTAATTAACATTAAACAATAATTCCCTATCTCCACCCCCAGCCTCTGGACTATAATCTATTTATGTCTGTATGAATTTGTCAATTCTGGATGTTTCATATAAGTGGAATCAAAAATATTGGTCCTTTTGTGTTTGGTTTAGTTCACTTAACATAATGTTTTCAATATTGATCTATGTTGTAGCATGGTATGTATCACCTATGTTCACTCCTTTTTATGACTGAATAAAGTTTTATTGTACATATACACCACATTTTGTTTAACTGTTCATCTGTCAATGGACACTTTGCTTCCACCTTTTGGCTCTTATGAATAGTGCTGCAATGGACATTGACATACACATATCTGTCTGAGTCCGTTTTCAATTCTTTTGAACATACATACCAAGGAGTGGAATTGTTGGGTCATATGGTAATTCTGTGTTTACCTTTTTGAGGAGCTGCCAAATTGCTTTTCACAGCAGTTGAGCCATTTTATATCTTCACCAGCAATGTACAAGAGTTCCAATTTCTCCATATTCTCATCAGTGTGACTCATCAGTCTTCAACAGCTTGCCAGTTTTCTAGTACAACACGATGCTCAAAATCATCTCATACACATATTGCTCTAAACATTTAACCAGCCATTTCTCCAAGAAGTTCTGGTTCCTTTGAGTTGAGAACAGTATTTAGAGAACACAGACTGGACACTAGAGATGCTCATAGATGCTGCATTATTGCTGCTCCTGAGTCATTTCAATTAACAGATATTTACCCTACTGGTGCTCTTTCAGTTTCCAGATTTTCCAGCTGGCAAAGGTTTTTTTAAGTAAGAATAGTGTCAGAGCTATTCAGGGTCTTTTGTGTTTCCATACAAGTTTTAAAATTATTTGTTCTACTTCTGTCAAAAATGTCATTGGTATTTTGATAGGAATTGCACTGAATCCGTAGATTGCCTTGGGTAGTAATGGTCATTTTTAACAATATTGATTCTTCCAATCCAAGAACATTGTATATCTTTCTATCTGTTTGTGTTATCTTCAATTTCTTTCATCAGTGTCTTATTGTTATCCAAGTACAGGTCTTTTGCATCCTTAGGTATGTCTATTCCTAGGTATTTTATTCTTTTTATGTGATGGTAAGTGGGATTGTTTCCTTAATTTCTCTTTCTGATAGTTTGTTGTTAGTGTATAAAAATGCAACAGGCTTCTGAATACTAACTATGTAACCTGCAACTTTACCAAATTCGCTGATGAGCTACAGAAGTTTTCTGGTGGCATCTTTAGGATTTTCTGTGCATGTTATCATGTCATATGCAAACACTGACAATTTTATTTCTTCATTTCCAGTTTGGATTCCTTTCATTTCTTTTTCTTCTCTGATAGCTGTGGCTAGGATTTACAAAATTATGTTGAAAAAAAGTAGTGAGAGTGGGATCCTTGTCTTGTTCCCAATCCTAGAGGAAATGCTTTCAGCTTTTCACTGTTGAGTATGATGTTAGCTGTCAGTGTGTCATAAATGGACTATATTATTGGCCAAATAGCCAAACCAATCTTGAGAAAGAAGAACAAAGTTGGAGGAATTACACTCCCTGGTTTTAGACTATACTACAAAGCTACAGTCATCAAAACAGTGTGGTACTGGCACAAAAATTGATACAGAGATGAATGGAACAGGATAGAGAGCCCAGAAATAAACCCATGAATTTATGGTCAATTAATCTATGACAAAGGAGGCAAGCATGTACAGTGGAGGAAAGATAGTCTCTCCAATATGTGGTGCTGGGAAAACTGGACAGCTACCTGTAAAAGAATAAAATTAGAACATTCTCTAACCCCATATACAAAAGTAAACTCAAAATGGATTAAAGTCCTAAATATAAGACTGGATACTATAAAACTCATAGAGGAAAATATAGGCAGAACACTCTTTGACATAAATCACAGCAATATTTTTTGGATCATCTCCTAAAGTAGAGGAAATAAAAGCAAAAATAAACAAAGCATACCTAATTAAATTTAAAAGCTTTCACAGATCAAAGGAAGCCATAAATAAAACAAAAAGAAAACCTACTGAATTGGAGAAAATGTTTGCAAATGATACAACCAATAAGGGACTGACACCCAACATATAGAAACAGCTCATACAACTCAACATCAAAAAACAAACAACCCAGTTAAAAAAATGGGCATAAGAAGTAAATAGACATTTTTCCAAAGAGCAAATGCAGATGGCCAACAGGCACATGAAAAGATGTTTAACATCACTAATCATCAGGGAAATGCAAATCAGAACCACAATGAGATATCACCTCACACCTATCAGAATGGCTATGATTTAAAAAAACAAACAAACAGAAATAACAAATGTTGGCAAGGATGTGGGGAAAAGGGAACACTTGTGTACTGCTGGTGGAAATGTAAATTAGTGCAGCCACTAATGTGGAAAATGGTATGGAGGTTTCTCAAAAAACTAAAATGGAACTACCACATGACCCAGCAATTCCACTCCCGGGTATATATCTGAAAAGAACAAAAACACTAATTCAAAAAGATACATGCACCCCCAATGTTCACAGCAGCATTATTTACGTATGCCAAAGTATGGAAGCAACCTAAGTGTCCATCCATAGATGAATGGATAAAAAGAAGATATGGTATAAACACGTGCACATGCACACACACACAATGGAATACTACTCAGCCATAAAAAAGAACAAAATTTTGTCATTTGCAGCAACATGGATGGACTTGGAGGACATTATGCTAATTGAAATAAGTCAGAGGAAGACAAATACTATATGATATAACTTATATGTGGAAACTAAAAAATACAACAAAATAGTGAATATAACAAAAAACAGACTCACAGATAGAAAAAACAAACTATTGGCTACCAGTGGGGATAGGAAAGTGTGGGGGGGTAATATAGGGGTAGGGGAGTAAGAGGTATAAACTTTTAAGTATAAAATAAGCTACAAAGATATAGTTTAGAACACCAGGAATATAGCCAATATTTTTAATAATTATAAATGGAGTATAACCTTTAAAAATTGTGAATCACTATATTATTCAACTGTAACTTATGTAACACTGAACAGCAACTATACTTAAATAAAGAAAGAAAAGGGTCAGGGAGAGGGGGAAGATGGAGGAAGAGTAAGACGTGGAGATCACCTTCCTCCCCACAGATACATCAGAAATACATCTACACGTGGAACAACTCCTACAGAACACCTACTGAACGCTGGCAGAAGACCTCAGACCTCCCAAAAGGCAAGAAACTCCCCACGTACCTGGGTAGGGCAAAAGAAAAAAGAATAAACAGAGACAAAAGAATAGGGACGGGACCTGCACCAGTGGGAGGGAGCCGTGAAGAAGGAAAGGTTTCCACACACTAGAAGCCCCTTCGCGGGCGGAGACTGCGGGTGGCGGAGGTGGGGAGGTTTGGAGCCACCGCGGAGAGCGCAGCAACAGGGGTGCAGAGGGCAAAGTGGAGAGATTCCCGCATGCAGGATCGGTGCCGAACAGCACTCACCAGCCCGGGTGGGCGGGGCTGGGAGCTGAGGCTCGGGCTTCCGTTGGAGCACAGGGAGAGGACTGGCGTTGGCGGTGTGAACACAGCCTGAAGGGGTTAGTGCATCACGCTAACCGGGAGGGAGTCCAGGAAAAAGTCTGGACCTGCCGAAGAGGCAAGAGACCTTTTCTTGCCTCTTTGTTTCCTGGTGCGCGAGGAGAGGGGATTAAGAGCGCTGCTTAAAGGAGCTCCAGAGACGGGAGTGAGCCGCAGCTAATAGCACGGACCCAAGAGACGGGCATGAGACGCTAAGGCTGCTGCTGCTGCCACCAAAAAGCCTGTGTGTGAGCACAGGTCACTATCCACACCTCCCTTCCGGGGACCAGTGCAGCCTGCCACTGCCAGGGTCCCGGGATCCAGGGACAGCTTACCCAGGAGAATGCACGGCGTGCCTCAGGCTGGTGCAACGTCACGCTGACCTCTGCCGCCGCAGGCTCTCCCCGGACTCCGAACCCCTCCCTCCCCTCAGCCTGAGTGAGCCAGAGCCCCAAATCAGTGGCTCCTTTAACCCCATCCTGCCTGAGCGAAGAACAGACGCCCTCTGGCGACCTACACTCAGTGGCGGGGCCAAATCCAAAGCAGAACCCCGGGAGCTGTGCAAACAAAGAAGAGAAAGGGAAAACTCTCCCAGCAGCCTCAGGAGCACCGGATTAAATCTCCACAATCAACTTCATGTACCCTGCATCTGTGGAATACATGAATAGACAACGAATCATCGCAAATTGAGGAGGTGGACGTCGAGAGCAAGATTTATTATTTTTTCCCCTTTTCCTCTTTTTGTGAGTGTGTATGTATGTGTATGCTTCTGTGTGAGATTTTGTCTGTATAGCTTTGCTTTCACCATTTGTCCTAGGGTTCTATCCGTCTGGGTTTTTTTTGTTTGGGGGGGTTTTTTACTTAAAAAAAATTTTTTTTTCTTAATAATAATTTTTTTATTTTAATAACTTTATTTTATTTACCTTAGTTTATTTTCTTTTCTTTTATCCTCTTTCTTTCTTTCTACTTTTTCTATATTTTATTCTGAGCCGTGTGGATGAAAGGCTCTTGGTACTCCAGTCAGGACTCAGTGCTGTGCCTCTGAGGTGGGAGAGCCAACTTCAGGACACTGCTCCACAAGAAACCTCCCAGCTCCACGTAATATCAAATGGCAAAAATCTCCCAGAGAGCTCCATCTCAAAACCAACATCCAGCTTCACTCAACGACCAGCAAGCTACAGTGCTGGACACCCTATGCCAAACAACTAGCAAGACAGGAACACAACCCCACCCATTAAAGAGAGGCTGCCTTAAATCATAATAAGTCCACAGACACCCCAAAACACACCACCAGATGTGGACCTGCCCACCAGAAAGACAAGATCCAGCCTCATCCACCAGAACACAGGCACGAGTCCCCTCCACCAGAAAGCCTACACAACCCACTGAACCAACTTTAGCCACTGGGGACAGACACCAAAAACAACCGGAACTATGAACCTGCAGCCTACAAAAAAGGAGACTCCAAACACAGTAAGATAAGCAAAATGAGAAGACAGAAAAACACACAGCAGATGAAGGAGCAAGATAAAAACCTACCAGACCTAACAAATGAAGAGGAAATAGGCAGTCTACCTGAAAAAGAATTCAGAATAATGATAGTAAAGATGATCCAAAATCTTGGAAATAGAATGGACAAAATGCAAGAAATATTTAACAAGGCCAAGAAGAACTAAAGATGAAACAAGCAATGATGAACAACACAATAAATGAAATTAAAAATACTCTAGAAGGGATCAATAGCAGAATAACTGAGGCAGAAGAACGGATAAATGACCTGGAAGATAAAAGAGTGGAAATAACTACTGAAGAGCAGAATAAAGAAAAAAGAATGAAAAGAACTGAGGACGGTCTCAGAGACCTCTGGGACAACACTGAATGCACCAACATTCCAATTAAAGGGGTTCCAGAAGAAGAAGAGAAAAAGAAAGGGACTGAGAAAATATTTGAAGAGATTAGAGTTGAAAACTTCCCTAATATGGGAAAGGAAATAGTTAATGAAGTCCAGGAAGCACAGAGAGTCCCATACAGGATAAATCCAAGGAAAAACACGGCAAGACACATATTAATCAAACTGTCAAAAATTAAATACAAAGAAAACATATTAAAAGCAGCAAGGGGAAAACAACAAATAACACACAAGGGAATCCCCATAAGGTTAACAGCTGATCTTTCAGCAGAAACTCTGCAAGCCAGAAGGGACTGGCAGGACATATTTAAAGTGATGAAGGAGAAAAACCTGCAACCAAGGTTATTCTACCCAGCAAGGATCTAATTCAGATTTGATGAAGAAATGAAAAACTTTACAGACAAGCAAAAGCTGAGAGAGTTCAGCACCATCAAACCAGCTTTACAACAAATGCTATAGGATCTTTTCTAGGCAAGAAACACAAGAGAAGGAAAAGACCTATAATAACAAACCCAAAACAATTAAGAAAATGGGAATGGGAAAATACATATCGATAATTACCTTAAACGTAAATGGATTAAATGCTACCACTAAAAGACACAGATTGACTGAATGGATACAAAAAAAAGACCCATATATATGATGTCGACAAGAGACCCACTTCAGACCTAGAGACACATACAGACTGAAAGTGAGGGGATGGAAAATGATATTCCATGCAAATGGCAACCAAAAGACAGCTGGAGTAGCAATTCTCATATCAGACAAAATAGACTTTAAAATAAAGACTATTAGAAGAGACAAAGAAGGACACTACATAATGATCAAGGGATCAAACCAAGAAGAAGATATAACAATTGTAAATATTTATGCACCCAACATAGGAGCACCTTAATACATAAGGCAAATACTAGCAGCCATAAAAGGGGAAATCGACAGTAACACAAGCATAGTAGGGGACTTTAACACCCCACTTTCACCAATGGACAGATCATCCAAAATGAAAGTAAATAAGGAAACACACTCTTTATGATACATTAAACAAGATGGACTTACTTGATATTTATAGGACATTCCATCCAAAAACAACAGAATACACATTTTTCTCAAGTGTTCATGGAACATTCTCCAGGATAGATCATACCTTGGGTCACAAATCAAGCCTTGGTAAATTTAAGAAAATTGAAATTGTATCAAATGTCTTTTCCGACCACAATGCTATGAGACTAGATATCAAGATCGGTAAAATATACAAACACATGGATAATAAACAATACACTACTTAATAAAGAAGTGATCATTGAAGAAATCAAAGAGGAAATTAAAAAATACCTAGAAACAAATGACAATGGAGACAGGACGACCCAAACCTAGGGGATGCAGCAAAAGCAGTTGTAAGAGGGAAGTTTATAGCAATACAATCCTACCTTAAGAAACAGGAAACATCTCGAATAAACAACCTAACCTTGCACCTCAAGCAATTAGAGAAAGAAGAACAAAAAAACCACAAAGTTAGCAGAAGGAAAGAAATCATAAAAATCAGATCAGAAATAAATGAAAAAGAAATGAAGGAAACGATAGCAAAGATCAATAAAACTAAAAGCTGGTTCTTTGAGAAGATAAACAAAATGGATAAACCATTAGCCAGACTCATCAGGAAGAAAAGGGAGGAGACTCAAATCAATAGAATCAGAAATGAAAAAGGAGAAGTAACAACTGACACTGCAGAAATACAAAAGATCATGAGGGGTTACTACAAGCAACTCTATGCCAATAAAATGGACAACCTAGGAGAAATGGACAAATTCTTAGAAACGCACAACCTGCCAAGACTGAGCCAGGAAGAAATAGAAAATATAAACACACCAGTCACAAGCACTGGAATTGAAACTGTGATTAAAAATCTTCCAACAAACAAAAGTCCAGGCCGAAATGGCTTCACAGGTGAATTCTATCAAACATTTAGAGAAGAGCTAACACCTGTCCTTCTCAAGCTCTTCCAAAAAATTGGAGAGGAAGGAACACTCCCAAACTCATTCTATGAGGCCACCGTCACCCTAATACCAAAACAAGACAAAGATGTTACAAAAAAGGAAAACTACAGACCAATATCACTGATAAACCTATGTTCATGCAAAATTTATCAGCAAAATACTAGCAAACAGAATGCAACAGCACATTAAAAGGATCATACCCCATGGTCAAGTGGGGTTTATACTAGGAATACAAGGATTCTTCAGTATCTGCAAATCAATCAGTGTGATACACCATATTAACAAATTGAAGGAGGAAAACCATATGGTCATCTCAATAGATGCTGAGAAAGCTTTCGACAAAATTCAACATCCATTTATGATAAAAACTCTCCAGAAACTAGGCATAGAGGGAACTTTCCTCAACATAATAAAGGTCATATGTGACAAACCCACAGCCAACATCATCCTCAATGGTGAAAAACTAAAACCATTTCCACTAAGATCAGAAAGAAGACAAGGTTGCCCACTCTCACCACTCTTATTCAACATAGTTTTGGAGGTTTTAGCCTCAGCAATCAAAGAATAAAAGGAAATAATAGGAATCCAAATCGGAAAAGAAGTAAAGCTGTCACTGTTTGCAGATGACATGATACTATACATAGAGAATCCTCAAGATGCTACCAGAAAACCACTAGAGCTAATCAATGAATTTGGTAAAGTAGCAGGATACAAAATTAATGCACAGAAATCTCTGGCATTCCTATACACTAATGATGAAAAATCTGAAAGTGAAATCAAGAAAGCACTCCCATTTACCACTGCAACAAAAAGAATAAAATATCTAGGAATAAACGTACCTAAGGAGACAAAAGACCTGTATGCAGAAAATTATAAGACACTGATGAAAGAAGTTAAAGATGATACAAATAGATGGAGAGATATACCATGTTCTTGGATTGGAAGAATCAACATTGTGAAAATGACTCTACTATCCAAAGCAAACTACAGATTCAATGGAATTCCTATGAAACTATCACTGGCATTTTTCACAGAATTAGAACAATGAATTTCAAAATTTGTATGGAAACACAAAAGACCCCGAATAGCCAAAGCAATCTTGAGAAAGAAAAACGGAGCTGAAGGAATCAGGCTCCTGGACTTCAGACTGCACTACAAAGATACAGTAATCAAGACCGTATGGTACTGGCACAAAAACAGAAATATCGATCAATGGAACAGGATAGAAAGCCCAGAGATAAACCCATGCACATACGGTCACCTTATCTTTGATAAAGGAGGCAGGAATGTACAGTGGAGAAAGGACAGCCTCTTCAATAAGCTGTGCTGGGAAAACTGGACAGGTACATGTAAAAGTATGAGATTAGATCACTCCCTAACACCATACACAAAAACAAGCTCAAAATGGATTAAAGACCTAAATGTAAGGCCAGAAACTCTCAAACTCTTAGAGGAAAACATAGGCAGAACACTCTATGACATAAATCACAGCAAGATCCTTTCTGACCCACCTCCTAGAGAAATGGCAATAAAAACAAAAATAAACAAATGGGACCTCATGAAACTTCAAACCTTTTGCACAGCAAAGGGAATCATAAACAAGTCCAAAAGACAACCCTCAGAATGGGAGAAAGTATTTGCAAAAGAAGCAACTGACAAACGATTAGTCTTCAAAATTTACAAGCAGCTCATGCAGATCAATAACAAAAAAGCCAACAACCCAATCCAAAAATGGGCAGAAGACCTAAATAGACATTTCTCCAAAGAAGATAAACAGACTGCCAACAAACACAGGAAAGAATGCTCAACATCATTAATCATTAGAGAGATGCAAATCAAAACTACAATGAGATATCATCTCACAGCAGTCAGAATGGCCATCATCAAAAAATCTAGAAACAATAAATGCTGGAGAGGGTGTGGAGAAAAGGGAACACTCTTGCACTGCTGGTGGGAATGTGAATTGGTACAGCCACTATGGAGCTTCCTTAAAAACTACAAATAGAACTACCATATGACCCAGCAATCCCACTACTGGGCATATACCCCGAGAAAACCAAAATTCAAAAAGAGTCATGTACCAAAATATTCATTGCAGCTCTATTTACAATAGCCCGGAGATGGAAACAACCTAAGTGCCCATCATCGGATGAATGGATAAAGAAGATGTGGCACATATATACAATGGAATATTACTCAGCCATAAAAAGAAACGAAATTGAGCTATTTGTAATGAGGTGGATAGACCTAGAGTCTGTGATACAGAGTGAAGTAACTCAGAAAGAGAAAGACAAATATCGTATCCTAACACATATATATGGAATTTAAGGGAAAAAAATGTCATGAAGAACCTAGGGTTAAGACAGGAATAAAGATACAGACCTACTGGAGATCGGACTTGAGGATATGGGGAGGGGGAAGGGTGAGCTGTGACAGGGCGAGAGAGAGGCATGGACATATATACACTAACAAACGTAAGGTAGATAGCTAGTGGGAAGAAGTCGCATGGCACAGGGATGTCGGCTCGGTGCTTTGTGACCGCCTGGAGGGGCGGGATAGGGAGGGAGACGCAAGAGGGAAGAGATATGGGAACATATGTATATGTATAACTGATTCACTTTGTTATAAAGCAGAAACTAACACACCATTGTAAAGCAATTATATTCCAATAAAGATGTAAAAAAAAAAAGAATAGGGTCAGAGCAAAGGCCAAATCCAGGGCACTGACAGTACAATGTAGCCTCACAGTAAAGATCAAATTAAGAGTGTGGCTTCAAGACTTTTTTTAAGACTTCAGATGGATTTATGATGGTGTCTCATAGACACTCTTAGCTCAATAAAAAACTTCTAAGGATTTTTCAGGCATTGTACAAAAGCAGCTTAAAGTGCAAAGAGGCCTATCTCGAAGAGATTTGTAGGTGTGGCTTTGTAAAATGTAACCCCCAATAAGCTTCATAGAAAATGTATAAAGTTTTTAAGATAACTTTACTAATAAAGTACCACAAGTTTTGGCTAAAATGCAGAGAAAGAGCACATAAAATATATATGGGCATAAAGAAGGCTAATACAACATTTCAGCTGAAAAATAAGACCATTTCCTAAGGATACCTCAGAGATCATAGCTCAGATCCCAGACGACAGGGTAAAACACTGCAGAGAACCAATCTCAAAAAGGAGAATTGGGCATTTATCATGGAATGTTCCATACTTCCCCAGAGCTGGCAGTACTTGGACATATGACCAACTGCATTTTAGAATGGTTTTGGACCATTGATTGCTATGTTACTTCCAGTTCCCTCTTTTTAAATAGGAGTGACTACTGCAGTTATTCTATCACCATCTTATTATTTTATGTTGGATATGGGGGGGGGGGTAAGTAACTTTTTCTCCAGATTGAGATGAGATGCACTTGAGAAGCCTCAGCCACATCTGGACTTGATGCAGATCATGAGATGCAGGAGTTGAGCATGATGCTGTAACTGGAAAAGATTTTGGTGACCGTGGTGGGGGAGTGTGTTATAGTTTTCACATGGGAGAGATGTGAATTGTGGTGGCCAGAGGGAAGAGTGATACAGTCTCCAAGATTGCCACCATCCATTCTTCCTCTCCTGTACACACATACTATTCCAAATACTAAGTGGTGAAATCTAGGCTGAACTTGTGACTTACTTTGAAAAATAGAATGCATCAGAAATTATGGTCTAGGGAATTCCCTAGTGGCCCAGTGGTCAGGACTTCACAATTTCACTGCTGAGGGCTTGGATTAAATCCCTGGTTTGGGAACTAATATCCTATAAGCCACAGAGCACAGCCAAAAAGAAAAAAGGAAGGAAAGAAAGAGAGTGAGAGAGAGTGAGAGAGAGCGAGAGAGAGCGAGAGAAAGAGAGAGAGAGAGAGGGAGGGAGGGAGGGAGGGAGGGAGGAAGGAAGGAAAGGGAAGGAAAGAAAGGAAGGAAGGAAGAAAGAAAGAAAAAGAAAGAAAGAAAAGAAAGAAAGAAAGAAAGACCAGGTTCAATGTCATCTGTAGTGCAACATAGAAAGAAAGAAAGAAAGAAAGAAAGAAAGAAAGAAAGAAAGAAAGAAAAGAAAGAAAAAGAAAAAGGAAGGAAGGAAGGAAGGAAGAAAGAAGAAAGAAAGAAAGAAAGAAAGGAAGAAAGAAGAGAGAGGGAGGAAGGGAGGAAGGAAGGAAGGAAAGGGAAGGAAAGAAAGGAAGAAAGGCAGAAAGAAAGAAAAAGAAAGAAAGAAAAAGGAAGGAAGGAAGAAGGAAATTATGGTCTAGGATTTATGAGTCCAGATCTTTAGAGAACTTTCAGCTTCCACTTCTCTGTTGGAAATCAGGCACCATATATTAAAACCTGACTACCCTAAGATCATCATTCTGTGAAGAAGCCAAGGTTAGCAACTTGGAGAGGCCCCATAGAATGAAAGAAAGAAAATCAGTCAGCCTCCAACTTTTCTGGCAAACCACACTGGTGAAAGCACTGAAATTTTGAGCACCGGATATATGAGTAAGGAAGCCATCTTAGACATTCAAAGCCCAGCAGACATCACTTGAAGCAGAAGAACTGCCCAACTGAGCCCAGCATAGATAACAGAATAATGAGGAAAAAAATAAGTTGTAACTCTTCAAAGTCTCTGCTTGTGGACGTTATTATGCAGCAATAGATGATTAAAATGCAGATTGAATGAACTCATCATTATATATATATATATATATATATATATATATATATATATATTTATATATATATTTTCAGCATCTCCACT